>NC_092087.1:88634139-88983819 GCF_045679555.1 Salvelinus alpinus | reverse complement strand
CAACAGGCCCCTGTTCAGTAACGTATTGTTGTTGTTGTTGTTGTTGTTGATGACTTGATTGTATATATTAGGAAATTATTTTTGCATCATACAACATAACATCTTAAATAGACAGATGTAGACAGACATGCAACACGTCACACACATTACATACATAGTGCAATAGACTTAGAGAGACAGTATTCACATAGACAACCATATAGCACAATACAACACAACACAATATGAGCCTGGTTCATTTTCAGTAATGAGGCCCTGGACCCCATTTACAGTTTCTACTTCAATGTATCAGGTGGAGTTATTCACCAGCTATAGAGTGAGTTGTTGTTTATGTTTCTAAGACTGCAGGGTGGGAGATGCAACAATGGTCTTGAGAACAGCAGGAAGTGTGTTGGTGGTCTTTCTCTGGTCTGTGACAGGTATGGTCTCATTCATAACTTATATGTTTGTCAATCTACAGACATTTGTAGAACGTTAAAATTACATTTGTGTTTTATTATTCTGTTGTGTTCTGTTAGGCGTCTCCACTTCACTTCAGTAGTTATCTTTCACACCTCACTTACCTTACTGAATGATGCTTATGTGTTTTCCAATCACACTCAACTCAGCAACTATGGCAACAAAGTACGGACAAAGCCTTTACTGTTAGTGTTAGCCAATTGGCATTGACTTAGTGTAATACCCTTGTGTTCCGTGACTGTTCAGTGGTACTGGGTCAGTATGGCTGGAGTGTGACTTACACCACTCAGAGTATCTGTACCTTGAAGGGGTCATCAGTGGAGATGTCCTGCTCTTACAAATATCCCAGTGGTCATAAAGTCACATCAACCTTCTGGTTCACTAAAATGAAGACTGGTGTAGAACCTGAAGATATAGGTCAGGACCCAGAGTATGCAGGTCGCCTGGAGTATCATGGAGATAAGAAGAAAGACTGTACCCTGAGAATCACAGACCTGAGAGAGAGAGACTCAGCTACGTACAAGTTCAGATTTACAACAGATCAGACTGAAGGGAGATATTATGGCGATCCTGGAGTCACTCTGTCTGTAACAGGTACAGTTACATGCTTTATACTGCTAGTCTGTTCAATTAATATCTACTGTCCATTTAGGTCTAGAAATTGGATTTGTATATATGAAAGATTTAAGAATTAAATGTGTTTGAGAATGTCTTGCATCATGTGATTAAACTATAGAATAGGTGATGTAGGGTTTTAATGTTTTGATCTACTACAGCTCTGCAGGTGAAGGTGACTCCTTCACATTGGTCACAGTGGAAGAAACTGACCTGTAAAACCACCAGCTATCCTCTGACTGGTAACCCCACCTACACCTGGTACAAGAACGGACAGGTAGTAACTGTGAAGACTTCCACCTATTCAGTCATCCCTAATGATAAGGACAGCTACTCCTGTGCTGTAAAGGGCCATGAGGATCTCCACTCTCCTGCAGTGTGTGAGTATGAATTCAACTCAGTATTCTAGTATAATCTTTCAGATATAATTATTCTGTCTGCTAAACAGCTTCAGAGTTGTCTAACAAAACTGTATCACACGATTACTGAAGCTCAATATTCCACTGTGTAAATAATGCCCTCTTTGTGTTTCAGGTGTTCAGGGTCAGAGCTGCAACAGAGTGACTTACACCAAGAGGAGAATCTGTGTCTTGAAGGGGTCAACAGTGGACATATCCTGTACTTATGTTGGTTATTATTCCACCACATCATCATTCTGGTTTAGAAGTGATAAGTCGATCGCTGAAGACCTAACCACAGACCCAGGGTATGCAGGTCGTGTGGAGTACACTGGAACATACGAAGGTCCCTTCACCCTGAGAATCACAGATCTGAGAGAGGAGGACTCAGCTGAGTATCGCTTCACTTTTAAAACTCAAAACTTTGAATGGGGTCATAGTTTCCCAGGAACAACTCTGTCTGTCACAGGTAATACTACACTGTATGATACAACTGTATATCATAATATATTACAGGATAAATGAATTAACCATCCTGTTAACACAGAGGTGTATGTGGTTTTATACATATTGTTTCAGGTCTGCAGGTGAATGTGACTCCTGCTGCAGAGGGACAGAGGACACTGACCTGTAGCACCACCTGTACTCTGACTGACAACCCCAACCCCACCTACATCTGGTACAAGAACGGACAACGTCTACATGAGCCTGTTTCCCAACAACACTCTAGTAATTTGCTGGTGGTCTGGGCTTCTTCTGTGAACATTTACTACGGTGCTGTTGAAGGTCATGAGGACCTCCACTCTCCTGTAGTTTGTGAGTATGAATGAAACTAGGATTCTACTTAGGAAGTATCAATTATTTAACCTTTACTTAACACCCATCCCGGATCCTGGAGCATCCTCATCAGTAAAAGCTGACTAGCATAGCCTAGCATAGCGCCACAAGAAAATAATAGCATAAGAATATCATGAAATCACAAGTCCAATACAGCAAATGAAAGATAAACATCTTGTGAATCCAGCCATTTTCCGATTTTTTAAATGTTCTACAGCGAAAACACAATATGTATTTCTATTAGCTAACCACAATAGCCAAAGACTCAACCGCATATTTTCACCATGTTTCTACCGCATAGGTAGCTATCACAAAACCGACCAAATATAGATCTAATTAGTCACTAACCAAGAAACAACTTCATCAGATGACAGTCTTATAACATGTTATACAATAAATCTGTTTTGTTCGAAAATGTGCATATTTGAGGTATAAATCATAGTTTTACATTGCAGCTACCATCAAAAATATCACCAAAGCAGCCAGAATAATTACAGAGAGCAACGTGAAATACCCAAATACTCATCATAAAACATTTATGAAAAATACATGGTGTACAGCAAATGAAAGATAAACATCTTGTGAATCCAGCCAATATTTCAGATTTTTTAAGTGTTTTACAGCGAAAACACAATATAGCATTATATTAGCTTACCACAATAACCAAACACACAAATGCATTTATTAGCAGCAAAAGGTAGCTATCGCAAAAACCAGCAAAATATATAAAATTAATCACTAACCTTGGACAACTTCATCAGATGACAGTCTTATAACATCAGGTCATACAATACACTTATGTTTTGTTCGAAAATGTGCATATTTAGAGCTGCAAACCGTGGTTATACATTGTGAAAATGTAGCAACATTTCCCCAGAATGTCAGGAGATATTTTGGACACTCACCTAATCTGACCAAAGAACTCATCATAAACTTTACTAAAGAATACATGTTGGACAGCAAATGAAAGATACACTGGTTCTTAATGCAACCGCCGTGTTCGATTTTTAAAAAGAACTTTACCAAAACAAACAGCTTGCGTTATTGCGAGACAGCGCCCGCCAAAATGGCAGAGAATAGAAATAACATTTTCCACAGAAATACGAAATAACATCATAAATTGTTCTTACTTTTGCTGAGCTTCCATCAGAATCTTGTACAAGGAGTCCTAGGTCCAGAATAAATTGTTGTTTGGTTTTAGAATGTCATTTTCTTCTGTCGAATTCGCTCCACAAGGCTAGCCAAGGTTGATAACGTTCCCATATTCTCTCGACGCAAAGAACGGAAATCCCCAAAAGTCCAAATAAACGTTGAATAAACTGATAGAACTCGGTTGAAAAAACCTGCTTTACGATGTTATTATCACATGTATCAAATAAAATCAGAGCCGGAGATATTAGCCGTGTATACCGAACGCTTATCATAAGACAATATGGAGGTGCTTCCCGCGCCTTGGTAGACAAAGGAAATTCTGGACACGTCATTCCAAGAGCTCTTGTTCGACCTCAGATCAAGCTAGACACCCCATTCCACCTTCCACTGCCTGTTGACATCTAGTGGAAGGCGTATGCAGTGCATGCATATTGATAAATATAAGGCAATTGAATAGGCAGGCCCTGGAACAGAGCCTCGTTTTCAGATTTTTCACTTCCTGTCTGGAAGTTTGCTGCCAAATGAGTTCTGTTTCACTCACAGATATAATTCAAACAGTTTTAGAAACTTGAGAGTGTTTTCTATCCAATAGTAATAATAATATGCATATTGTATGATCTAGAAAAGAGTACGAGGCCGTTTAAATTGGGCACGATTTTTTCCAAAGTGAAAATAGTGCCCCCCTATTGACAAGAAGTTTTATGGTCAATGAGAAGGGTAATACTTCAATATTCATCATTACATAGAAATTACAGACAATGTAATAGATGTATGTACTCTGTCACAGGTAACACTGCACAGCACATTATACAGTGTTGAAGACTCAGGAAATGAATCATTAATTCTAAAAGATGTACTCTGTTTTTACTCCCCTTTAATTCAGGTTTTCAGGTGAAGGTGACTCCTGAACAGTATTCAGAGTATAAGACACTGACCTGTAGCACCACCTGTATTCTGACTGGTAACCCCACCTACATCTGGTACAAGAACGGACAGATAATAACTGACAACACGTCCCCCTATTCAGTCTACTCTCATGCTGAAGACAGTTACTCCTGTACTGTAAAAGGCCATGAGGATCTCCTCTCTCCTGCAGTGTGTGAGTGTGAATTTAATTAACAATACTGTTTAACCTCTGTGTGTGGTGGTTTCACTTTGAGAACTTTTAGCATTTCTAGAAAGAACTGAGAATATAATCCAGTTGACCTCTTGTTATGTCACTGTGTTTCAGGTGTTCATGGTCAGAGCTGCAGCAGAGTGACTTACACCAAGAGGAGAATCTGTGTCTTGAAGGGGTCAACAGTGGACATATCCTGTACTTATGTTGGTTATTATTACACCACATCAACATTCTGGTTTAGAAGTGATAAGTTGACCCCTGAAGACCTAACCACAGACCCAGGGTATGCAGGTCGTGTGAAGTACACTGGAACATACAGAGGTCCCTTCACCCTGAGAATCACAGATCTGAGAGAGGAGGACTCAGCTGAGTATCGCTTCACTTTTAAAACAGACAACTTTGAATGGGGTCGTAGTTTCCCAGGAACAACTCTGTCTGTCACAGGTAATACTGCACTGTAATACAACTGTAAATAATAATGAATTACAGGATAAATAAATGAACCATCCTGTTAACACAGAGGTGTATGTGGTTTAATACATATTGTTTCAGGTCTGCAGGTGAAGGTGACTCCTGCTGCAGAGGGACAGAAGACACTGACCTGTAGCACCACCTGTACTCTGACTGACAACCCCAACCCCACCTACATCTGGTACAAGAACGGACAACGTCTACATGAGCCTGTTTCCCAACAACACTCTAGTAATTTGCTGGTGTTCTGGGATTCGTCTGTGAACATTTACTACTGTGCTGTTGAAGGTCATGAGGACCTCCACTCTCCTGTAGTTTGTGAGTATGAATGAAACTAAGATTCTACTTAGGAAGTATCAATCATTTAAGGTCAATGAGAAGGGTAATACTTCAATATTCATCATTACATAGAAATTACAGACAATGTCATAGATGTATGTACTCTGTCACAGGTAACACTGCACAGCACATTATACAGTGTTGAAGAGTCAGGAAATGAATCATTAATTCTAAACAATGTACTCTGTTTTTACTCCCCTTTAATTCAGGTTTTCAGGTGGAGGTGACTCCAACACGGTGGGCAACATCAATGACACTGACCTGTATCACCACCTGTATTCTGACTGGTAACCCCAACCCCACCTACATCTGGTAAAAGAACGGACAGATAATAACTGACAACACGTCCCCCTATTCAGTCTACTCTGATGCTGTAGACAGCTACTCCTGTGCTGTAAAAGGCCATGAGGATCTCAGCTCTCCTGCAGTGTGTGAGTATGAATTCAACTCAGTATTCTAGTATAACTTTTCAGATATAATTATTCTCTCTGCTAAACAGCTTCAGAGTTGTCTAACAAAACTGTATCACACGATTACTGAAGCTCAATGTTCTACTGTGTAAATCATGCCCTCTTTATATTTCAGGTGTTGATGGTCAGAGCTGCAACAGAGTGACTTACACCAAGAGGAGAATCTGTGTCTTGAAGGGGTCAACAGTGGACATGTCCTGTACTTATGTTGGTTATTATTCCACCACATCAACATTCTGGTTTAGAAGTGATAAGTCGACCCCTGAAGACCTAACCAGAGACCCAGGGTATGCAGGTCGTGTGGAGTACACTGGAAAATACAAAGGTCCCTCCACCCTGAGAATCACAGATCTGAGAGAGGAGGACTCAGCTGAGTATCGCTTCACTTTTAAAACAGACTACATTGAATGGGGTCGTAGTTTCCCAGGAACAACTCTGTCTGTCACAGGTAATACTGCTGTATGATACAACTGTACATCATATTGAATTACAGGATAAATACATGAACCATCCTGTTAACACAGAGGTGTATGTGGTTTTATACATATTGTTTCAGGTCTGCAGGTGAATGTGACTCCTGCTGCAGAGGGACAGAAGACACTGACCTGTAGCACCACCTGTACTCTGACTGACAACCCCAACCCCACCTACATCTGGTACAGGAATGGATGGAATGTACAAGATAACTCCTCCCCCGTGTACTCCATCAGCAGTGAGAATGAAGACAGTTCATTCTACTGTGCTGTAAAAGGCCATGAGGATCTCCACTCTCCTGCAGTGTGTGAGTACAGTACAATAGTACAGTATTCTACTCAGCAAGTATCATGTATTCAGGCAAAAGAGACATGTCTTACTTTATCAATCATTTTAGAACAAAAATATATTTTTTACTAATTGTTAATATTACTCTGACAAAATGTTTGGTCTTTTACATCAGATAAACCAAAGAACACCTCAGTGTCAGTCAGTCCCTCTGGTGAAATAGTGGAGGGCAGTTCAGTGACTCTGACCTGCAGCAGTGATGCCAACCCACCTGTGGACAAATACACCTGGTACTTTCAAAATGAGACTTTTCTAAATGGATTTGGACAGATCTACAACATAAGTAAGTTCAAGTCTAAGGACAATGGACATTACCACTGTGAGGCCCAGAATGGAAGAGGATCTAGGAACTCTACAGCTCTGATGATCATTTTACCAGGTGAAGATTCATCTTATATATTTCAATACAAAATTATGTTACAAACTAATATTAATAATTATACTTTGGCTTATCATACTTTGTTTTATAATTATATATACTTTGAGATTAGATCAGTTAACAAATATTGTACTATTGTCCAAATATTGTACTATTGTACTCATATCATCCATATTTTATTGTAGGGAAACAAACAGTTCTGACTGCAGCTGTAGGAATCACAGTTGTTGTTCTGGTTCTCATCCTCTGTCTCTCTGGACTCATGTGGTTCAGGTGAGAGATCTTTTAAAGATTATTTCACTTTAACACTTTTTATTAACTTACTTTGTTCATTTATTCATTCATTCTTTCAATAATAAATTCATTAATGTGCAAACCAGGAAGAAGGCCTCCAAATCCACCTCTGACACAAGAGACACATCAGAGAATGTACAGGTGAGTCTGTTATCAGATTATTTGTATTGCTTTGTGGGACATTTCTACTCATTGTGTTGTCTGTCCTCTCTTCCCGTCAGGGAGACTCTAGTCCAGTGTATGAAAACGTCTCAGTCATGACCATGACCTCTACTGCAGCACAGACAGCAGCCACAGACGACCAGGATGATGTTCACTATGCCAGCGTCCACTTCTCTCACTCCAAAATACAGGAAGTGCCTCTGTACTCCACCGTCCAGCTGCCTCAACCCCAGAAACAGGAAGAGGATGTCCAGTACGATGCTGTGAAATTCAACTGGCCCAGCAACTCCAACCGGTGAGCATATTCTGCCATTACAACAACAGAGTCATTTCTAGAGCATTGTGATACCCCACAATAAAGCAGAAGTTGTTTTTTTACAACCAAATTTCTATTTTATGTAAATGCCATGTTATAGAAAGGTCCAGACACCTTTTATTGTGACTTCACTTGTTTTAAAGAAACTTTCCCCAACCAGCAATTCACTTCCTCATCCTCGTTGTGCAGTAGAGGCTCTGAAAAACATGAACAAATGCTCCAAAAACACAAATACGTCTTTTAGAAACAGAAAGCTCTCAGTATAGTGATGCAGGACTTTAGATGGAACAGTTGTACACATTAAAGTGTAATTACAAACTTTATCCACAACGTTATATTCCATTGTGTGACTCCTTGTAACGGGTGTCTAGATCTTCCTCCTCCTCGGACGAGGAGAGGAGAGAAGGATCGGAGGACCAAAATGCAGCGGGTTGTGAATACATAATGAATTTATTGACAAGACGAAAACGAACACGAACTACACTTGAAATGATACAAAATAACAAACGACGTAGACTGACCTAAACATGAGAACTTACATAGACACGAAGAACGCACGAACAGGAACAGACTACATATAAACGAACGAACCGAAACAGTCCCGTGTGGTGCATAGACACAGACACGGAAGACAATCACCCACAAACAAACAGTGTGAACAGCCAACCTATATATGGTTCTCAATCAGAGGAAAACGTCAAACACCTGTCTCTGATTGAGAACCATATAAGGCTAATTACAAGTGACCTAAACATAGAAACACAAAACATAAAATGCCCACCCCAACTCACGCCCTGACCAACTAAACACATACAAAAATAACATAAAACAGGTCAGGAACGTGACACTCCTGCTGTTTCCCCGTCCAACTGTTCCATTCTCAGTGTATCATGCTGCTAGAACGGACGAGAAGCATCGTTCAAGTCTCAACAACATGGAACATAACGTTGTGGATTAAGTTCAGAATGACACAATTTCATGTGTACAACATGTAAAGACCTGCATCACTATAGACTACTTAGAGCTTTTTAGTTTCTAAAAGGATGTTTTGGGTGTTTTTGGAGCCACTTACTGAACAACGAGGATGAGGAAGTGAATAGATGGTTGGGGATAGTTTCTCAAAAACAAGTGAATTCACAAAGAAAATCTGACCCTCCTATAACATCCCAGTTCCATATGTGTTTAGATTTGGTTGTAAACAAGCTTTATTCTTGATTACAGCTCATTCATATGCTGCTGCTTATTGGATGAGAAGACCATGACATCATTAATAAGCGAAAGAGTTGACCCCTAGTGGCCACTAGTGATGTCATTTCCTTACAAACCCGACAATATAATGAGAGAGTGGTGGTTTTGAGGAACTGTGCTGTGTTCCAAATGGATCCCTATTCCCTATTTAGTGCTCTACTTTTCACCAGAGCCATATAGGCCTTGGTCAAAGTAATGCACTATAAAGAGTATATGAAGGGTTTTTTGGGATGCAGATTCTGTTTAATTTCTGTTTCTCTCTTCAGACCCACGGCAGCACAAGCAGCTGAGGACTCCTCTGAGATCTATAGTAGAGTCAACAAACCCAGAAGACCTGAACACAACAAACCCAGAAGACCTGAACACAACAAACCCAGAACCAAGAGGACCTGAACACAACAAACCCAGAACCAAGAGGACCTGAACACAACAAACCAAGGACCAAGAGGACCTGAACACAACAAACCAAGGACCAAGAAGACCTGAACACAACAAACCCAGAACCAAGAGGACCTGAACACAACAAACCAAGAACCAAGACCTGAACACAACAAACCAAGAAGACCTGAACACAACAAACCCAGAACCAAGAGGACCTGAACACAACAAACCCAGAACCAGGAAGATCTGAACACAAGTTTGACAGAAACCCTGTATATCTGGACCTGTATAGTCCAACTAAGTGTTATAATAATATATCATGATATGCCATTTAGAAACACTTTTATCCTAAGTGACTTATTCTGTGTGGATACATCTTTCATGCCGGTGGCCCCATTGGGAATTGAACCCATACACCAGGCTCTACCAACACACAGGACTACTGTATTCACACTTAGTTGGAGAGCTGATCTAGGGTCAGCACCATGCTCTACCAACACACAGGACTACTGTATTCACACTTAGTTGGAGAGCTGATCTAGGGTCAGCACCATGCTTTACCAATACACAGGACTACTGTATTCACACTTAGTTGGAGTGCTGATCTAGGGTCAGTTTTGCCTTTTAAACTATGATGAATAAGAGGGGGAACCTTGTAAATATTTTTTATGTTAAATATGTTTCCATTCATTTAAGTAACATGGAACAGAATCTGAACACAATAACTTTGCTTTGTATTTCTGAAATAGCCTCGATGTCCAGTTATATTTTATATGAAGGCTGAGAACATTATAAATATATGTTTTAATTTCTTCTTGATGTTCGTTCACAGGAACAATACTTCTATTCTACAGTACCATTATATTACATTCTACAGTCCTGTTCTCTTCTATTACGGTACATTCTTCAGTACTATTCTATTGCAGTATACTGTACTATTCTAGTATGTTATACAGTCATATTCTATTACAGTACTGTACTATTACAGTACTGTACTATTCTATTACATTATACAGTACTATTCTATTACAGTACTGTACTATTCTATTACAGTATACAGTACTGTACTATTCTATTACATTATACAGTCCTGTACTATTCTATTACAGTATACAGTCCTGTACTATTCCAGTATACAGTATTGTTTCTATTCTATTACAGTATACAGTCCTGTACTATTCTATTACAGTATATAGTACTGTAAGATGATACACATAATATATGTTTACTTGGTGTGTTCATATACATTTATTATTGGTTTTATGACAAAGTTATGGTAATATTTTGCCTCAGTGTCCTGATGCAACGTTTCTTATCAATTTGTAGTGTCTGTGACTGTCATTAATGTGATGACATGCTATTTTATTAAATCGATTACCTAACGTTTAATTGATTACGTGATTGAATTAAATCATGTAACAATTAACTCAGTAATAACCTGGGGCACCACGGAGAAGTTATTTAAAGGAGTTCTGTCTTCCGAATGAACTCTTACAGATCTAAATCTCTTACATTTCAGTCATCAATTATTCTTGACCTCAGTCTCATCTGAATGTCATCAAATTATTGGTTATCTGCATGAACTCTGGTTTCCATAATGAATCAGCAATAAACAAATTGGCTTATATATTTACTAACTAAATAATCACACAGAATTCCGTAAACAAACAGTAGATATTGGGCCGGATGGGAGAGTGGAGATCCATGGAGGGGTACGTTTTACCCCCCTGACAGCCCTAATGAGTCTGTGTTTGGGGATAGAGGAGAGATAGGGGTGGAGGCTGTGGGGCTAAATATGGGCACCCTGTCCAGAAATTCCTCAATGGTGACCACACCATCTTTGTTCTTGTCCATTTTCTAACAGAGAAACAGTTGAATATGCAACCCTTTCTCCTCCCCGAGGACGTCTCAGGAGGAGTGGGATATGCAACAAACTATTTCCATTTCACACCACACACACTGTACAGGTTACACACTTACACCTGAAACAGGACAAATATAAGCAACCTCTATTTGACCTTTTGGTTGTTCAAAGTCAGAATGCAACAATAAGGAGGTTATGTCTAGAGGGTCCTTTTAAAATCATTGTGAAAAACAATGGATGTAGAATTATCTAACCCTGGGGCCTGGATCCAATTAGAAACCGTGCTAAAGCATTTAAAGGTCATTTCCAAATGAGCCAACATCTGCTGTGTTTACCTTGAATGTGATCTCCACTAACACAGGAACTCTGCCTTTAAATAAAAGCATTGTCTACAAGCACATTAGGATTGAATCAAGGCCCACAGTGGATTCGGAAAGCATTCAGACCCCTTGGCTTTTTCCACATTTTGTTAAGTTACAGCCTTATTCTAAAATGGATGAAATTGTTTATTTTCCCGTCAATCTACACACAATACCCATTAATGACAAAGCAAAAACACATTTAAAAATGTTTGCAAATGTATAAAAAAAATACTGAAATATCACATTTACATAAGTATTCAGACCTGTGGTTAGTTCTGTTACCTGGAATAAGTGGTCCACATGCTCCATGGGTAAATTGTTCTGCATACAGGGGTACGTTTTTTATATTAAACCAAGTAAGTTGACTGAACACATTCTCATTTACAGCACTGACCTGGGGAATAATTACAGGGAGAGGAGGGGGATGAATCAGCCAATTGGAAGCTGGGGATGATTAGGTGACCGTGATGGTGTGAGGGACAGATTGGGAATTTAGCAAAGACACCAGGGTTAACACCCCTACTCTTATGATAAGTGGCATGGGATCTTTAGTGACCAGAGAGTCAGGACACCCGTTTAGCATCCCATCTGAAAGACGGCACCCTACACAGGGCAATGTCCCCAATCACTGCCCTGGGACATTGGGATATTTTTTAGACCAGAGGAAAGAGTGCCTCCTAATGGCTCTCCAACACCACTTCCAGCAGCATCTGGTCTCCCATCCAGGGACCAACCCTGTTTAGAATCAAGCCAGCAGTGGTATGCAGGGTGGTATGCTGCTGACAAACACATTCCCATCATACTGTATCATAGATGGAGTGCATGATATCAGTCATCCCCTGGAATGAACACACACAAAGTATTGCACTATACAGGGATTAGGGTGCCATTTGAGACAGAAACAGTGTAACAGCATATAACATTGACATGTTGACCAATACAGACATCAGTTTGTAGCAGTGTTGTTAGAGAGAGGCGCCAGGCAGGTATTAACCTGTTGAACTGAAAAGAGTAGGATAGATAGAGAACCACTACCAGACAGGTATTAACCTGTTGAACTGAAAAGAGTAGGATAGATAGAGAACCACTACCAGACAGGTATTAACCTACTGAACTGAAAAGAGTAGGATAGATAGAGAACCACTACCAGACAGGTATTAACCTGCTGAACTGAAAAGAGTAGGATAGATAGAGAACCACTACCAGACAGGTGTTAACCTGCTGAACTGAAAAGAGTAGGATAGATAGAGAACCACTACCAGACAGGTATTAACCTGCTGAACTGAAAAGAGTAGGATAGATAGAGAACCACTACCAGACAGGTATTAACCTGCTGAACTGAAAAGAGTAGAATAGATAGAGAAGCAGTACCAGACAGGTATTAACCTGCTGAACTGAAAAGAGTAGAATAGATAGAGAACCAGTACCAGACAGGTATTAACCTGCTGAACTGAAAAGAGTAGGATAGATAGAGAACCACTACCAGACAGGTATTAACCTGCTGAACTGAAAAGAGTAGGATAGATAGAAAACCAGTACCAGACAGGTATTAACCTGCTGAACTGAAAAGAGTAGAATAGATAGAGAACCAGTACCAGACAGGTATTAACCTGCTGAACTGAAAAGAGTAGGATAGATAGAGAACCACTACCAGACAGGTATTAACCTGCTGAACTGAAAAGAGTAGAATAGATAGAGAACCAGTACCAGACAGGTATTAACCTGCTGAACTGAAAAGAGTAGGATAGATAGAGAACCACTACCAGACAGGTATTAACCTGCTGAACTGAAAAGAGTAGAATAGATAGAGAACCAGTACCAGACAGGTATTAACCTGCTGAACTGAAAAGAGTAGGATAGATAGAGAACCACTACCAGACAGGTATTAACCTGTTGAACTGAAAAGAGTAGAATAGATAGAGAACCACTACCAGACAGGTATTAACCCTGTTGAACTGAAAAGAGTAGGATAGATAGAGAACCACTACCAGACAGGTATTAACCCTGTTGAACTGAAAAGAGTAGGATAGATAGAGAACCATTACCAGACAGGTATTAACCCTGTTGAACTGAAAAGAGTAGGATAGATAGAGAACCACTACCAGACAGGTATTAACCTGTTGAACTGAAAAGAGTAGGATAGATAGAGAACCATTACCAGACAGGTATTAACCCTGTTGAACTGAAAAGAGTAGGATAGATAGAGAACCACTACCAGACAGGTATTAACCTGTTGAACTGAAAAGAGTAGGATAGATAGAGAACCACTACCAGACAGGTATTAACCTGCTGAACTGAAAAGAGTAGAATAGATAGAGAACCACTACCAGACAGGTATTAACCTGCTGAACTGAAAAGAGTAGGATAGATAGAGAACCACTACCAGACAGGTATTAACCTACTGAACTGAAAAGAGTAGGATAGATAGAGAACCACTACCAGACAGGTATTAACCTGCTGAACTGAAAAGAGTAGGATAGATAGAGAACCACTACCAGACAGGTATTAACCTGCTGAACTGAAAAGAGTAGGATAGATAGAGAACCACTACCAGACAGGTATTAACCTGCTGAACTGAAAAGAGTAGGATAGATAGAGAACCACTACCAGACAGGTATTAACCTGCTGACCTGAAAAGAGTAGAATAGATAGAGAACCAGTACCAGACAGGTATTAACCTACTGAACTGAAAAGAGTAGGATAGATAGAGAACCACTACCAGACAGGTATTAACCTGCTGACCTGAAAAGAGTAGAATAGATAGAGAACCAGTACCAGACAGGTATTAACCTACTGAACTGAAAAGAGTAGGATAGATAGAGAACCACTACCAGACAGGTATTAACCTGCTGAACTGAAAAGAGTAGGATAGATAGAGAACCAGTACCAGACAGGTATTAACCTGTTGAACTGAAAAGAGTAGGATAGATAGAGAACCACTGCCAGACAGGTATTAACCTGCTGAACTGAAAAGAGTAGGATAGATAGAGAACCACTACCAGACAGGTGTTAACCTGCTGAACTGAAAAGAGTAGGATAGATAGAGAACCAGTACCAGACAGGTATTAACCTGTTGAACTGAAAAGAGTAGGATAGATAGAGAACCACTACCAGACAGGTATTAACCTGCTGAACTGAAAAGAGTAGGATAGATAGAGAACCACTACCAGACAGGTATTAACCTGCTGAACTGAAAAGAGTAGGATAGATAGAGAACCACTACCAGACAGGTATTAACCTGCTGAACTGAAAAGAGTAGAATAGATAGAGAACCAGTACCAGACAGGTATTAACCTGCTGAACTGAAAAGAGTAGGATAGATAGAGAACCACTACCAGACAGGTATTAACCTGCTGAACTGAAAAGAGTAGAATAGATAGAGAAGCAGTACCAGACAGGTATTAACCTGCTGAACTGAAAAGAGTAGAATAGATAGAGAACCACTACCAGACAGGTATTAACCTGCTGAACTGAAAAGAGTAGGATAGATAGAGAACCAGTACCAGACAGGTATTAACCCTGTTGAACTGAAAAGAGTAGAATAGATAGAGAACCACTGCCAGACAGGTATTAACCTGTTGAACTGAAAAGAGTAGGATAGATAGAGAACCACTACCAGACAGGTATTAACCTGCTGAACTGAAAAGAGTAGGATAGATAGAGAACCAGTACCAGACAGGTATTAACCTGCTGAACTGAAAAGAGTAGGATAGATAGAGAACCAGTACCAGACAGGTATTAACCTGCTGAACTGAAAAGAGTAGGATAGATAGAGAACCAGTACCAGACAGGTATTAACCCTGTTGAACTGAAAA
The DNA here is from genome assembly GCF_045679555.1 of Salvelinus alpinus. Taxonomy (NCBI): domain Eukaryota; kingdom Metazoa; phylum Chordata; class Actinopteri; order Salmoniformes; family Salmonidae; genus Salvelinus; species Salvelinus alpinus. The sequence continues at coordinate 88,968,315 of NC_092087.1, read as the reverse complement.
GAGTAGGATAGATAGAGAACCACTACCAGACAGGTATTAACCTGCTGAACTGAAAAGAGTAGGATAGATAGAGAACCACTACCAGACAGGTATTAACCTGCTGAACTGAAAAGAGTAGGATAGATAGAGAACCACTACCAGACAGGTATTAACCTGCTGAACTGAAAAGAGTAGGATAGATAGAGAACCAGTACCAGACAGGTATTAACCTGCTGAACTGAAAAGAGTAGGATAGATAGAGAACCACTACCAGACAGGTATTAACCTGCTGAACTGAAAAGAGTAGGATAGATAGAGAACCACTACCAGACAGGTATTAACCTGCTGAACTGAAAAGAGTAGGATAGATAGAGAACCAGTACCAGACAGGTATTAACCTGTTGAACTGAAAAGAGTAGGATAGATAGAGAACCACTACCAGACAGGTATTAACCTGCTGAACTGAAAAGAGTAGGATAGATAGAGAACCACTACCAGACAGGTATTAACCTGCTGAACTGAAAAGAGTAGAATAGATAGAGAACCAGTACCAGACAGGTATTAACCTGCTGAACTGAAAAGAGTAGGATAGATAGAGAACCACTACCAGACAGGTATTAACCTGCTGAACTGAAAAGAGTAGGATAGATAGAGAACCTATTTGTCCGTCCGACACAATACTTGGTTGTTCGTTTGACAAAAGCTTGCAACAATGTTGCTAGTAATCGATGAGATCAGAGGCCAGAACGCTTCCAACTCGTCAGGAGTAGCGCGATAACAACAGCGATCACACTTAGAAATGTTATAAACTAAGCAAGCTGAAACCAAACAAGACGTAAGCGGAGTTGAACACACCCGTCAAAACTGCCCAGCCAATCGAGAGCTCCGACACTGAGCCGGAAGAGCCGTCTTGATTTCCTCCTTCCTGACTGCTGCTGCGCTCTTAAAGTGCACGGTGAAGACTACATGCAGGATTACACGTGTTTGTGTGCTTATTAAATGTGACTTTGTCAAGTACTAGACAGTGTTGTTTTTCACCATTTTATCTGATTAATTTCCAGTTTGTAATGTTGTTATTATCCCAACATTATTAACCTTTCTAGAACCTCAACCCCGGATCCGGGATCACCCCCCACCCCCCACACACTGATTAGCATAGATAGCATAGCTTCAGAAGTAGATAGTAGCATCTAAATATCATTAAATCACAAGTCCAAGACACCAGATGAAAGATACAGATCTTGTGAATAAAGCCACCATTTCAGATTTTTAAAATGTTTTACAGGGAAGACAAAATATGTAAATCTATTAGCTAAACACGTTAGCAAAATACACCACTATTCTAACTCCATCAGTTTCTTACTCCTTCAGGTGCTATCACCAATTCGGCTCAACTAAGATATTGATATCCACTAACCAAGAAAAAACCTCTTCAGATGACAGTCTGATAACATATTCATGGTATAGGATAGTTTTTGTTAGAAAAAAGTGCATATTTCAGGTAGAAATCACAGTTTACAATTGCACCGACCATCGCAAATCGACTAGAATTACTAGATAGAGCAACGTGTATGACCAATTTACTCATCATAAAACATTTCATAAGAATAGACAAAGCATAGCAATGGAAAGACCCAGATCTTGTGATTCCAGACAATATTTCAGATTTTCTAAGCGTTTTACAGCGAAAACACAATAAATCGATAAGTTAGCATACTACATGTGAAAACGTTACCAGAGCATCGATTCCAGCCAAAGAGCGCTATAACGTAATCACCGCCAAAAGATATTAATTTTTTCACTAACCTTCTCAGAATTCTTCCGATGACACTCCTGTAACATCATTTTACAACATACATATACAGTTTGTTCGAAAAGGTGCATATTTAGCCATACAAAACCGTGGTTACACAATAAAAATACTAGGAAATCAAGCCTCAATATGTCTGACGTCATCTATCAGAGTGATCTAGTTTAATTAAAAGCTAATCATATACTTGACTAAAAAATACAGGGTTGACAGGAATCGAAAGACAAATTAGTTCTTAATGCAACCGCTGATTTACATTTTTAAAATTATCCTTACTTTTCAATACAGGGTTGGCCAAGTGAAGCTACACCAAACAAAATGGCGATGTATGCGTTTAAAATATTTCGACAGAAACACGGTTTATCATATTAAATATTGCTTACTTTGAGCTGATCTTCCATCATATTCTTGGGCAATGTATCCTTTCTATGTTATAAACGTCTTTTGGTCGATAGATGTCCTCTGTCCTTCGAAATGTCCACTAACAACGACCGAGACCGCGAAACGTTCCCAAAGCTAGAAAGTGCACGACAAATAAATTCCTCAGAATCGCACTAAACGGATATAAATTGCTATAAAACGGTTAAAATTAACTACATTCTGATGTTTTTAACAACTATAACGACTGAAAACATGACCGGAGAAATATAGCTGGTTAGAAAACGATTTGGAACGAGACAGGTCCGATGGCCTTCACGCTTGAGGCGCACGTTGAGAAAGGGCGGTCTCTGTACATTTTGGTCATTTATAATGGCTGTGAATGTCCCATCGATTTCATTGAAAACGTGATGACGTACAGACACCCAGAGGAAGACGTAGGCAGTGTCGGTTTCTTCATAGCATTCACTGTGGCCTTATAAACAGACCCCAGATCAGAGGTAAAAATTTCTGAAATCTGAACCCTGTCATGAAAAGTGCTGTAAAAATTGTTCTGTACCACTCAGAGACAAAATTTCAACTCCTATAGAAACTATAGACTGTTTTCTATCCAATAATAACAATAATATGCATATTGTACGATCAAGAATTTAGCACGAGGCAGTTTAATTTGGAGACCCAAATATGCTAATGCGGAACAGCACCCCCTATAGTTGCAAGAAGTTAAGGACATTCATATCTGGCGGCTGCAGTAATGTTGAGATGCCACTAGGTGGAGCTCTAGTTTAGAACACTGGAACCTTCAGTACCACTTTGATGCAGCTGATGAGGAGTGTAAACTGAATGTGTTTGTAGAATAGAATGAATGACATCATGGAACTGACCAAATGTAAATGGAACTTTGACCTGTTCCATGTAGAACTCAGAGGGAGGCTACAGTAAAATAGTAGGCTATAGTAACATGATTCTGTATTTAGGCAATATAATACATTGTAAATGGGCCACATTTAAAACAATGTAAGCCCAGTACTCAAATGAAGAAAGGCAACTAGATATGCAGTCTGTTGTACATTTTCTATTGAAATACAGTAACCTCCCCTTTCTATGTGCTAGTCTGGTCCTCATGCATGTTAATGACTTTAAGAGGAAGGACGTTCTGCATCAGCTACTTGTGTCTTAACTACTTTAAATATGTATCAACCACAGAACACACACTTCATGTCAGTTTCCATGCACTACCAGTAAGTTGACTCATTGTACAAGACCTCTCCCCTTCACTTCACTCTGTAAGTACTCTTGACAATATCTTGAAATATAGTTTTGGGATATTTGTTTTTAGGCGTAAGTCATATTCTTGAGGGTAATGTATCATTTTACTTGTTGTTATGTTTTGAGCTGTGTTTTGGTTGTTACATCAGGGTCAGTATTCATAAAGTGTCTCAGTGTAGGAGTGTTGATCTACATAGTGATGAGATGATTAACCAGGGTAAAATAGACAAGCTATGGTGCAGCATCTCTCCCCTCCCTTTCAAGCAGTATGGTGAGGCAACTCTCCCCTCCCTTTTCCCCCTCTCTTCCTCCCCTCTTCTCTCTCCAGCAGTATGGTGAGGCAGAGAGGGCCATGCAGCAGGTGTTGAAGCTGGATCAGGACTGTGAGGAGGCCTCCACTAAGCTCTTCTACTGTGAGGTCCTGCAGCTCATGGTGAGGGAAGACAGGGGTCAGGGGTCAGGCTCTAGGCTTGTGTTATTGGATTTTTCAAAGTGTCCAAAGCTTTGTTGATTGGTGAACTTGTCTGCTTCTTTGAATTTTCATATGTTTGTTCTGAGATCTGAACCGATATCAATTTCTCTCTCTCTCTCTCTCTCTCTCTCTCTCTCTCTCTCTCTCTCTCTCTCTCTCTCTCTCTCTCTCTCTCTCTCTCTCTCTCTCTCTCTCTCTCTCTCTCTCTCTCTCTCTCTCTCTCTCTCTCCTGTATGATCTGGGTTTTGAGGAGATGCAGATTATGTTGTTGCTAGAAGTTTACAATGGAGCCACAGAGGACATAGTATAGACAGTCTGCACTACCAGACCCCACCACATGGGACATAGTATAGTATGGACCTCTCCTCCCCTCAGGACTCCAGTGGTGGACCTCTCCACCCCTACGTACTCCAGTGTTGGATTTCTCCTCCCATTAGGATTCCAGTGGTGGACCTCTTCTCCCCTCATGACTACAGTTTTTGACCTCTCCTCCTCTCAGTTCTCCAGGGGTGGACCTCTCCTCCCTTATGGACTCCAGTGGTTGACTTCTCCTCCCCTCCGTACTCCAGTGTTGGATCTCTCCTCCCATAAGGATTCCAGTGGTAGACCTCTCCTCCTCTCAGTTCTCCGGTGGTGGACCTCTCCTCCCCAATGGACTCCAGTGGTGGACCTCTCCTCCTCTCAGTTCTCCGGTGGTGGACCTCTCCTCCCCAATGGACTCCAGTGGTGGACCTCTCCTCCCCAATGGACTCCAGTGGTGGACCTCTCCTCCTCTCAGTTCTCCGGTGGTGGACCTCTCCTCCCCAATGGACTCCAGTGGTGGACCTCTCCTCCTCTATGGACTCCATTGGTAGACCTCTCCTCCCCTCAGGACTTCAGTGGTGGACCTCTCCTCCCCACCAGGACGCATGTGGTGGACATCTCCTCCTCTCAATTCTCCACTGGTGGACCTCTCCTTCTCTCAGGTCTCCATTGGTGGGGCTCTCCTCCCCTCAGGACTCCAGTGGTGGATCTCTCCTCTCCTCAGGACTCCAGTGATGGACTTCTCCTCTCCTCAGGACTCCAGTGATGGACCTCTCCTCTCCTATGGACTCCAGTGGTGGACCTCTCCTCCCCTCAGGACTCCGGTGGTGGACCTCTCCCCCCCCAGGACTCCGGTGATGGACCTCTCCTCCCCTCTGGACTCCGGTGGTGGACCTCTCCTCCCCTCATGACTCCAGTGGTGGACCTCTCCTCCCCTCATGACTCCAGTGGTGGACCTATCCTCCCCTCATGACTCCAGTGGTGGACCTCTCCTCCCCTATGGACTCCAGTAGTGGACCTCTCCTTCCCTCAGGACTACTGTGGTGGACCTCTCCTTCCCTCAGGACTACTGTGGTGGACCTCTCCTTCCCTCAGGACTACTGTGGTGGACCTCTCTTTCCCTCAGGACTCCAATGGTGGACCTCTCCTTCCCTCAGGACTACTGTGGGTGAGTATGTTTAATTCTGGTTATTCCACAGTATACATTCCTACAGTTATAGGTTCTATAGGCTGTCTCAAATAGCACCCTGTTCCTATATTCCCTGTATTTTGACTGTGGTCAACTTCCTCCCTTCCTCTCCTCCTTCTATATTATGTGCTGTCGGTGAGGGGAGATAGAGAGTATCAGAGTTCTACGTTCTAAATCTAGGTTATGTACTGTAGGTGTGGGGAAAGAGAGAGTATCAGAATTCTACAAGAGAGATTATGTGCCTTTGTCAACTTGAAGAATCCCAACATGTCCACTTGCACCTTGGAGAGGCTAAAGGTGAGAGGTGGGATGAAACATAATGCTGTCATATGCATTTAACTATGTGAGATGTGCTTTCAATTTTTTTGCTTGAACTTAAGGAGTGTGTACTTTTGGGACCATGCTATTGCTTCAATTGTACTTTTGGGACTATGCCATTGGTTCCATTGTACACTTAGGACTACGTGATTGGTTATATTGTACTTTTAGGACTATGCTATTGGTTCCATTGCACTTTTAGGATAATCCTTATTTAACCTTTATTTAACCAGTCAAGTCTATTAAGAACAAATTCTTATTTACAATGGTGGCCTGGCGAGAGGCAAAATGTCTCCTGTGGGAACGGGTCTTAAAAAAAGGCAATGCAAACTAGTGACTTGGACTGATAACTAGAAACAGCTACATGTCTCAATAACCTGTTCATCTATTTGTCCTTTGAACTCCTCCAAGGAAAGACATTCCAAGATCAAGGGGCTGAATAATGAAAGGACTTTTTCCCATGTTTGGTTCCAATTTTCGGTACTGTTAGCATAAAACAAGATTGAGATGTGAGTTTGTATGTGTTCTCATTTCCTGCTAGAAGAGAGGATATATAAAATGGCAGTTTTCCTTATTAAATGGTCTTCTGAATAAGAATGTACCAGGGTTTGAGCCTGCGTGTTGCTACTGATGTCCACCTGACAGCACTGTAGAGATCACAATGGTGAGTTAGACGTCTCTGCATGATACACAGAGTCAAGAGCCTTCAGTGTAGAGCTTGAGTCTTGCACATAAATAGTATCATCATTGATCCAACACAGAGAGAAAAGTACAACGATTCAACTCCTTTCTGGTGGTTATAAAATACAATGCAATGTTATTCGTTTCATTGTACTTTTGTGACAATGCTATTAGTTCCATTGTCCTTTTGGGACTATGCTATTGGTTCAATTGTATGTATTTGGACTGCTCCTGCGGTTTGTATTCCTGTCCAGGGGGTGGAGCTGGAGAGCACCAGGCTGGTGATCAGGTACCCAGACCGCTGGATGCAGAGAACCCCTCCCTCTCCTCAGAGGACCAACCCTATGGGTCTCAACACCTCTTCAGCCTCCCAGTACGCCTCCACAGGGTAAGGACATCCGTCTGTCATTCAAAACATCATTATGAGGTATTCTAAAGTGTTACCATTCAACTCATATAAACTTTTGAAATGTACAAAGTGATGGAAGGAGGAAGCAAGAGCACAGGTGCAGGTGTTTGTGTTTTCATACTGTTTGTCTCTCTCTCTCCCAGGACCAGGAGGATGGCTCCCATCAATGGTGACGAGTGTTTCTTCTGGAGGACCACCGGCTGTTTCTATGGTGACAAGTGTCGCTTCAAACACAAGCCTGACCAGAAAGGAAGAGACAGGAAACCATGTCATCCCTGACCACCACGCAGCGACTGGATAGTAGAGAGGGAGGAGAATGATGAAGATGAAGGAAGAGGATGAGGGACTGTGTCCCTACTTTAAAAGGGAACAGGATGCTTGGGAGGGTGTCACCCCGTTTGTAGTCCTCTGGCACAGACCACAGATCCCAGACAGAACACTGGACATATATAATGAGTGTGTGAAGTGTCAATCAAAGTGAAGAGGAGTGCACCTCTGATTTCCTTCCCCCTCTCCCTCGGCCTGAGCTGTGAAACATGGAAATGACATCATTAGAACCTTGAAGGGATCTTTGCCCAGTGAATCTCCTCTGTGATGACCATGTAGTAGACACTAAGGGGGCTGACATCTGTTGTTATCATGTGTTTTACTGTGTATGTATGTATGGTCATGTGACTGGACATGTGACCTGAAAGTGTGACCCCTTGTGATGTCACTGTGAGACTTACTGCCAGTCTGATGCCATAGGGTGCCTAGTAATTGCCCCTACAGGGGATAAATAAATGCTATTTTTGAATTGAATTACAATTGAATATTGGGCATGTTCCAGGCAGACTATATTGCAGTCACCTGCCTGCTCTCACAAACATTAGTCCTTCTCCTTTTTAACCTAAAGGGGTACTATAATTCAGGGGTACTATAATTCAAAATCAAATATCTAAATGATCCACTGTATGACCACCTTAAAACAATTCCATATGTCAGCTAGTAGAACCCCCCCAAACAGCTCAGACTTTTAGAGGGTCAGAAACCCAGTGTCAGAGGGAGCAATGTCCAGCACCTAAACACACAAATCAAATCAAATTGTATTAGTCACATGCGCCGAATACAACAGGTGTAGACCATATTGTGAAATGGTTACTTACAAGCCCTTAAGCAACAATGCAGTTGTTTTTATGTAAGAAAATATTCGATTATTTAAATTATAAAAATGCAAAAAAAATACAAATAAATCACACAATAAAATAACAATAACGAAGCAGCAATAAATAATTACATGAAAGATTATTCATTGTCATTTAAAAAAAACACGCATCAGTCAGACACAATGGGACACAATAATCCCAGACAGAAAGACAGACTTAGTTATATACATGTCAGGGTTCACTTTGGGTCCGTTGTTCTGAAGATCAGTGAGCTGAAGACATCTCTTTCACACAAGAACACACTGGAAACTCAGAGCAGCTTGCCTTGGCCTTGGCATAATGACATGACACTGTTGTCTGTTGTTTCTAGTTAGCTAATGTTGATAGCTCAAAGTTAGGTAACTAGCTAGCTCACTAGCTAACTATGGGGTATTGCTGTAATTCAGCTGCAACACATCATATTGTTCACAATCCAGTCCATTCAGAGTAGCTGTGTGATGCACAAAAATCCTTGTTTATCACTGAATAACAGCAGCTTCATGTAGCTAACAAGCTAGCTGAGCTCACTAGTTCGCTCAATTGAAACGCCAGATCAACATAAGTCCCAATAACAGTACTTTTATGTGTGTGCCTGGTTTATTCTAAATGTATTTTTTTTTTTTTAAATGTTCTACCTTCTATTTTGTATATTTTCATCGGACTAGTAGGGACATATGAAGCCTGGAAGCTGCAGTAATGTTGAGATGTCAGTAGGGAGAGCTCTAGTCTAGAACACTGGTACCAAAGATACTCCCCTTTCATCTGTTCTGGAACCTTCAGTACCAGCTGATGCAGCTGCTGAAGAGCGATGGGAATCGGTCACATTTTGTCTCTTGTTAAACATGTAGGCCCACTCCTCAAATAAAGAAATGTAACTACAGTATGCTGACTTTAGACCATTTTCTATTTAGATACAGTAACATCCCTTATGTGACATGCTGTTTCTGCATGTTAATGACCTGACTAGACTACTTTTAAAATGTGTCAACCACAGAACTCACACTTAGGCTATGCCTGCTTCTACTAACACTTACAGTAGACTACTTCTTGTTTCCACACAGTGACAGTACGTTGACTCACTGTTCAAGACCTCTCCCCTTCACTTCACTCTGTAAGTACACTTGACGATATCTTGAAATATAGTTTTAGTTTTGATGTTTTTAGCCAAACATCACATGACTTCCTGTATCTTTGTACTTGTTGGTTAATTTTGATCTGTGTTTTGGTTGTTACATCAGGGCCTGTATTCATAAAGTGTCTCAGACGGTCCATATAATTATGATCTAAAAGGGTAAACTGATCCCAGATCAGCTCTCCTACTCTGATACACTTTGTGAATACGGACCCTGGACTGTTAATACCCAGATCTCCATTCAATAGGGTCATGTTCACTGTCAAAGTATAACAGGGTCAAGTATAACTGTGTGTGTGTGTGTGTGTGTGCGTGTGTGTGTGCGTGTGTGTGCACGTGCGTGTGCGTGTGTGTGTGTGTATACATGTATTTCGACATATTAATCTGATTGTTAGATATACAGTCACGACCAAAATCATTGGCACCCATGACAAATACTGAGCTATATTGTATGCTACAAAAGATGGGATGTACATTGTACATGTTGATTGACATGAAGACTTTAGCATGCTTTTTTAATTAAGAGCAACAGAGTGACAGTAAGAGTGATTGAGTTAATGCTTCATAAGAGCTTTAGGAGTAGTATTAACATGAGACACAGTGATGGTGGGTTGTGTTTAGGAGTAGTATTAACATGAGACACAGTGATGGTGGCTTGTGTTTAGGAGTAGTATTAACATGAGACACAGTGATGGTGGGTTGTGTTTAGGAGTAGTATTAACATGAGACACAGTGATGGTGGGTTGTGTTTAGGAGTAGTATTAACATGAGACACAGTGACGGTGGGTTGTGTTTAGGAGTAGTATAAACCTGAGACACAGTGATGGTGGGTTGTGTTTAGGAGTAGTATTAACATGAAACACAAGGCCGGCCTGCATAGGATTAGGCCTATGGTGGCAAATTGATGAGGGCAGCATTTTCTGAGCTAAACTGACCAAGACCCACCTCCAACAACACAGAAAACCTCACATAATTCTGCCTAAAAAGAAAGACAATTTCTCTCAACCAGCGGGGTTTTTAGGTGAGTGCTGATTCCACCCTGTGATAAGCAGTAACCACTTTGTCAAGGCAGGGATGCAAAATATGTATATTGTAATTCCCAGCATGCCTCTCCAGGGTGCTGTTGGAGAGACGCATCACTGCAGCGCTCCACCAACATTCTGTAAAAAATAATGCAGCAGATATAACATTTGGTATAAAGAATGTGGCCTTTTCAGTAAACTTTTTACATCAGCTTTCTCCGATCAAATAGCCTAACCTAAATGACGCCCAATCACATAAAAAATCAGCTGACACTTAACAAACAACATATTCTAAAAACAGGACAGGTCAAAGTAAAATAGACAATATGGTCTGGACAACCAGGCTAGTCACTGCTGTCCAGGAGATTCATCCCGTGGGCTAAATTGTCATGATCAGTGGTTTCAAGTTTGTATCCTTCAGTGTTTTACTAAGCTGATCATAGTGAGAGAAAAATCATATTTCTGTATTTGCCGCTGTGTAAACACATTGCAAATAGGCTCAGGATTACTCCTCCTGATAAAATTGGGTAGCTGAAATTAAGAGCTTAATTAGCCAAATTGATTAGTCACAGGAATCAGGACTAATTAAGTTGATGAAACAGCCTGTTTTACAAACGGTGGACCTACCAAATGGATGGGCATTCATTAAATTCTATTGTGGGCCGATATGGTAGAAAACACCCCCGTAAACACAGGCCGAAGTCTTTTGGACATCTTTTTTGGTCATGTCCGAACTGGCAGTCTTCTTTGGTGTTTTACAAATGGTAGGCCTACAACATAGATGGGCATTCCTAAAAATACATTTCAGACAACACTGTAGGCTATACCTCATTAAGCACCGTCCAACACTGACGCCTTTTGGATGTATTTTTTTGGTGCATTCTGGACCGGGCTTCATTTCCACGTTCACAGACGTTGGTTTTTGGTCTGGTCCGGACCAAATCTGAACCAATCATAGACGTCGGTGTTTGGTTGAGATTTTGCCCAGTCTGGACCAGCTTTCATTTGGCCCAAACACAGACGTACATAAATCACGTCTTTTAATCTTTCATTCGGAACCTAAAGTGAACCTAACTTCAACGTCTGGAAAAACAAGCATTTTAAAACCATGACCTAGAGAGGTAACACCGGCGATCGACTTAACACTTTACAACTAAGCACGCTGAAAATAAACAAGCCTTCTGCAGAGCAGCACACACTGTGCACCAACCAACAGCTCCACACAGAGAGCCAGAAGAGCTTTATTTCCTCCTTCCTGACTGCTGATGTGCTCTTAAAGTGGCAGCGCACGGTGAAGGCTCTGTGCAGAATACACCACAACATTAAACTATATATGGATAACAGGCTACATTAGACTATATATGGATAACAGGCTACATTAGACTATATATGGATAACAGGCTACATTAGACTATATATGGATAACAGGCTACATTAGACTATATATGGATAACAGGCTACAATAGACTATTTAAATGGATAACAGGCTACATTAGACTATATATGGATAACAGGCTACATTAGACTATATATGGATAACAGGCTACATTAGACTATATATGGATAACAGGCTACATTAGACTATATATGGATAACAGGCTACATTAGACTATATATGGATAACAGGCTACATTAGACTATATATAGACTATATATAGACTATATATAGATAACAGGCTGCATTAGACTATATATAGATAACAGGCCACATTAGACTATACAGTATATGGACAGCAGCAGTCAATACAGTAGGCTATGGTGATGATGTTACTGATTCCTCTGCTAACTAATGCTACTACCAGTACTGTACACAAGGGTCAACAGTGTAACATAATATGATAGTGGCATGTTGTACTACTACAGACATCAGTGTTTGTGTAATTAAATGTGACTTTGTCAAGTAGCCAGTGTTGTGTTTCACCATTCTATCTGATGTATTGTCAGTTTGTAATGTTGTTATTAGTCCAACATTATTGAGGACTTTATTATTAGGATGGTGCAGTAATGTTGAGATGCCAGTAGGGAGAGCTCTAGTCTAGAACACTGCAGTAATGTTGAGATGCCAGTAGGGAGAGCTCTAGTCTAGAACACTGCAGTAATGTTGAGATGCCAGTAGGGAGAACTCTAGTCTAGAACACTGCAGTAATGTTGAGATGCCAGTAGGGAGAGCTCTAGTCTAGAACACTGGAACCTTCAGTACCACTTTGATACAGCTGATGATGAGTGTAAATGTAATGGGTTTGTAGAATAGAATGAATGACATCATGGAACTGATCCATCCTGGATGAGCTGCGCTACCTGAGCCACTTGTGTGGGTTGTAGACTCCGTCTCATGCTACCACTAGAGTGAAAGCACCGCCAGCATTCAAAAGTGACCAAAACATCAGCCAGGAAGCATAGGAACTGAGAAGTGGTCTGTGGTCACCACCTGCAGAACCACTCCTTTATTGGGGGTGTCTTGCTAATTGCCTATAATTTCCACCTTTTGTCTATTTGTCTATACCTTTTGTCCATTTGCACAACAGCATGTGAAATTTATTGTCAATCAGTGTTGCTTCCTAAGTGGACAGTTTGATTTCACAGAAGTGTGATTGACTTGGAGTTACATTGTGTTGTTTAAGTGTTCCCTTTATTTTTTTGAGCAGTGTATATCTATCAATCAATATTTTAGTGTGTAACATCCTGTCAGTCCCTGACCATAGAGAGCCCTCGGTTCTCTATGGTGTTTAGGTCAGAGTGTGACTAGGGGGGTGTTCTAGTCATTTATTTTCTATGTGGCTGGTTTGTATGGTTCCCAATTAGAGGCAGCTGGTAATCGTTGCCTCTAATTGGGGATCATATTTAGGAGCCTGCTTTGTGGGATATTGTTTTTGAGTGAGTGCATGTTGCACCTCAGTGCTGCACGGTTGTTGTTTGTTTCTTGGTTTATTTTAAGTTTCACTAAAAATAAAGATGTGGAACTCCAATCACGCTGCGTCCTGGTCCGTCTCTCCACACGATCGTGACTCATCCATTTCCCTGAATGTGCTTTACCACAATGTCATCATTATTTTTAGTGATTCTGTTTCAGAATTTATTTTACTCTGAATTAATAATTTATTATAATTTATAAATTATTTCAAACTCACCCGTAAAATGTAAACACAAGTGTTGCTATAAATAAATACAATGTATTTTACACCAGATGGTCCAAGGAACACCTCAGTGTCAGTCAGTCCCTCTGGTGAAATAGTGGAGGGCAGTTCAGTGACTCTGACCTGCAGCAGTGATGCCAACCCACCTGTGGACAAATACACCTGGTACAAGAAGAATGGAGCTTCACTGACAGGATCTGAAAACTCCTTCCTCATCACCAACATTAACTCTGAGGACAGTGGAGAATACTACTGTGAGGCTGAGAGTATATATGGGAGTCTCAACTCTTCTTCTGTGTCTGTGGACGTTCAGTGTTAGTACACCTAACCTCATCTTTTGATCAGAGGATCACATTTAAATTCATATTTCAATTACAAGTAAAACACTATTTAAAACACTATTGTCACATATTGTCCACCAGATGGCCCAAAGAACACCTCAGTGTCAGTCAGTCCCTCTGGTGAAATAGTGGAGGGCAGTTCAGTGACTCTGACCTGCAGCAGTGATGCCAACCCACCTGTGGACAAATACACCTGGTACTTTCAAAATGAGACTTTTCTAAATGGATTTGGACAGATCTACAACATAAGTAAGTTCAAGTCTAAGGACAATGGACATTACCACTGTGAGGCCTGGAATGGAAGAGGATCTAGGAACTCTACAGCTCTGATGATCATTTTACCAGGTGAAGTTTCATCTTATATATTTCAATACAAAACAACGTTTCAAACTAATATTAATAATTACACTTTGGCTTATAATGTTTTTTAATTATATATACGTTGAGATGAGATCCCTTAACAAACATTGTATTATTGTCCTGTACTACGTTTATTTTCAGTTTATAACATGCCAGCACTCGTATCATCTACATTATCTTTTAGAGAAACAGTCATCAGTTCTGACTGCAGCTGTAGGAATCATAGTGGTTGTTCTGGTTCTCATCCTCTGTCTCTCTGGACTCATGTGGTTCAGGTGAGTTAAAATGGATGTTTGTATTATTCTTTCACACTGATTTGTTACTAACTTCATTCTGTCATTCATTTATTGGCACAACGCCCTTAACAGTTAGGCTTCCTGGTACGGCAGGTAGCTTAGTGGTTAGAGCGTTGAATTTGTACCCAAAAGGTTGCAAGATCAAATCCCAGAGCTGAAAATATAAAGTTTAGTTGTTCTGCCCCTGAACAAGGCAGTTAACCCACTGATCCAAGGCCATCATTGAAAATAAGAATGTGTTTGTAACTGACTTGCCTAGTTAAATAAAGATGTATTAGTAACATATAAACTTACTTACTTACAGAGCAGAACTCACTCTGTCCCTCATTACAGGAGATCCACAGGAGGAAGTGATGCCACAGCAGACACACAGGTGATTCTATTAGTTGCAACAGGCTTTCAGCTGTGTCTTAATGGGGCAACAAACTAAATGTGCACCCAGGGGGTTATAACTCCGTTTTCATTCATTTACGGTGAAATTACAGTCTCTCTCATACTATTTTCATTGTTACCTCTCTCTCTCTCCACAGAGTGTCCGTCCTGACTAACAGTGACATGACAGTCTCTCTCATACTATTTTCATTGTTACCTCTCTCTCTCCACAGAGTGTCCGTCCGGACTAACAGTGTCACGACAGTCTCTTTCGTACTATTTTCATTGTTACCTCTCTCTCTCTCTCTCCACAGAGTGTCCGTCCTGACTGTAACAGTGACACGTACACAGCTCTGAACATGAGGACCACGTCCCCTGACTACGACACTCTGGCAGTAAGTCTCTTATCATTCATGTTGATTGTTTGTGAGTGTGTTGGTGTTTTATATTTGAATGTGTTTAGAGAAAATGATGGAAAGACTAGTGTTTCAGTCTCTCTCTCTGTCTCTCTCTCTCTCTCTCTCTCTCTCTCTGTCTCTGTCTCTCTCGCCTTCTCTCCCGCTCTCTCTCTCTCTCCCTCCCTCTCCTTCTCTCCCGCTCTCTCTTTCTCGCTCTCTTTCTCTTTCTGCCCACAGAGTGTCCATCCTGACCCTAACAGTGATACGTACACACCTTTGAACATGAGGACCAGGTCACCAGAGTATGACACCCTGGCAGTAAGTGTGTGTGTGTGTGTGTGTGTGTGTGTGTGTGTGTGTGTGTGTGTGTGTGTGTGTGTGTGTGTGTGTGTGTGTGTGTGTGTGTGTGTGTGTGTGTGTGTGTGTGTGTGTGTGTGTGTGTGTGTGTGTGTGTGTGTGTGTGTGTGTGTGTGTGTGTGTGCGTATAAAATGTTTAGTGGGAGTGCTACTTCAGTATGTCTTCTTTCAGAATGTGAGGGGAATCTCCCACTGAAGTGAAGCACCACATAACCTGGACTGAAGAGAATCACCACA
Source organism: Salvelinus alpinus (assembly GCF_045679555.1). Classification (NCBI taxonomy): domain Eukaryota; kingdom Metazoa; phylum Chordata; class Actinopteri; order Salmoniformes; family Salmonidae; genus Salvelinus; species Salvelinus alpinus. Next base: position 88,952,674 of record NC_092087.1, on the reverse strand, counting down.
GACCCTGGACTGAAGAGAATCACCACAGACCCTGGACTGAAGAGAATCACCACAGACCCTGGACTGAAGAGAATCACCACAGATCCTGGACTGAAGAGAATCACCACAGAACCTGGACTGAAGAGAAGCACCACAGATCCTGGACTGAAGAGAATCACCACAGAACCTGGACTGAAGAGAAGCACCACAGATCCTGGACTGAAGAGAAGCACCACAGATCCTGGACTAAAGAGAAGCACCACAGATCCTGGACTGAAGAGAAGCACCACAGATCCTGGACTGAAGAGAACCACCACAGATCCTGGACTGAAGAGAAGCACCACAGATCCTGGACTGAAGAGAATCAGGAGGAAAAAATCTTATTTTCTTGTGTACCAATGTGTTTACTATCTTTAGTTTTATTTAGATCTTTTTCTATGGGATTTTGCCACATACAGATGTTTTATAACATCAATAGTCTTACTTTGATCAGCAACTAACATTAATAATACTGATAACAGCTTTTTAATATTTTTAGCTCTTGGGTCAAGTTCTCCTGATGTGTTCAATGATGATTTACTTTGTATTGCTGTCAGGTATTATTACTCATTTTATAATACGTAATACCATATTGTTCCGTGTCATGATATATTTTTTATATAAAAATAAATGTAATCAGTCCATTACATACATTTAAACATTTGCAGTTTTTACTTCTAATTTCTGACATTTTGGTAGGCTATTTGTTAGTCAACTTGTCTATAATTTCTAAATACATGCAGTGGTGACACGTCATTCAAGGCAGCTGGAACAGAGCTCAATCTGTTTTCAGCCCCATGGTTAGATTTTTACGTTGCTTTTTTGCCTATTTTGACATTAATACGTGTCACATATCAGTTTGCAAACAAAGTTTAAAAAAAAGCATTGATGGCTGCAAGCCTGTTATGGCTGCAAGCCCGACGCCGGTACACCTATGACAACATCCAGCTCAAGTGCAGGGCGCGAAATTCAAAATCTATTTTTTTTAAATATTTAACTTTCACACATTAACAAGTCCAATACAACATTTGAAAGATAAACATCTTGTGAATCCAGCCAACATGTCCGATTTTTTAAATGTTTTACAGAGAAAACACCACATATATTTATGTTAGTTCACCACCAAAAAAAAAAGAGGACAGACATTTTTCACAGCACAAGTAGGATACAAGTAGCATGCACAAGCCAACCTAACTAACCTAGAACCAACCTAAATGACCTAGAAAAAACTACCTCAGATGACAGTCCTATAACATGTTACACAATAAATCTATGTTTTGTTCAAAAAATGTGCATATTTTAGCTATAAATCAGTTTTACATTACTGCTACCATCATAGCTACAGTCAGAAATCGCACGGGAGTAGCCAGAGAAAATACAGACACCAACGTCAACTACCTAATTACACATCATAAAACATTTCAGAAAAATATATGGTGGATAGCTAATGAAAGACAAAGATCTTGTGAATACAGCCAATATTTCCGATTTTTGAAGTGTTTTACAGCGAAAACACCACATATATTTATGTTAGTTCACCACCAAATACAAAAGACAGACAGACATTTTTCACAGCAACGGTAGCATGCAATTAGCATGCACAAAGCTAACCTAACTAACCTAGAACCAACCTAGAACCAACCTAAATAACCTAGAAAAAACTCCCTCAGATGACAGTCCTATAACATGTTACACAATAAATCTATGTTTTGTTCGAAAAATTTGCATATTTTAGCTATAAATCAGTTTTACATTACTGCTACCATCATAGCCACCATCACAGCTACAGTCAGAAATCGCACGGGAGTAGCCAGAGAAAATACAGACACCAACGTCAACTACCTAATTACTCATCATAAAACATTTCAGACAAATATATGGTGGATAGCTAATGAAAGACAAATATCTTGTGAATACAGCCAATATTTCCGATTTTTGAAGTGTTTTACAGCGAAAACACAATATATCGTTATATTAGCTTACTACAATAGCTAGCACACAGCAGCATTGATTCTAGTCAAACGGTAGCGATAGCACAGTTCGACAGATATATGAAAAAGCATCCCAAATTGGGTCCTTATCTTTGTTGATCTTCCATCAGAATGTTCTCCAAGGGGTCCTTTGTTCAGAACCGTCTTTATTTCGATCCAGAACGAACGATTTCCCTCTTGAATTAGCAAGCACACTGGCCGTGCGGTGCTAACCTCTCTTTCTTGAACCAATTCTTGCGACGCATCACCTCTAAAGTCCAGAATAAATTTCAATAATATAATTAAACTATATTGAAAAAACATACTTTAGGATGATATTGTGACATGTATCAAATAAAATCGAAGCCGGAGATCATATTCACCTTTAACGAGGGTTTTCCAGGAGCCGAGTCAAGGTCCAACTTCGCGCCCAGGAAAAAAAATAAAGTGCGCACTTCTCACTCCAAGAGGTTGTGTTCAATCCCAGGACGAGATAATCAAGTCATTTCTGCTCTCACTTCCGCATGACACCCAGGGGAAGGCGTATGACGTGTTTCTACAGTCCTAAGTGACATGCCCTTTTATAGACAAGGTCTTGAAGAGAGACATCGCTTTTGGAAATCTCACTTCCGGATAGGAAATGGGCTGTAAAAAGAGTTCTGTTCCACTTAGAGAAATAATTCAAACGGTTTTAGAAACTAGAGACTGTTTTCTATCCAATAGTAATAATAATATGCATATTGTACGAGCAAAAATTGAGTAAGAGGCCGTTTGAAAATGGGCACCTTTTTCCAGTTATTCAATACGCCCCCTGCAGCCATAACAAGTTAATAAAGTCGCATACAAACATGGTCTCGTTTTTGCTTTCTTGAGTAAGGCAGCTCCAAAATGCAGGTGTTGCAGCTTAGTGCTTTCTGTGGTGGCGGGGCAGCCAGCATAAAATACGGAGCGTAGGGGTTGGTAATGTTCTCTAGTTGTGCTGTGATTGGCCCAGTGTTCTGTCACTCATGGGGACACTACGTCACAGCAAAATCTATGGGTAGAGCTCGAAATGTCAAGCCCCTTGGGTGCTGCCATAGATTTACATTAGAAATGCCCATCCAAAAAGGCTCAAGGTCATTGGCTAAGACAAAATTACGTCAAATCGCGTTAAATCTACCATAGCTTTGATTGGACTGATTGGACAAACTTTCAAAATCTTAGCTGACAAGCAGTCATCATCATGCATCAGGTCAACAATCTACTGGCAAATCCTTCTCAATCCTTGTCATTTGAAATGATAGATAAAACGTATCAGTGCTCATTGGCCATTGGACATAAACATTACACAACAAGTTGGAAATCACAAATTCAACAATGAGTGCTAAGGCAGCACTGCAGGCCCGGGTTTGATCCCGGACTGTTACAGCCGGCTGTGACCGGGAGACCTATGAGGCGGAGCACAGTTGGCCCAGGGTCATCTGGGTTAGTGGAGGGTTTAGCCGGCCGGGATGTCCTTGTCTCATCATGCTCTAGTAACTCCTTGTGGCCTGGCGCCTGCAAGCTGACGTCGGTCGTCAGTTAAACAGTGTTTCCTCCCACACATTGGTGCCTGCTGTTTGTCCTCCTGTCCAGGGGGTGGAGCTGGAGAGCACCAGGCTGGTGATCAGGTACCCAGACCGCTGGATGCAGAGAACCCCTCCCTCTCCTCAGAGGACCAACCCTATAGGCCTCAACACCTCCTCAGCCCCCCAGTACACTTCCACAGGGTAAGAACATCTGTCTTTGTCAAAACATCAGCTATCATTTATAAACATATTTAAGCAGGTTTTTACCAATCAACTCATATATCATACCTCCATAGAGATAGACAGAGGACTCTAGTGCCCAAAAGACAGTTTTAGCATTGGCAGCACCTTTGAGGACTTTCACTTTCAGGTTTCTCTCTCTCAATTAAATTCATTTCAAATCAATTCAAAGGCCTTTATTGGCATGGGAAATATATGTTTACATTGCCAAAGAAAGGGAAATAGATAATAAACAAAAGTCAAATCAACTCAAAAAAATGTACAGTGATCATTACAAAACAGCTCCAAATGAGTATAGACATTTCAAATGTCATGTTATGTCAATATACAGTTTTGTAACAATGTCTCTCTCGCTCTCTCTCTCCCCACTCTCTCTCTCTCTCTTTCCCCCTCTCTCTCTCTCCCCCATCTCTCTCTCCCCCCATCTCTCGCTCTCTCTCGCTCCCGTATCTCTCTTTCTTTCTCTCACTCTCTCGCTCTCTCCCCCTCTTCTCTTTCTCTCAATCTCTCACACTCTCTCTCTCTCTCTCTAACCCCCTCTCCTCTCTCTCTCTCTCCCTCCTCTCTCTCTCTCCCCCATCTCTCTCTCCCCCCATCTCTCGCTCTCTCTCCCGCCCCTCTCTCCCCCCCCGCTCTCTCCCCCTCTCCCCCCATCTCTCGCTCTCTCTCCCGCCCCTCTCTCCCCCCCGCTCTCTCGCTCTCTCCCCCTCTCTCTCTCGCTCCCGTAGCTCTCTTTCTTTCTCTCGCACTCTCTCTCTCCCCCCTCTTCTCTTTCTCTCGCTCTCTCTCTCTCGCTCTCTCTCCCCCCCCCTCTCTCTCTCGCTCCCGTATCTCTCTTTCTTTCTCTCACTCTCTCGCTCTCTCCCCCTCTTCTCTTTCTCTCAATCTCTCACACTCTCTCTCTCTCTAACCCCCTCTCCTCTCTCTCTCTCTTCCCCCTCTCTCTCCCTACCCCCCCTCTTTCACCCCCTCTTCTCTTTCTCTCTATCTCTCTCTCTCTCTCTCTCTCTCTCTCTCTCTACCCCCCTCTCTCTTGCTCCCGTATCTCTCTTTCTTTCTCTCTCTCTCCCCCTCTTCTATTTCTCTCTATCTCTCACACTCTCTCTCTCTCTCTCTTCTATTTCTCTCTATTTCTCTCTATCTCTCACACTCTCTCTCTCTCTCTCTCTCTCTCTCTCTCTCTCACCCCCTCTCCTCTCTCTCTCTTCCTCTCTCTCCCTATCCCCCCTCTCTCTCTCTCTCTCCCCCTTCTCTTTCTCCCTTTCTCTCTCTCTCCCCCCTCTCTTTCTCTCGCTCTCTCTCCCCCCTTCTCTATCTCTCTCTCTCCCCCTACCCCCCCCTCTCTCTCTCTCGCTCCCGTATCTCTATCTCTCACTCTCTTTCTCTCTGTCTCTCACACTCTCTCTCTCTCTAACACCCTCTCCTCTCTCTCTCTTTAACACCCTCTCCTCTCTCTCTCCCCCCTTTCTCTTTCTCTCCATCTCTCACACTCTCTCTCTCTCTCTAACCCCCTCTCCTCTCTCTCTCTTCCCCCCCCCCTCTCTCTCTCGCTCCCGTATCTCTCTCTCTCTCTTTCTCTCTTCAACCATAAGCCTGACCAGAGAGAAAGATACAGGAAACCATGGCAAATCTGACCACCCTGAACACCACGCACCTTCCGGATATGACAGAGGGAGGAAGAGGAAGAACAGAATAATGAATATGAAGATTGAAAAAGAGGAAGACATTTCCCCTACTTTAAAAGAGAACAGGAGGCTTGGATAGAATGGGGGTGTTGGGGGGTGTCACCCCTTTTGTAGTCTTCTGACACACAGCACAGACAGCACACTGGACATACAGTATGAGTGTTTGAAGTGTCAATCAAAGTGATTTCCTTCCCCCTTCCCTCCCTCGGGCCTTAGTGCCAGGTTTGTTATTTTGTTATTGAACCAAGTGGACGAGGATATGATTGGGACATATTAGTCTCCCAGGGCAGACAGGTTGCCTCTAACAATGTTAACAAGGTTGTGGCTGTTTCACTACGTCTGGGATTTCCGAGACAAGTGGAGACATATAGACTGGAGGCTGTAGTAATGTTGAGTTGCCAGTAGGGAGCGCTCTAGTATGGAACACTGGAACCAAACATACAACGCCTTTCATCTGTTCTGGAACCTTCAGTACCAGCTGATGAAGAGTGATGGGAATGGGTCACATTTTGCCTCTTGTAAAACATGTAGGTCCACTCCTCAAATAAAGAAATGTAACTACAGTATTCTGACTTTAGACCATTTTCTATTTAGATACAGTAACATCCCTTATGTGACATGCTGTTCCTGCATGTTAATGACCTGACTAGACTACTTTTAAATGTGTCAACCACAGAACTCACACTTAGGCTACGCCTGCTTCTACTAATACTTACAGTAGACTACTTCTTGTTTCCACACAGTGACAGTACGTTGACTCACTGTACAAGACCTCTCCCCTTCACTTCACTCTGTAAGTACATTTGACGATATCTTGAAATATAGTTTTAGTTTTGATGTTTTTAGCCAAACATCACATGACTTCCTGTATCTTTGTTCTTGTTGGTTTATTTTGAACTGTGTTTTGGTTGTTACATCAGGGCCTGTATTCATAAAGTGTCTCAGACGGTCCGTATAATTATGATCTAAAAGGCTAAACTGATCCCAGATCAGCTCTGCTACTCTGATACACTTTGTGAATACTGACCCTGGACTGTTGTTTCACCAGGAATACCCAGATCTCCATTCAATAGGGTCATGTTCACTGTCAAAGTATAACAGGGTCAAGTATAAATGTGTGTGTGTGTGCGTGTGTGCGTGTGTGCGCGTGCACGTGCGTGTGTGTGTGTGTATACATGTATTTCGACATATTAATCTGATTTGTTAGATATACAGTCACGACCATAATCATTGGCACCCATGACAAACACTGAGCTATATTGTTGTGTTTAGGAGTATTATTAACATGAGACACAGTGATGGTAGGTTGTGTTTAGGAGTAGTATTAACATGAGACACAGTGATGGTAGGTTGTGTTTAGGAGTAGTATTAACATGAGACACAGTGATGGTGGGTTGTGTTTAGGAGTAGTATTAACATGAGACACAGTGATGGTAGGTTGTGTTTAGGAGTAGTATTAACATGAGACACAGTGATGGTGGGTTGTGTTTAGGAGTAGTATTAACATGAGACACAGTGATGGTAGGTTGTGTTTAGGAGTAGTATTAACATGAGACACAGTGATGGTGGGTTGTGTTTAGGAGTAGTATTAACATGAGACACAGTGATGGTAAGTTGTGTTTAGGAGTAGTATTAACATGAGACACAGTGATGGTGGGTTGTGTTTAGGAGTAGTATTAACATGAGACACAGTGATGGTAGGTTGTGTTTAGGAGTAGTATTAACATGAGACACAGTGATGGTGGGTTGTGTTTAGGAGTAGTATTAACATGAGACACAGTGATGGTGGGTTGTGTTTAGGAGTAGTATTAACATGAGACACAGTGATGGTAGGTTGTGTTTAGGAGTAGTATTAACATGAGACACAGTGATGGTGGGTTGTGTTTAGGAGTAGTATTAACATGAGACACAGTGATGGTAGGTTGTGTTTAGGAGTAGTATTAACATGAGACACAGTGATGGTGGGTTGTGTTTAGGAGTAGTTTTAACATGAGACACGGTGATGGTGGGTTGTGTTTAGGAGTAGTATTAACATGAGACACAGTGATGGTGGGTTGTGTTTAGGAGTAGTTTTAACATGAGACACAGTGATGATGGGTTGTGTTTAGGAGTAGTTTTAACATGAGCCACAGTGATGGTGGGTTGTGTTTAGGAGTAGTATTAACATGAGACACAGTGATGGTGGGTTGTGTTTAGGAGTAGTATTAACATGAGACACAGTGATGGTGGGTTGTGTTTAGGAGTAGTATTAACATGAGACACTGATGGTGGGTTGTGTTTAGGAGTAGTATTAACAAGAGACACAGTGATGGTGGGTTGTGTTTAGGAGTAATATTAACATGAGACAGTGATGGTGGGTTGTGTTTAGGAGTAGTATTAACAAGAGACACAGTGATGGTGGGTTGTGTTTAGGAGTAGTATTAACATGAGACACAGTGATGGTGGGTTGTGTTTAGGAGTAGTATTAACATGAGACACAGTGATGGTGTGTTGTGTTTAGGAGTAGTATTAACAAGAGACACAGTGATGGTGGGTTGTGTTTAGGAGTAGTATTAACATGAGACACAGTGATGTTGGGTTGTGTTTAGGAGTAGTATTAACATGAGACACAGTGATGGTGGGTTGTGTTTAGGAGTAGTATTAACAAGAGACACAGTGATGGTGGGTTGTGTTTAGGAGTAGTATTAACATGAGACACAGTGATGGTGGGTTGTGTTTAGGAGTAGTATTAACAAGAGACACAGTGATGGTGGGTTGTGTTTAGGAGTAGTATTAACATGAGACACAGTGATGGTGGGTTGTGTTTAGGAGTAGTATTAACATGAGACACAGTGATGGTGGGTTGTGTTTAGGAGTAGTATTAACATGAGACACAGTGATGGTGTGTTGTGTTTAGGAGTAGTATTAACCTGAGACACAGTGATGGTGGGTTGCGTTTAGGAGTAGTATTAACATGAAACACAAGGCCGGCCTGCATAGGATTAGGCCTATGGTGGCAAATTGACGAGGGCAGCATTTTCTGAGCTAAACTGACCAAGACCCACCTCCGACAACACAGAAAACATATTCTAAAAACAGGACAGGTCAAAGTAAAATAGACAATATGGACTGGACAACCAGGCTAGTCACTGCTGTCCAGGAGATTCATCCCGTGGGCTAAATTGTCATGATCAGTGGTTTCAAGTTTGTATCCTTCAGTGTTTTACTAAGCTGATCATAGTGAGAGAAAAATCTTATTTCTGTATTTGCCGCTGTGTAAACACATTGCAAATAGGCTCAGGATTACTCCTCCTGATAAAGTTGGGTAGCTGAAATTAAGAGCTTAATTAGCCAAATTGATTAGTCACAGGAATCAGGACTAATTAAGTTGATGAAATGGCCTGTTTTACAAACGGTGGACCTACCAAATGGATGGGCATTCATGAAATTCTATTGTGGGCCGACATGGTAGAAAACACCCCCGTAAACACAGGCCGACGTCTTTTGGACATCTTTTTTGGTCAGGTCCTAACTGGCAGTCTTCTTTGGTGTTTTACAAATGGTAGGCCTACAACCAGTGGTGGGCCGTCAGGGCCTGCAAGGCCTTCTCTGCTGGCCTAAACATCATCAGAATATAATTTTTTTTTAAATATATTTTCCCACAAATATGTATTAAATTATTCCCCAGAGTAAGAGTTATACTCTTCATTTCATAGCTTTCCTCTTGGTTGCACTGCTTCCAGCCCCAGGTTGAGATTTGGAGGGCTGGTCTTTATGTTAGATCTTTTATCCAATCATATTCAGCCATCATGTGTTGCCAGGGGTCTAAAATCTGCTCTCAGGCCTTCAGAATCAACAGTGCGGGCGCTTGTAGCTTAAAGTGAATGGAAATTAAAATTTTGTGTCAACCAATCAGCTTTAGAGTTGGCTATTGTACGCCTGCTGGCTGGCTCCAGTGTTACACAGGAGCCAGCTAGCAGGCGTAGGGCGTCCACGTCTTTTGATTGGATTACCAATATTGAGAGGCAGGTCCTATGGGCAGGTCTATGCAGATCTAGGAAACTCTACTAAGCTGTTTTTTGAACCCACAATGGCGGAAGGAGGAGAAGATATCGATTTCGTCGAGGATATAATTATAACGCCATTCTCAAGACGAACTTTTCAAGAAAAGTTAGACATTGTAAGGAGAGGTCGCCCGACGCCACAAAGCCTGTCACAGGCGGGAAAGGGGTTCGTTCGCTCGCCACTTTCAAAGTTTCAACTACGAGCGCTGTCAATGGCTCAAAGGCTCCGAGAAGCACTGCAAACTGTACTGCTGGGAATGCCTATTATTTGCAAGTGATCGATTTGGTTTTTGGAGCCACACTGGCTTTGCAAACTTGAGTTGTCTGTTAAACACTGTTTACCCAAAAATTTCAATTTGTCAATTTCAAGGTGACGCAACGCCTGGTTATACTGCGTTTCTGTCTAAATGTATAGTGTCTAGAGCCATGGCATAATTGATGATAATAAGAGGTGGATTAATTCGGGTGGGACTGTGTAGTACCTCACTGAAGGCCTAGGCCCCAGGCCCACGGCACGCCACTGCCTACAACATAGATGGGCATTCCTAAAATGACATTTCAGACAACACTGTAGGCTGTGCCTCATTAAGCACCGTCCTACACTGTAGGCTGTACCTCATTAAGCACCGTCCTACACTGTAGGCTGTACCTCATTAAGCACCGTCCTACACTGTAGGCTGTACCTCATTAAGCACCGTCCTACACTGTAGGCTGTACCTCATTAAGCACCGTCCTACACTGTAGGCTGTACCTCATTAAGCACCGTCCTACACTGACGCCTCTTGGATGTTTTTTTTGGTGCATTCTGGACCGGGCTTCATTTCCATGTTCACAGACGTCGTTTTTTTGTCTGGTCCGGACCAAATCTGAACCAATCATAGACGTCGGTGTTTGGTTGAGATTTTGCCCAGTCTGGACCAGCTTTCATTTGGCCCAAACACAGACGTACATAAATCACGTCTCTTCATCTTTCATTCAGAACCTAAAGTGAACCTAACTTCAACATCTGGAAAAATAAGTATTTTAAAACCACGACCAAGAGAGGTAACACCGGCGATCGACTTAACACTTTACAACTAAGCACGCTGAAAATAAACAAGTCTTCTGCAGAGTTGCACACACTGTGCACCAACCAACAGCTCCACACAGAGAGCCAGAAGAGCTTTATTTCCTCCTTCCTGACTGCTGATGTGCTCTTAAAGTGGCAGCGCACGGTGAAGGCTCTGTGCAGAATACGCCACAACATTAGACTCTATATGGATAACAGGCTACATTAGACTATATATAGATAACAGGCTACATTAGACTATATATAGATAACAGGCTACATTAGACTATATATGGATAACAGGCTACATTAGACTATATATGGATAACAGGCTACATTAGACTATATATGGATAACAGGCTACATTAGACTATATATGGATAACAGGCTACATTTGACTATATATGGATAACAGGCTACATTAGACTATATATGGATAACAGGCTACATTAGACTATATATAGACTATATATAGATAACAGGCTGCATTAGACTATATATAGATAACAGGCCACATTAGACTATACAGTATATGGACAGCAGCAGTCAATACAGCAGGTTATGGTGATGATGATACTGATTCCTCTGCTAACTAATGCTACTACCAGTACTGTACACAAGGGTCAACAGTGTAACATAATATGATAGTGGCATGTTGTTCTACTACAGACATCAGTGTTTGTGTGATTAAATGTGACTTTGTCAAGTAGCCAGAGTTGTGTTTCACCATTCTATCTGATGTAATGTCAGTTTGTAATGTTGTTATTAACCCAACATTAATGAGGACATGATTATTAGGATGGTGCAGTAATGTTGAGATGCCAGTAGGGAGAACTCTAGTCTAGAACACTGCAGTAATGTTGAGATGCCAGTAGGGAGAACTCTACTCTAGAACACTGCAGTAATGTTGAGATGCCAGTGGGGAGAACTCTACTCTAGAACACTGCAGTAATGTTGAGATCCCAGTAGGGAGAACTCTAGTCTAGAACACTGGAACCTTCAGTACCACTTTGATGCAGCTGATGAGGAGTGTAAATTGAATGTGTTTGTAGAATAGAATGAATGACATCATGGAACTGACCAAATGTAAATTGAACTTTGACCTGTTCCATGTAGAACTCAGAGGGACAAGGCAACACATTCTAAGATATTATAAACATTCCATATAGAATAGTCAACATATTGTTAACATGGTTCTGTATTTAAATAAAAGTGGAAATGGGGGACATTTTGTCCATTTTAGAAATGTAGGACCCATTTTAATACAGTAACCTCCCCTTTCTGACATGCAGTTCTGGTCGTCATGCATAATGTCTTAAAGAGGAAGGAAAGGACAGTTCTGTATCAGCTACTTGTATTGTGACTACTTTAAATATGTATCAACCACAGAACTGACACCTACTAGCAGTTCCCACTCACTACCAGTAAGTTGACTCACTGTACAAGACCTCTCCCCTTCACTTCACTCTGTCAGTACTCTTGACAATATCTTGAAATATAGTTTATTTTTTTTGTTTTTAGTCATAGGTCATATACTTGAAGGTAATGTATCATTTTACTTCTTGTTATGTTTTGAGCTGTGTTTTGGTTGTTACATCAGGGTCAGTATTCATAAAGTGTCTCAGTGTAGGAGTGTTGATCTACATAGTGATGAGATGATTAGCCAGGGTAAAATAGACATGCAAACAAACATTGTAGCACTGCAGTGTGTGTGTGTGTGTGTGTGTGTGTGTGTGTGTGTGTGTGTGTGTGTGTGTGTGTGTGTGTGTGTGTGTGTGTGTGTGTGTGTGTGTGTGTGTGTGTGTGTGTGTGTGTGTGTGTGAGTCACTTGCTGTTTAGCCTCACAGCTTGGGGATAGGAGCTGTTATTGAACCTGGTGGTCAGTCTTTAGGCTGCTGTACAGCTTGACGGGTGATCAGGGTGATCAGGATGGTCAGAGTGGTCAGAGTGGTCAGGGTGGTCAGAGTGGTCGGGATGGTCAGAGTGGTCAGGATGGTCCTTGGTTTCCTGTATCTTCCCCTCTGGTCAGGCGTTTGAACATTTATCCTCCTATATATTTGGGGTTCTGAGAATAAAACAGCTTCACAACAATCAATGAACAAATGAACAAAAATGAACAAATCAATGTAGAAATATGTGTTTACAGTTCTACAGATCTGTTCAATACGTTGTTGATGATGACTTTATTGTATCCATTAGGAAAGTATTTTGCCTCAGGCAGCTTAAATAGACAGACGTGCAACATGTCGCACACATTAAATACATGCAATAGACTTACAGACAGACAGTATTCACATAGACAGATCACATGCCACAACCTATTGAATCATTTAACTTTTTGTTTTGCTTTGAGCTGTGTTTTTGTTGTTACATCAGGGCCTGTATTCATGAAGTGTCTCAGTGTAGGAGTGCTGATCTAAGATCAGGTCCCCCTGGTCCATACAATAATGATCTAAAAAGTTAAATTGATCAGCCCTCCTAGTCTAGTCTGAGACACAAATTGTTGCCATAAAGTTGTAAGCACAGAATCGTCTATAATGTCTTTGTATGCTGTTTGTAACTCTCTCCTCAACTGTTGTTATTAATCTGAGTTTGTATTCAGCCGAGTCCTTCTCTGTCAGGTCTGTTATTGTCATGGTGTGGTGGTTCTCTGTGTTCCTATTGTACTCCACACGACCTTCACACTGGATATGAACTGAGATCTACAGGGTCTTTTCTGTGTAAACCAGAATGAACCTTGTTCTATATAACTAGTGGGATGAGTGTAAGAGCAGGATATGTTCACTGTGGAGGCCTTCAAGACACTGATTCTCCTCTTGGTGTAAGTCACTCTCCAGTAGTAGTATTCACACACACACGCACAAACACACACACACACACACACAAACAAACACACACAATCACTGTATTCTTATCGGCAGACTCAACAGCCTTGGTTTCTCAAATGACTGCCTTGTCTGGTTCACCAACAACTTCTCAGATAGAGTTCAATGTGTCAAATCGGAGGGCATGTTGTCCGGACCTCTGGCAGTCTCTATGGGGGTACCACAGGGTTCAATTCTCGGGCCGACTCTTTTCTCTGTATATATCAATGATGTCGCTCTTGCTGAGTGTGATTCCTTGATCCACCTCTACGCAGACTACACCATTCTGCATACATCTGGCCTTTCTTTGGACACTGTGTTAATTAAAACACCTCCAAATGAGCTTCATGCCATACAACACTCCTTCCGTGGCCTCCAACTGCTCTTAAACGTTAGTAAAACTAAATGCATGCTCTTCAACCGGTCGCTGCCCGCACCGGCCCGCCCGACTAACATCACTACTCTGGACGGTTCTGACTTAGAATATGTGGACAACTACAAATACCTAGGTGTCTGGCTAGACTTTAAACTCTCCTTCCAGACTCACATTAAGCATCTCCAATCAAAAATAAATTTGAGAATCGGCTTCCGATTTCGCAAACAAAGCATCCTTCACTCATGCTGCCAAACATACCCTCGTAAAACTGACCATCCTACCGATCCTCGACTTCCGCAAAGTCATTTACAAATAGCCTCCAGGACTCTACTCATCAAAATGGATGCAGTCTATCACAGTGCCTTCCATTTTGTCACCAAACCCCATATACCACCCACCACTGCGACCTGTATGCTCTCGTTGGCTGGCCCTCGCTACATATTCGTCACCAGACCCACTGGCTCCAAGTCATCTATACGTCTTTGCTAGGTAAAGCTCTGCCTTATCTCAGTTCACTGGTCACCATAACAACACCCACCCGTAGCACGCGCTCCAGCAGGTATAACTCACTGGTCATCCCCAAAGCCAACATATCTTTTGGCCGCCTTTCCTTCCAGTTCTCTGCTGCCAATGACTGGAACGAATTGCAAAAATCTCCCTCACTAACTTTAAGCATCAGATATCTGAGCAACTCACCTGTCACGATCGCTGTCTTCAAACTCCCTGTCATAGATGAGCCAAGGCGCAGTGTGCATGTAATTCCACATCTTTTATTCGTAGTGAAACCTTCACAAAAAACAGGCAAACAGAAACCGAACGTGACGCAACCGTGGCGCACACAAACACACACAGAAAAAATAAATAATTACCCACAACATAGGTGGCAAAAAGGCTGCCTAAGTATGATTCCCAATCAGAGACAACGATAGACAGCTGCCTCTGATTGGGAACCACACTCGGCCAAAAACAAAGAAATAGAAAACATAGAATGTCCACCCAAATCACACCCTGACCTAACCAAATAGAGAAAAAAACGTCTCTCTAAGTTCAGGGCGTGACAGTACCCCCCCCCGAAAGGTGCAGACTCCGGCCGCAAAACCTGACTCTATAGGGGAGGGTCCGGGTGGGCCTCTATCCTCGGTGGCGGCTCCGGTTCGGGACGTAGCCCCCGCTCCGCACGCTGATCCCTCCGCTTCCGTGGGACCGGACCGTGGATCGTCGCCGGAGACTCCGGACCGTGGATTGTTGCCGGAGGCTTCGTACGTGGAGCCGGAACAGTTCTCACCGGGCTGGGGAGATGCACTGGAAGCCTGGTGCGTGGAGCAGGTACCGGATACACTGGGCCGTGGAGGCGCACTGGAGGTCTCGAGCGTAGAGCTGGCACAACCCGTCCTGGCTGGATGCCCACTCCCACCCGGCAAATGCGGGGCGCTGGCACAGAGCCCACCGGCCTGTGAATGCTCACTGGAGACACAGTGTGCATCACCGCATAACACGGTGCCTGACCGGTCACATGCTCCCCACGATAAGCACGGGAAGTTGGCTCAGGTCTAAACCCTGACTCCGCCAATATCCCCGTGTGCCCCCACCCCCAAAAATTTTGGAGCTGCCTCTCAGGCTTCCGTGACCGGGTCTTGTCCCCTGCCATAATCTTCTCCCCGGTCCAGCTCGTCCTACAATTTGGCGCACGCTGCTTGGTCTTTTTGTGGTGGGTAATTCTGTCACGATCGCTGTCTTCAAACTCCCTGTCATAGATGAGCCAAGGCGCAGCGTGCATGTAATTCCACATCTTTTATTCGTAGTGAAACCTTCACAAAAAACTGGCAAACAGAAACCGAACGTGACACAACCGTGGCGCACACAAACACACACAGAAAAAATAAATAATTACCCACAACATAGGTGGGAAAAAGGCTGCCTAAGTATGATTCCCAATCAGAGTCAACGATAGACAGCTGCCTCTGATTGGGAACCACACTCGGCCAAAAACAAAGAAATAGAAAACATAGAATGCCCACCCAAATCACACCCTGACCTCAACAAATAGGGAAATAAAATGGCTCTCTAAGGTCAGGGCGTGACATCACCGATCGCTGCAGCTGTACACAGCCCATTTGTAAATAGCCCATCCAACTATCTACCTCATCCCCATATTGTTTGTATTTACTTTTTTCTCTCTTTTGCACCCCAGTATTTCTACTTGCACATCATCATCTGCACATCTATCACTCCAGTGTAAATTTGTGAAATTGTAATTCCTTCGCTACTATGGCCAATTTATTATCTTACCTCCTTACTCCATTTGCACACACTTTATATTTTTTTTATTGTTATTGACTGTACTTTTGTTTATCCCATGTGTAACTCTGTGTTGTTGTTTTTTGTCACATTGCTTTGCTTTATCTTGGCCAGGATCGCAGTTGTAAACGAGAACTTGTTCTCAACTGGCCTACCTGGTTAAATAAAGGTGTAGTAAATAAATAAATAAATAAACAAAATTATAAAACACACACACAGCAGAAGGAGACCTAGTGATGATACAGGCAGCATGTACAGTAGGGCTCTTAGACTATTGACCATCAGAATAATCAAATTGTATTTGTCACATGTGCCGAATACAACAGGTGTAGATCTTACAGTGAAATGCTTACTTACAAACCCTTATCCAACAATGCTTTAAGAGGTTTTAATAAAAATAAGTGTTCAGTAAAAAATTGAAATTAGAAAGTAAAAGTAACAAATAATTAAACAGCTGCAGTAAAATAACAAGAGAGAATACAGTATATACAGGGGGTACCGGTACAGAGTCAATGTTCGGGTCCACCGGTTAGTCGAGGTTATTGAGGTAATATGTACATGTAGGTTGAGTTAAAGTGACTACGCATAGATTAGAAACAGAGAGTGGCAGCAGCGTAAATGAGGGGTCTGGGTAGCCCTTTAATCAGCTGTTCAGGAATCTTATGGCTTGGGGTTAGAAGCTGTTAAGAAGCCTTTTGGACCTAGACTTGGTGCTCCGGTACCACTTGCCGTGCGGTAGCAGAGAGAACAGTCTATGACTAGGGTGGCTCGAGTCTTTGACAATTTTTAGGGCCTTCCTTTGACACCATCTGGTATAGAGGTCCTGGATGGTAGGAAGCTTGGCCCCAGTGGTGTACTGGGCCGTACGCACTACCTTCTGTAGTGCCTTGCGGTCAGAGGCCGAGCAGTTGCCATACCAGGCAGTGATGCAACCAGTCAGGATGCTCTCGATTGTGCAGGTGTAGAACCTTTTGAGGATCTGAGGACCTATGCCAAATCTTTCAGTTCCTGAGGGGGGATATTCTTTATCATGCCCTCTTCACGACTGTCTTAGTGTGTTTGGACCATGATAGTTTGTTGGTGATGTGGACACTAAGGAACTTGAAGCTCTCAACCTGTTCCACTAAAGCCCCGTTGATTAGAATGGGGGCGTGCTCGGTCCTCCTTTTCCTGTAGTGCACAATCATCTCCTTTGTCTTGATCATGTTGAGGGAGAGGTTATTGTCCTGGCACCACACGACCAGGTCTCTGACCTCCTCCCTATTTGCTGTCTCGCCGTTGTTGGTGATCAGGCAGGCCGACCACTGTTGTGTTTTCGGCAAACTTGATGATGGTGTTGGAGTCGTGCCTGGCAATGCAGTCATGAGTGAACAGGGAGTACAGGAGGGGACTGAGCACGCACCCCTGAGGGGCCCCCGTGTTGAGGATCAGCGTGGTTGATGTGTTGTTCCCTACCCTTACCACCTGGGGGCGGCCCGTCAGGAAGTCCAGGATCCAGTTGCAGAGGGAGGTGTTTAGTCCCAGCGTCCTTAGCTTAACTTCATGACGCACGGAACCCTTTAGCGGGATCATTTTCGTAAACAACCGCTGAATTGCAGAGCGCAAAATTCAAAAAAAATACTACAAATATTTATAATAATGAAATAACAAGTGAAATATACCAAAACACAGCTTAGCTTGTTGTTAATCCACCTATCGTGTCAGATTTTGAAAATATGCTTTTACACCGAAAGCAATCCAAGCGTTTGTGAGTTGATCAATCACTAGACAAAACAGTAAGAACAGCTAGCCGCAAATTAGCTTGGTCACGAAAGTCAGAAAAGCAATACAATTAATCGCTTACCTTTGATGATCTTCGGATGTTTGCACTCACAAGACTCCCAGATACACAATAAATGTTATTTTTGTTCGATAAAGATTATTTTTATAACCAAAACCCTCCATTAGGTTTGCGTGTTATGTTCAGAAAACCACAGGCTCGTGCCGGTCCTGAAGGGCAGACGAGGGCAGACGAAAATTCCAAAAAGTATCCGTAATGTTCGTAGAAATATGTCAAACGTTTTTTATAATCAATCCTCAGGTTGTTTTTAACTTTTTAGGGATAGGGGTCAGCATTTTCACTTTGGATGAAGAGCGTGCCCAAATTGAACTGCCTCCTACTCTGTCCCAGATGCTAATATATGCATATTAGTACTATTGGATAGAAAACACTCTGAAGTTTCTAAAACTGTTTGAATTATGTCTGTGAGTATAACAGAACTCATATGGCAGGCAAACTTCCAAACAGGAAGTGGAAATTCTGAGGCTGGTTGTATTTCAACTCATCGCCTATTCAAATCCCAGGAAGATATGGATTTGTTTGCACTTCCTATGCCTTCCACGAGATGTCAACAGTCGGTAGAACGTTGAATGAAGCTTATGCTGTGTTTTGGGGCCGGATGAGAGGGGACTGAGTCATTGGTCTGGCAGATTGCCAGTTCCTGGTCATGCGCATTCCACATGATATCGCCTTGCGTTCCAGAACTTATACAGACACGAAGGAATGCTCCGGTTGGAACGTTATTGGATATGTATGATAACAACATCCTGAAGATTGATTCTCTACTTAGTTTGACAAGTTTATTCGACCTGTGATATAACTTTTTGAAGTTTTCGTCCGACGTTATGCGTGACTTGCACGAGCGTTTGGATATGTGTACTAAACGCTCTAGCAAAAGTAGCTACTTAGACATAAATAATTTACATTATCGAACAAAACAACAATTTATTGTCGAACTAGGATTCCTGGGAGTGCATTCTGATGAAGATTATCAAAGGTAAGGGAATATTTATGATGTAATTTCGTATTTCTGTTGACTCCAACATGGCGGAGAAATGTTGTTTATATCTGAGCACCGTCTCAGATTATTGCATGGTTTGCTTTTTCCGTAAAGTTTTTTTGAAATCTGACACAGCAGTTGCATTAAGAACAAGTGTATCTTTAATTATATGTAAAACATGTATCTTTCATCAAAGTGTATGATGAGTATTTCTGTTATTAGATGTTGCTCTCTGCAATTTCTCCGGATATTTTGGAGGCATTTCTGAACATGGCGCCAATGTAAACTAAGATTTTTGGATATAAATATGCACATTATCGAACATAAAATACATGTATTGTGTAACATGATGTCCTAAGAGTGTCATCTGATGAAGATCATCAAAGGTTAGCGATTCATTTTATCTCTATTTCTGTTTTTGTGACTCCTATCTTTGGATGGGAAAATGGCTGTGTGTTTTTTGAGGGTTTTAACATACATAATCGATAATATTTCAACCGGACGGTAAACTATTCAATACTACAGAGAAAGAAAATGTCGAGCTACAACTCTCGGGCGCATGAACTAATCAAAGGACACCTGGCGCGTTTTGATAAATCTCGCTCATTTTTCAAAATAAAAGCTTGAAACTATGTCTAAAGCCTGGTCACGGCCTGAGGAAGCCATTGGGAAAGGAATCTGGTTGATGCCCCTTTAAATGGAGGATGGGCAAGCAATGGAACAAGGATTTTTCCAAATAAAAGGCACCTCCGGGTTGGATTTCCTCAGGTTTTCACCTGCAAAATCAGTTCTGTTATACTCACAGACAATATTATGACAGTTTTGGAAACTTTAGAGTGTTTTCTCTCCTAATCTGTCAATTATATGCATATTCTAGCATCTGTGCCTGAGAAATAGTCTGTTTACCTTGGGAACGTTATTTTTCCAAACATAAAAATAGTGCCCCCTAGCTGAAAGAGGTAAATGATGAGCTTTGATGGCACTATTGTGTTGAACACTGAGCTGTAGTCAATGAATAGCATTCTCACATAGGTGTTCCTTTTGTCCAGGTGGGAAAGGGCAGTATTGAGTGCAAATAGAGATTGCATCATCTGTGGATCTGTTGGTGCGGTATGCAAATTTAAGTGGGTCTAGGGTTTCTGGGATAATGGTGTTGATGTGAGCCATGACCAGCCTTTCAAAGCACTTCATGGCTAAAAACGTGAGTGCTATGGGTCGGTAGTCATTTAGGCAGGTTACTGAAGGGTTAAAGTTGATTTTGGGGGTCTTCTGAAGTCCCCCACCATTTATTATGTTGATATTAATTTGCTTACGTGCCATTGTACTTATGCTCACTGTATAGCTGAATATTGAGAACTCTGTCTGTGTCTAGCTCTCTGCCAAAACCCGCAGCCCCTCGTGTGTGAGAAAAGGTGAGTAAAGGGACTGTGAGAAAAGGTGAGAAAGGGACTGTGCGAGACAGAGATACAGCGTAAGGTGTGATCTCGGGTATATAAGATCCTGTCTTTCTTTTGTTCGGGGCAGAACTCAGGAGAGACATTAGTTGTATGTCTGATGTTTGATCTTTGATCTTTGCCTCGACGCGAGCATATAAATAATTTAGCTCGTCTGGTATGTTCGTGTTACGGGGCAGCTCGCCGCAGTGGTTCCCTTTGTAGTCTATAATAAGTTGCAAGCCTTGCCACATCCAACGAGCGTTGGAGACGGTGTGGTACGATTCAATCTTAGTCCTTTATTGATGCATTGCCTGTTTGATGGTTCGTCGGAGGGTATAGCAGGATTTTTTATAAGCTTCCGGGTTAGAGTCCCACTCATTGAAAGCGGCAGCTCTACCCTTTAGCCTAGTGCGGATGTTGCCTGTAATCCATGGCTTCTGGTTTGAGTATGTACGCACGGTCACTGTGGGGACGACGTCATCGATGCACTTATTGATGAAGCCAGTGACTGATGTGGTGTACTCCTCAGTGCCATCGGAGGAATCCCGGTTACATATTCCAGTCTGTGCTATCAAAACAGTCCTGTAGCTTAGCATCTGCTTCATCTGACAACTTTTTTATTGATCGAGTCACTGGTGCTTCCTGCTTTCGTTTTTACGTGTGTACAGGAATCAGGAGGATAGAATTATGGTCAGATTTGCCAAATGGAGGGTGAGGGAGAGCTTTGTATGCATCTCTGAGTAAATGTGGTCCAGATTTGTTTCTCTCTGGTTGCACATTTAGCATGGTGGTAGAAATTTGGTAGAACTGATTTAAGTTTCCCTGCATTAGAGTCCCCGGCCACTAGGAGCGCCACCTCTGGATAAGCGGTTTCCTGTTTGCTTATGGCCGTATACAGCTCATGAAGTGCTGTCTTAGTGCCAGCAGCGGTCTGTGTTGGTATATAGACAGCTACGAAGAATATAGATGTAAACTCTCTTGGTAAATAGGGTGGTCTACAGCATATCGTGAGATACTCTACCTCAGGTGACCAAAACCTTGAGACTTCGTTAGATTTTGTGCACCAACTGTTGTTTACAAATATACATAGTATATACATAATGTTCCGTTGGTAGGATATACGTGCTCGTAGTTCGTCTATTTTATTATCAATTGATTGTACGTTGGCTAATAGGACCGATGGTGAAGGTAGATTATCCTCTCGGAGACGGATCCTTACAAGGCACCCGCACCGTCGTCCACGATATCTCCATCTTTTCCACCTAGTGATAATATAGGTAGTATGTAGGGCTCTTTTTTTTTTCTTTTTAAATTTCTTCACCATGAAGCAATTTTAATGACAGTCCTTCACAATATACCCGAGAGTCTCCTGATTACCAAGGGGTAGTCAGTTTTTGTTCTTTTTTTTTTTTAACACCTCCACCACCTCACCCTCTTCGGAGGACAAATATATTTTTTGCTACATATGCATACATTTTACATTTTACATTTACATTTTACATATACATGGTTCTTTTATATAAAGCTGTCACATAACAATAATACATTACCAAACATCTTTAATCCCAACCCTCAGCCACTCTCAGCCCATCAGCACCATAGACCACCCTCGTTTGGTTTCCATGTGCCATAGATTTTTCAATTGTGCTGTGATGTTTTACAAATAGAAATATATTTAATCTCTGTTTTTTCACAATTCCTGACATGTAATCCAAGTAAAAATTCCCTGTTTTAGGTCAGTTAGGATCACCACTTTATTTTAAGAATGTGTGAAATGTCAGAATAATAGTAGAGAGAATGATTTCTTTCAGTTTTTATTTCTTTCATCACATTCCCAGTGGGTCAGAAGTTTACATACACTCAAATAGTATTTGGTAGCATTGCCTTTAAATTGTTTAACTTAAGTCAAACGTTTCGGGTAGCCTTCCACAAGCTTCCCACAATAAGTTGGGTGAATTTTGGCTCATTCCTGAGTCAGGTTTGTAGGCCTCCTTGTTCGCACACGCTTTTTCAGTTCTGCCAACACATTTTCTATAGGATTGAGGTCAGGGCTTTGTGATGGCCACTCCAATACCTTGACTTTGTTGTCCTTAAGTCATTTTGCCACAACTTTGGAAGTATGCTTGGGGTCATTGTCAATTTGGAAGACCCATTTGCGACCAAGCTTTAACTTCCTGACTGATGTCTTGAGATGTTGCTTCAATATATCCATATCATTTTCCTGTCTCATGATGCTATCTATTTTGTGAAGTGCACCAGTCCCTCCTGCAGCAAAGCACCCACACAACATGATCATGCCACCCCCGTGCTTCACGGTTGGGATGGTGTTCTTCAGCTTGCAAGCTTCCCTCTTTTTCCTCCAAACATAACGATGGTCATTATGGCCAAACAGTTCTATTTTTGTTTCATCAGACTAGAGGCCATTTCTCCAAAAAGTACGATCTTTGTCCCCATGTGCAGTCTGGCTTTTTTATGTCGGTTTTGGAGCAGTTTCAGGTTATCAATATAGGCCTCGTTTTACTGTGGATATAGATACTTTTGTACCTGTTTCCTCCAGCATCTTCACAAGGTCCTTTGCTGTTGTTCTGGGATTGATTTGCACTTTTTGCACCAAAGTACGTTCATCTCTAGGAGACAGAACACGTCTCCTTCCTGAGCGGTATGACGGCTGTGTGGTCCCATGGTGTATATACTTGAGTACTATTATTTGTACAGATGAACGTGGTACCTTCAGGCCTTTGGAAATTGCTCCCAAGGATGGACGAGAATTGTGGAGGTCCACCATTTTTTTCAGAGGTCTTGGCTGATTTCTTTTGATTTTCCCATGATGTCAAGCAGAGGCACTGAGTTTGAAGGTAGGCCTTGAAATACATCCACAGGTACACCTCCAATTGACTTAAATTATGTCAATTAGCCTATCAGAAGCTTCTAAAGCCATGACATCATTTTCTGGAATTTTCCAAGCTGTTTAAAGGCACATTCAATTTAGTGTATGGAAACTTCTGACCCACTGGAATTGTGATACAGTGAATTATAAGTGAAATAATCTGTCTGTAAACAATTGTTGTAAAAATTACTTGTGTCATGCACAAAGTAGATGTTCTAACCGACTTGTCAAAACTATAGTTTGTTAACAAGAAATGTGTGGAGTGGTTGAAAAACGAATTTTAATGACTCCAACCTTAGTGTATGTAAACTTCTGACTTCAACTGTATATACATTTTTTCAGAACATTAACCGTGTGTAGGTAGATAGGTTTGTAGGTAGATGTGGAAAGATAGATACAAATTATTTGTTGCAAGTTGGGGTGGGGTTCACACCTAGCTCAAGTTGGGGAGGGGGGTTTCACACCTAGCTCGGCTATTAGACAATTCTTTAGTAAAGTTTGAATAGTCTATTGTTCCTGCTACGCTTGTGAAAAACTAATAATAATACTTTTTCCCCTTTCCACATGTTAAAGATTCCAATTGATAAAGTGTTTTTAGCCACAATCGGCCCCAACACCAATTAATACATTTGGGCACAGTCGATAGTGTGCTGGACTTCGTGCTAGAATGTTGAGGGTTTCGAAACCTGCTCCCTGCTTGTTTCATTGCAATACTATGCTGGTCTCAGAGCAAATAGCCTGGATTGTTACTCCATCTCATTCCTACCCCTCTTCCACACGTCATTCTCCTCCTGAGTGGCGTGCTGGCAGGATGTACTGTTTTTATTCTGTATATATGAATAACAAATCAGCCTTTACTTAAATCAAGTTTCTAGTGTATTGCATAGTTACAATGTGTAATCATTGATGTCCCAGGAGCAGGAGTGGTAAACACTGTTGAAGTGTATAATTGTAAAACATACATGCAGACACAGCATCATTCAAAGACTGGAGTTTGATACACCTGGTATTGGATATGACAAAAAAAAACGGGCTAAATAGCGATTTTCGTAAATTTACGTAAATATGCATAATCGTTTGTCTCTATATCAACTAACATATTCCTCTCATTTGTACATTTTTTGCTTGACTCATTACCACGTTATAATTACTTACATTTGTTTCCACCATAATGTTTTGTCAGACATCTTTGATGAAGAAAGTCACCAGGAACGAGTGGCTCGCATCAAATTTGTCATTGGAACCACTCAATATGATTGGTCATATAAAAACCCTGGGACCCAAATGCATGATGAGTGCTCTAACTCCCCCTTGCGGAGGTCTGGAGCAATGAAGCCATGACGCTGGGTACCTCGCAACTTTTAAAGGAGGAACCACTGTATATCATTAAGATCAAGAATATAACAGGTGGCAGAAATAGCTTATATAGAATAATCTATAATATCCCTGTCTCTCGCTTGGAGAAATGCTTCCAATTATTGTATTAGTTCTACCGTTAACTTTAATCACTTTATCCCAGTGTTAACCAGCCCGCCCCACACTAGAGACAACAGCCCTGTTGTCAATACCTAATCCATCCATGTGCCTGTGTGTATCAGCAAAATAATCATCCTTTACACTTTTTATATTGAGATTTATTTTTTAAATGTAAAAGGGTAATACCAATTATTTTAGGAACGTACAGTCCTATTCCATCAGAGAACCTACACAGGTTTTTAATTATATAATCCTTTATCCTAGCCCTATAATACATCTATTCATATTTATCAAGTTTTATCTTAAAAGCTAACCGTTCCGATCACATCGGCGAACAAAGGCCACGCAATATAATAGATTTTAAGTCAAGATATACCCAACCTATACAATTAGGCCATATCACATTAAACAAAAAAAACGACCTTGGTATTTCTAATGTACAATCTTCAAATGAAATACATAAAAATCATAAAGAAAAAAGGTCAGCCTTACCCATCCTCACCTTCTCCTAAATCAAAACCTGATATTACGCCCATAAAGTCTGATGTTCCATATTGCCTAAATAGAAAAAGGATAAATTCATCATACCAATTATGAATTACCATAAATGCAACCGTATTTTAAGTCCACGGTTCCATTCTGCATGAATAAAAAATAATTTATAAAAGTTGTTCATGCAAAAAAAAATGTTTGGGTAAAAAACATATTCATCCATATTTGTACTGTGTAATGCGGTGACTACTTCAGGAGGTAGTTATCACTCACATCCACGTTGTAATCTTCAAGTCCTTGAACATTTGATTGTTTACATATAATTTATCGACCACTAGACGAAGATTCTGCTTCTCTGCTCAGAGCCTTTGAAAGTGTGGTACAGGGCACGTCGTCTCTCCACTATTTCATGAGGAAATTGTTCATTAATAGAGAATGGGGTGTTCTTCAGTTCCCTACCCTGTTGTAACAAGGCCATTTTCTTTTTGTAGTGGGTTAGCATAGCTACGATCGGACGGGCCCTTCCATCTGCTCTGCCACCGAAACGGTGAGCGCTTTGAAAATCAATTGTATCCACCTGTTCGTCCGTCATATTGAGATGATGTTTCATGAACACCTTGACTTTTTCCTCCGTTGACTGATAGTATTTGTTTTCATCCTCCTTTATTCCCATTACAACAATATTATTTGTCATACTTCTGCACTTTAGATCAGTCCACAATAGTTTTCAATATCTTATTTTCCGCTCGTATTTCTTCCATGATTTTATAACTGTAATCCATTCCTGTTATTAAGGCCTCAACCTCCCCCAGTAGCCCAGGCTATAGATCCAGTTTTTTAACTGCTCGTTCATGCTTGTAAGCAATGCTCTATCTTCTGGAGACATAGTTTTAAAAACGTCCCCCTCCAATGTTAAGTTTGGAATTTTAGATGGCAGCTTCCCTCTCATTTCGCTCGCAAAACTCAAGGAAGGTTTTTCTCTTGTTCGCTTCGATATATCCGTTTCTTTTAAGAGCATATCAAACTGCTGATCAATAAATAGTTCCAGATTCTCTATATTATCCAGAATGTTTGTTTCGTAGTTATCAGCTAATCCTACATGTTTTAATAATTCATTGGACAAGCTCTGCCTACCATGCTGCCACGTCATCAATCTAGGGCTCTTAGCCTATTGACCATCAGCAGAAAGAGACCTAGTGGTGATACAGGCAGTCGTCATTATTTAAGTGTGCAATACATACAGTACACACGCACAGTCACAGACCTACACAGACACACACACACACACACACACACACACACACACACACACACACACACACACACACACACACACACACACACACACACACACACACACACACACACACACACACACACACACACACACACACACACACACACAGGAGGGAGGAGAAAACACATTAAGAACACCTAATATTGAGTTGCACAGAGAGGCATGCAATATTATTCAAAAAGTTCACACACTGTACACTGGGTTACATTAATAGAAAGGTCAAGAAAGGTTTGACAAAAGTTTGTCAAAGGCAAATCGATTGAAATACATAGTCAAATGAATTCTAACTTTCTGCAAGGCATAAGCTTTAGTTTAAAGGCAATACTGAAATTAACAAAACATTCATAATCTAGGCATGATCAGAGAGAGGGAAGGAAGGAGGGAGGGAGGGATGGAGGGAGATTCAGATGAACACACTCAGCATCACTTTCCTCTCCTAGATAGAGCTCTACAGCCTGAATCATTTCAGGGTTTTCAGAGTTTAGAGATCCTATTACAGTAAATTACTGGTTAGTACTAATATATGGACATTCTATCTTTATATGGACATTATTTTCACATTACAGGACTAAGGCTACTACCAGTACTGTACAACAGAGGAGGCTGGTGGGCAGAGATGAGCCCATCCTCCTATATCTCTGCACATAGTACAGTCATTCTGTTCTGTATTTAAAGAAAAGACATTCAAATGAGCTGCATTTTGTCTCTTTTAATAAATGTATGCCCACTCCTCAAATGAAGAATTGCATTTTGCAAATGTTCTATTGAAATACATCACATCCCTTTCCTGACATGCTGTTGATGCATGTGATTGTCTTAAATCCCTGACTAGGCTACTTTCACATTGCTCACACACAGTAGGCTACTTCCTGTTTCCACACACTACCAGTAAGTTGACTCACTGTTCAATAACTCTCTCCTTCACTTCACTCTGTAAGTACTCTTGACAATATCTTGAAATATAGTTTCTGGTTATTTGCTTTTAGTCATAAGTCATATACTTGAAGGTAATGTTTCATTTTACTTCTTGTTATGTTTTGAGCTGTGTTTTGGTTGTTACATCAGGGCCAGTATTCATAAAGTGTCTCAGTGTAGGATTGTTGATCCACCCCCACCGGTTCGTTTAATTATGATCTAAACACCAGAATAGCACTCCTACTCTGAGACACCTTGTTAGTATGAACCTTGGACTGTGGTTTCATGTGTTTAGTCTAGGTCAGTTTATTAATTGACATGTTTTTGAAATGTATCAGTAGAGAATACCAGTAATAGCAAGGTATACAAGATTCTGCTCCAGATCTCAAATAATTATTCAAGGTTAAAGGTTTAGTTTATTTGACATATTTATTCAAATACAATGATATTCTTACTCAAAAGAGACCTCACCATACATAAAAAATGATATGTATCCTCCTATTTTTGGGGTTCTGAGAATAAAACAGCTTCAGAACAATCAATGTAGAAATATGTGTTTACAGTTCTACATATCTGTTCAATAAGTGATTGTTGTTGTTGATTATGACTTTACTGTATCCATTAGGAAATCGTTTTTGCATCATACATCAAGTAATCTTAAATAGACAGATGTAGACAGACATGCAACACATCACACACATTACATACATAGTGCAATAGACTTACAGACAGTATTCACATAGACAACCATATAGCACAATCCAACACAACACAATATGAGCCTGGTTCATTTCCAGTAATGAGGCCCTGTACCCCATTTACAGATTCTACTTTAATGTATCAGGTGGAGTTATTCACCAGCTATAGAGTGAGTTGTTGTTTATGTTTCTAAGACTGCAGGGTGGGAGATGCAACAATGTCCTTGAGAACAGCAGGAAGTGTGTTGGTGGTCTTTCTCTGGTCTGTAGCAGGTATGGGCTCATTATTATCTTTTAGTTGCTCTGTTTAATAATCTACAGACATTTCTCATTGTTATCATTCATTACTTGATATGTTTGTCAATATACAGACTACAGACTTTTGTAAAATATAAAAATTACATTTGTGTTTTATTATTCTGTTGTGTTCTGTTAGGCGTCTCCATTTCACTTCAGTAGTTATCTTTCACACCTCACTTACCTTACTGAATGATGCTTATGTGTTTTCCTATCACACTCAACTCAGCAACTATGGCAACAAAGTACGGACAAAGCCTTTACTGTTAGTGTGAGCCAATTGGCATTGGCTTAATGTAATACCCTTGTGTTGTGTGACTGTGTTTCAGTGGTACTGGGTCAGGATGGCTGGAGTGTGACTTACACCACTCAGAGTATCTGTGCCTTGAAGGGGTCAACAGTGGAGCTGACCTGCTCTTACACATATCCCAGTGGTACAGTCACATCAACCTTCTGGTTCACTAAAATGGAGACTGGTGTAGAACATGAAGATATAGGTCAGGACCCAGAGAATGCAGGTCGTCTGGAGTATCATGGGGATAAGAAGAAAGACTGTACCCTGAGAATCACAGACCTGAGAGAGAGAGACTCAGCTACGTACAAGTTCAGCTTTACAACAGATCAGACCAGAGGGAGATATTATGGAGATCCTGGAGTCACTCTGTCTGTAACAGGTACAGTTACATGCTTTATACTGCTAGTCTGTTCAATTATTATCTACTGTCCATTTAGGTCTAGAAATTGGATTTGTATATATGAAACAGATTTAAGAATTAAATGTGTTTGAGAATGTCTTGCATCATGTGATGGAACTATAGAACAGGTGATGCAGGGATTTAATGTTTTTATCTACTCCAGCTCTGCAGGTGAAGGTGACTCCTTCACATTGGTCAAAGAGGAAGACACTGACCTGTAAAACCACCAGCTGTCCTCTGACTAGTAACCCCACCTACACCTGGTACAAGAACGGACAGGTAGTAACTGTGAAGACTTCCACCTATTCAGTCCTCCCTAATGCTGCAGACAGCTACTCCTGTGCTGTAAAAGGCCATGAGGATCTCCACTCTCCTGCAGTGTGTGAGTATGAATTCAACTCAGTATTCTAGTATAACTTTTCAGATATAATTATTCTGTCTGCTAAACAGCTTCAGAGTTGTCTTACAAACTGTATCACACGATTACTGAAGCTCAATATTCTACTGTATAAATAATGTCCTCTTTATGTTTCAGGTGTTCAGGGTCAGAGATGCAACAGAGTGACTTACAACAAGAGGAGAATCTGTGTCTTAAAGGGGTCAACAGTGGACATATCCTGTACTTATGTTAGTTATTATTCCACCACATCAACATTCTGGTTTAGAAGTGATAAGTCGACCCCTGAAGACCTAACCAGAGACCCAGGGTATGCAGGTCGTGTGGAGTACACTGGAACATACAGAGGTCCCTTCACCCTGAGAATCACAGATCTGAGAGAGGAGGACTCAGCTGAGTATCGCTTCACTTTTAAAACTCAAAACTTTGAATGGGGTCATAGTTTCCCAGGAACAACTCTGTCTGTCATAGGTAATACTACACTGTATGATACAACTGTATATCATAATGAATTACAGGATATATAAATTAACCATCCTGTTAACACAGAGGTGTATGTGGTTTTATACATATTGTTTCAGGTCTGCAGGTCAAAGTGACTCCTGCTGCAGAGGGACAGAAGACACTGACCTGTAGCACCACCTGTACTCTGACTGACAACCCCACCTACATCTGGTACAGGAATGGATGGAATGTACAAGATAACTCCTCCCCCATGTACTCCATCAGCAGTGAGGATGAAGACAGTTCATTCTCCTGTGCTGTAAAAGGCCATGAGGATCTCAGCTCTCCTGCAGTGTGTGAGTACAGTACAATAGTACAGTATTCTACTTAGCAAGTATCATGTATTCAGGTAAAAGAGACATGTCTTACTTTATCAATCATTACAGAACAAAAATATATTTTTTACTAATTGTTAATATTAATCTGACAAAATGTTTGGCCTTTTACATCAGATAAACCAAAGAACACCTCAGTATCAGTCAGTCCCTCTGGTGGAATAGTGGAGGTGTCACGCCCTGGCCTTAGTATTCTTTGTTTTCTTTATTATTTTAGTTAGGTCAGGGTGTGACATGGGGATTGTTTGTGTTTTGTCGGTTTTGGGTGATTATATGGTAAAGGGGGTGTTGGGTGTAGTGTATGGGTTTGTGTTGAGTGCATGTGTCTAGCGTTGTCTATGTTTGTTTAGTTGTCTAGGAGAGTCTATGGTTGCCTGAATGAGTTCCCAATTAGAGACAGCTGATTTCTGTTGTCTCTGATTGGGAGCCATATTTAGGGTAGCCATAGGCTTTCATGTGATGTGGGTAATTGTCTATGTAGAATGTTTGTAGCCTGTGTATGTGCACTTCGTTTATTTAGCTTCACGATCGTTTATTGTTTTGATTAGTTCGTAAGTGTTTTGTTTTGTTTTGCCTTCTTCATAAATAAAAGGAGATGGCTTATTTTCCTACTGCTGCGTTTTGGTCCGTCAATCCTCCACACGATCGTGACAGGAGGGCAGTTCAGTGACTCTGACCTTCAGCAGTGATGCCAACCCACCTGTGCAGAGTTACACCTGGTGGTTCAAGAAGAATGGAGGTGACTATCAGAGTATGACAGGACCACAGCATGTCTTCAGTCAAATCCAGTCATCTGACACTGGAGAGTACTACTGTGAGTCCCAGAATGAGAT
This sequence comes from Salvelinus alpinus, assembly GCF_045679555.1. Lineage (NCBI taxonomy): Eukaryota > Metazoa > Chordata > Actinopteri > Salmoniformes > Salmonidae > Salvelinus > Salvelinus alpinus. The sequence continues at coordinate 88,921,504 of NC_092087.1, read as the reverse complement.
GGGGACAGAAAGGTCTAGGACCATAAACATGGATGTGAAGTGTGAGTAAAGTGCTGCTCAGTGTTTGAATCGTAAGGTAGTAAGACAATTATAATTAAATGAATTAGTGCTAAAGCATAACATCTCCAAATGTGTATTTGTTAACGTTTTGTGTCATAGTTTTAGATAGTTCTCTGACTAAACAGATAATTAGTCATAAATATACTACTGTCCTATCCGTCGGACAAATTCTCCTTTACCAGATGGCCCAAAGAACACCTCAGTGTCAGTCAGTCCCTCTGGTGAAATAGTGGAGGACAGTTCAGTGACTCTGACCTGCAGCAGTGATGCCAACCCACCTGTGGACAAATACACCTGGTACAAGAAGAATGGAGCTTCACTGACAGGATCTGAAAAAACATACAATTTCATGACCATCAGCGCTGAGGACAGTGGAGAATATTACTGTGAGACTGAGAATAAATATGGACGTCTCAACTCTTCTTCTGTGTCTGTGGACGTTCAGTGTTAGTACACCTAACCTCATCTTTTGATCAGAGGATCACATTTAAATTCATATTCAAATCACAAGTAAAACACTATTTTAAACAATGTTGTTACATATTGTCCACCAGATGGTCCAAAGAACACCTCAGTGTCAGTCAGTCCCTCTGGTGAAATAGTGGAGGGCAGTTCAGTGACTCTGACCTGCAGCAGTGATGCCAACCCACCTGTAGACAAATACACCTGGTACTTTCAAAATGAGACTTTTCTAAATGGATTTGGACAGATGTACAACATAAGTAACTTCAAGTCTAAGGACAATGGACATTACCACTGTGAGGCCTGGAATGGAAGAGGATCTAGGAACTCTACAGCTCTGATGATCATTTTACCAGGTGAAGTTTCATCTTATATATTTCAACACAAATTGTTTCAAACTAATATTAATAGTTATACTTTGGCTTATCATACTTTGTTTTATAATTATATATACGTTGAGATTAGATCAGTTAACAAATATTGTACTTTTGTATTACATGCCTGTACTCATATCATCCATATTTTATTGTAGGGAAACAAACAGTTCTGACTGCAGCTGTAGGAATCATAGTGGTTGTTCTGGTTCTCATCCTCTGTCTCTCTGGACTCATGTGGTTCAGGTGAGTGAAGAAGGGAACATTGATGTTTGTATTATTCACCTTAGACCTGTGATTTGTTATTAACTTCATTCGTTCATTAAGTTATAGGCCCAACGCCCTTAACCACTAGGCCACCTGGGGTGGCAGGTAGCTTAGTGGTTAGAGCGTTGAACTTGTAACTGAAAGGTTGCAAGATTGAATCCCTGAGCTGACAAGATAAAAATATGTCGTTCCGCCCCTGAACAAGGCAGTTAACCCACTGTTCCTAGGCCATCATTGAAAATAAGAGTTTGTTCTTAACTGACTTGCCCAGTCAAATAAAGATAAAGTAAGAAACCTGCTAAAATGTATTAGTAACATATCAACTTCCACTAGAGGTCAGTAGAGAGCAGAACTCACTCTGTCCCTCTTTACAGGAGATCCACAGGAGGAAGTGATGCCACAGCAGACACAGGTGATTCTATTAGTTACACCAGGACCCCCCCCCCCCCCCCCCCCCCACACAACTCATCAGGCTTTGATTATATGAATCAGCTGTGTAGTGCTAGGGCAAAAAACACAATGTGCAGCTCTGAGCTCAAAACATGCAGGGCCCAGCTCTGAGTTTGGGAAACCCTGAGTTACAACTCCATTTTCATTAGTTTACTGTTTCACTACAGTCTCTTTCGTACTATTTTCATTGTTACCTCTCTCTCTCTCCACAGAGTGTCCGTCCTGACTGTAACAGTGACACGTACACAGGTCTGAACATGAGGACCATGTCCCCGGACTATGACACTCTGGCAGTAAGTCTCTTATCATTCATTTTGATTGTTTGTGAGTGTGTTTGTGCAGTACTTGAATGTGTATAGAGACAATTATGGAAAGACTGGTGTCTCAATGAACTCATGCATTTCCTCTCTCCCTCTCTCTCCCCCTCCCTATCTCTCCCCATCCCCCTCTCTCCCTCTCTCTCCCCCTCCCCCTCTCTCCCTCTCTCTCTCTCTCTCTCTCTCTCTCTCTCCCCCTTCCTCTCTCTCCCCCTTCCTCTCTCTCCCCCTTCCTCTCTCTCTCTCTCTCTCCCTCTCTCTCTGTCTCTCTCTCTCTGTCTCTCTCTCTCTGTCTCTCTCTCTCTGTCTCTCTCTCATCCCTCTCCATCCCTCTCCCTCTCCCTCCCTCTCTCTCACTCTGTCCACAGAGTGTCCATCCTGACCCCAACAGTGACATGTACACACCTCTGAACATGAACACCAGGTCACCAGAGTATGACACCCTGGCAGTAAGTGTGTGTGTGTGTGTGTGTATGTTTGTGTCCATAACATTTTTAGAGGGAGTGCTAATTCAGTATGTCTTATTTTAGAATGTGAGGGGAATCACCCACTGAAGAGAAGCACCACAGAACCTGGACTGAAGAGAACCACCACAGATCCTGTACTGAAGAGAAGCACCACAGAACCTGTACTGAAGAGAAGCACCACAGAACCTGGACTGAAGAGAACCACCACAGATCCTGTACTGAAGAGAAGCACCACAGAACCTGTACTGAAGAGAAGCACCACAGAACCTGGACTGAAGAGAACCACCACAGATCCTGTACTGAAGAGAAGCACCACAGAACCTGTACTGAAGAGAAGCACCACAGAACCTGGACTGAAGAGCTAAGGTTCCAATCCAAAACTAGGCCTCAAACCTCTGTCTTGCTGCCATATCTAGAAGGTTTTCCAGACCATGACCTCTAACTTTTCAGTAAATGCTGGAATAGATTTTCTTTTCTTATAATGATAATGATGTATATTGATGTTAAATGAGATGGGTTATATTTTTCCATATTTTCCAAAATATTCCATATTTTTAACCTACTTTTCTTGCATACCAATCTGTTTAATATCTATTGATTAAGATTATATTAGTGATTTCTTTTCTATGGGATTTTGCCAGATACAGATTTTTTATAACGTCAATAGTCCTACTTTCCTCAGCAACTAATTTGAATAATTTCGATAAAAGCTTTTTTAATATTTTTAGCTCTTTTATATTTTATATTATGTAGTACTATATTGTTTAGTGTGATAGTGCTTGTTCTTTTTAGAAAAATAAATGTAATCAATGCATTACATACCGTTTCTACAGTGTGGTTCAGTGTCGTACGTTTAAATTGCTGTCAGACATTATTGCACATTTTATATTCATTATTATTTTATATTAGGTAATACCATATTTTTCAGAATCATGATATCACTTACTTAATCATCAAAATTGTTATTTCTGCCTATTTTAGATTATTGCCTATTTTGCCTATTGCCTATTTTTAAGTTGCAAACCTAAAATGACACAAAATGTAACAAGACAGCAATTTGCTACATTTCTACAGTAATACCGTATTGAAATATATTCCATATTTAAAAAATGAAATACTATAAAAACAATTAGACCAACCACAGCTGATTCCCATGGTAGCTGAACACCTACCCAGGTGTTAGTCTTTCAATTTCATTACCATCTATACAAAAGGGGACATCTCAGGAATAATGATGTAATGTCAACATGGACTAGCCAGAGATAGAGAAGTGGCTGACAGAGGAAGAAGAGTGGCTGGGAGAGGAGTACGTATGCGTGGTGGAAGAAGACTGAGGAAGATCAAGAGCTGTAGTCTCAGATGAGATTAGGGCTACCGTAATTGATCATGTAATAAATCATAGTCTATCAATGAGAGAGGCTGGTCTGAGAGTGCAGCCAAATCTGCAACGCTCAACAGTGGCATCTATTGTGAGACATTTCTGGCAAAACAACAGGTAAGATGTGCATTCTGCAAGGGCATCTGACTGAACTGAACATTACAGAAGTCAATTGAGCAAAGCCTCCAAACCCACTTGTGTCTAATTGTTTATGTATTTCTGCTTAGGAGCCAACGGTTACCTCCCACAGGAGAGAGAGGGAAGATGTTCACTGCTGTGCAGGAAACTGCAGTCGTTGATGTGGTTATCAGAAACAATGATATACAACACACAGAGATTCAGAACAGAGTTTTGGCAGACAACATTACATTAGGAAATATTCACAATGTAAGCTTAACTATTTCTAGAGTCCTGAAACAACATCAAGTCAGGAGGAAGCAGTTGTACACTGTCCCCTTTGAGAGGAACTCTGAACGAGTCAAGCAACTCAGGAACCAATATGTCCAGGTAAGATGACTATAAAATACAGAACTGGTTTTGAACAAAACCAAACAGGGCAGAGGCACACAATGGCATGTTTTTAGGTATAATGTAAACTACCGTAACAGCCTAACTCTTATAATGCCATGTGGATTTATTTTAGAGAGTCATGGAGATTGAAGCCAGGCAAACACCCCACATATTCATCTTGGTAGATGAGGCTGGTTTCAACTTGGCCAAAACACAGCGGATTGCCAGGGATGGAACAGGCATGCCAAAATATTATTTTCTAGGTGTATTGCCCAAGATGACATAAGATGTGATGTGGATGAGAACCTGTGGCCAAATGCATAAGACAGGGTTGACTAGTATTGCTACTGTATCTGTATCGGTAGATGGTGTATATACACATTCTTGTATTTTGGAATCACTCCATGCCAAAATATGACATAAAACATATTCAAGCATATTGCATCATGTCTGATTCATTCCTGGTTACTTCCGGCGCCGACCGAGATGGCCGCCTCGCTTCGCGTTCCTTGGAAAATATGCAGTATTTTGTTTTTTTATGTGTTATTCCTTACATTGGTACCCCAGGTAATCTTAGGCTTCATTACATACAGTCGGGAGGAACTACTGAATATAAGAACAACGTCAACTCACCATCGTTCCAACCAGGAATATGACTTTCCCGAAACGGATCCAGTGTTTTGCCTTCCACCCAATACAATGGATCTGATCCCAGCCGGCGACCCTATGCGACGCCGTAAAAGGGGAAAACGTAGCGGTCTCCTGGTCAGGCTTCGGAGACGGGGAATTCGCGCTCCACTCCCTAGCATACTACTCGCCAATGTCCAGTCTCTTGACAATAAGGTTGATGAAATCCAAGCAAGGGCAACATTCCAGAGAGACATCAGAGATTGTAACGTTCTCTGCTTCACGGAAACATGGCTAACTCAAGGGACGCTAACGGAGTCGGTGCAGCCAGCTGGTTTCTTCACGCATCGCGCCGACAGAAACATACATCTTTCTGGTAAGAAGAGGGGCGGGGGTGTATGCCTTATGATTAACGAGACGTAATGTGATCATAACAACATACAGGAACTCAAGTCATTCTGTTCACCTGATCTAGAATTCCTCACAATCAAATGTCGACCGCATTATCTACCAAGGGAATTCTCTTCGATTATAATCACAGCCGTATATATTCCCCCCCAAGCAGAAACATCGATGGCCCTGAACGAACTTTATCTGACTCTTTGTAAACTGGAAACCACACACCCTGAGGCTGCATTCATCGTAGCTGGGGATTTTAACAAGGCTAATCTGAAAACAAAACTCCCTAAATTCTATCAGCTTATCGATTGTGCTACCAGGGCTGGTAAAACCTTGGATCATTGTTATACTAACTTCCGCGACGCATATAAGGCCCTCCCCCGCGCTCCTTTCGGAAAAGCTGACCACGACTCCATTTTGTTGCTTCCAGCATACAAACAGAAACTAAAACAACAAGATCCCTCGCTCAGGTCTGTTCAACGCTGGTCCGACCAATCTGATTCCACGCTTCAAGACTGCTTCGATCACACGGATTGGAATATGTTCCGCATTGCGTCCAACAACAACATTGACGAATATGCTGATTCGGTGAGCGAGTTCATTAGAAAGTGCATTGACGATGTCGTACCCACAGCAACGATTAAAACATTCCCAAACCAGAAACCGTGGATTGACGGCAATTCAACAGCTCAGACACAAGAGGTATGTGGCAGGGTCTACAGTCAATCACGGATTACAAAAAGAAAACCAGCCCCGTCGCAGACCAGGATGTCTTGCTCCCAGACAGGCTAAATAACTTTTTTGCTCGCTTTGAGGACAATACAGTGCCACTGACACGGCCCGCTACCAAAACCTGCGGGCTCTCCTTCACTGCAGCCGAGGTGAGTAAAACATTTAAACGTGTTAACCCTCGCAAGGCTGCAGGCCCAGACGGCATTCCCAGCCTCAGAGCATGCGCAGACCAGCTGGCTGGTGTGTTTACGGACATATTCAATCAATCCTTATCCCAGTCTGCTGTTCCCACATGCTTCAAGAGGGCCACCATTGTTCCTGTTCCCAAGAAAGCTAAGGTAACTGAGCTAAACGACTAACGTAGCACTCACTTCCGTCATCATGAAGTGCTTTGAGAGACTAGTCAAGGACCATATCACCTCCACCTTACCGGACACCCTAGACCCACTCCAATTTGCTTACCGACCCAATAGGTCCACAGACGACGCAATCGCAACCACACTGCACATTGCCCTAACCCATCTGGACAAGAGGAATACCTATGTGAGAATGCTGTTCATCGACTACAGCTCAGCATTTAACACCATAGTACCCTCCAAACTCGTCATCAAGCTCGAGACCCTGGGTCTCGACCCCGCCCTGTGCAACTGGGTCCTGGACTTCCTGACGGGCCGCCCCCAGGTGGTGAGGGTAGGTAACAACATCTCCACCCCGCTGATCCTCAACACTGGGGCCCCACAAGGGTGCGTTCTGAGCCCTCTCCTGTACTCCCTGTTCACCCACGACTGCGTGGCCATGCACGCCTCCAACTCAATCATCAAGTTTGCGGATGACACTACAGTGGTAGGCTTGATTACCAACAACGACGAGACGGCCTACAGGGAGGAGGTGAGGGCCCTCGGAGTGTGGTGTCAGGAAAATAACCTCACACTCAACGTCAACAAAACAAAGGAGATGATTGTGGACTTCAGGAAACAGCAGAGGGAGCACCCCCCTATCCACATCGACGGGTCAGTAGTGGAGAAGGTGGAAAGTTTTAAGTTCCTCGGTATACACATCACGGACAAACTGAATTGGTCCACCCACACAGACAGCGTTGTGAAGAAGGCGCAGCATCGCCTCTTCAACCTCAGGAGGCTGAAGAAATTCGGCTTGTCACCAAAAGCACTCACAAACTTCTACAGATGCACAATCGAAAGCATCCTGTCGGCCTGTATCACCGCCTGGTACGGCAACTGCTCCGCCCACAACCGTAAGGCTCTCCAGAGGGTAGTGAGGTCTGCACAACGCATCACCGGGGGCAAACTACCTGCCCTCCAGGACACCTACACCACCCGATGTCACAGGAAGGCCATAAAGATCATCAAGGACAACAACCACCCAAGCCACTGCCTGTTCACCCCGCTATCATCCAGAAGGCGAGGTCAGTACAGGTGCATCAAAGCAGGGACCGAGAGACTGAAAAACAGCTTCTATCTCAAGGCCATCAGACTGTTAAACAGCCACCACTAACATTTAGCGGCCGCTGCCAACATACTGACTCAACTCCAGCCACTTTAATAATGGGAATTGATGGAAATTATGTAAAAATGTACCACTAGCCACTTTAAACAACGCCACTTAATATAATGTTTACATACCCTACATTACTCATCTCATATGTATATACTGTACTCTATATCATCTACTGCATCTTGCCATCTTTATGTAATACATGTATCACTAGCCACTTTAAACTATGCCACTTTATTTTTACATACCCTACATTACTCATCTCATATGTATATACTGTACTCTATACCATCTACTGCATCTTGCCTATGCCGTTCTGTACCATCACTCATTCATATATCTTTATGTACATATTCTTTATCCCTTTACACTTGTGTGTATAAGGTAGTAGTTGTGGAATTGTTAGGTTAGATTACTTGTTGGTTATTACTGCATTGTCGGAACTAGAAGCACAAGCATTTCGCTACACTTGCATTAACATCTGCTAACCATGTGTATGTGACAAATAAAATTTGATTTGATTCCTGTAACATATACTGCATTGAATTCTAAACAGTAGAGAGGTGTCATTCTTGTTTTGTAAAGACATTTGACGAAACAAAACGATGTGTAATGCTACCTGTTGTTAGTGTGTTTTAGGTCATTGTTTTATGAGGGACAAAGTGTGCTTGTTGGGTGACAACCTTTGCTAGTGTTATGGAAGAATGAGTTGATTTGAGACATGTATGAAGTGTTTTGGTAGTTTTAGTGCATTTTGGATGTGAAATGAACTGCTGTTCCAAGCTGAAAGTTGGTTAGGAGAACTGTGTGAAGAGTTTTGAAAAAGTGACCTAAGTATTGAGAAGTGGGTCCTAGCGATTGTAATAAAAACTGTAACTGCAAAATTGTATTAGTAACATATCAACTTCCACTAGAGGTCAGTAGAGTGAGGCTTAAGTATTTTCCAGTGTGTGTGTGTGTGTGTGTGTGTATGTGAGTCACCCTCTGTTTATCCTCACAGCTTGGGGATAGGAGCTATCATTGAACCTGGTGGTCAGTCTTTAGGCTGCTGTACAGCTTGACGGACCGTAGAGGATGGAACATTTATCCTCCTATATTTGGGGATCTGAGAAAAAAACAGCTTCAGAACAATCAATGTAGAAATATGTGTTTACAGTACTACAGATCTGTTCAATAAGTTGTTGTTGTTGATGTTGATGATGATGACTTTATTGTATCCATGTAGTCATGATAAAAAAGGGTGAAATTAGCGGAAGAGAGTGGTTTGACAGTGAGTTTCCATTTACGAGGGAAGAGACTTCGCTTCCTTCCATTGTTAACGCCCCCAAACTATCCGGAGGTGATTTTGCATCTGGGTAACCAAGATTAAGCACAATACAACACAATATGAGCCTGGTTCATTTTCAGTAATGAGGACCTGTACCCCATTTACAGTTTATACTTCAATGTATCAGGTGGAGTTATTCACCAGCTATAGAGTGAGTTGTTGTTTATGTTTCTGAGACTGCAGGGTGGGAGATGCAACAATGGCCTTGAGAACAGCAGGAAGTGTGTTGGTGGTCTTTCTCTGGTCTGTAGAAGGTATAGTCTCATTCTTATCTTTAAGTTGCTCTGTTTGTCAAACTACAGATATTTCTAAAAGGAAAACCATTTTTATGTTCTACTGTCAACACATTTGGCGTCTCCACTTCACTTTAAACAGTTTTCTTCCTCGCCTCACTGAGCAAAGCTTATCTGTGGTTTCCATTCACACTCAACCAAAGAGTATCTATGTCTCAACTCAGCAACTATGGAACAAAGTGTTAGTGTGAGTCAAAAGACCTTGAACTTAATGTAACGTCCTTGTGATGTCTAACTGTGTTTCAGTTGTACTGGGGCAGATTGGCTGGAGTGTTACATACACCACTCAGAGTATCTGTACCTTGAAGGGGTCAACAGTGGAGATGTCCTGCTCTTACACATATCCCAGAGGTTATACAGTCACAACAACCTTGTGGTTCACTAAAATTTATAATGTGGAGAATTATGTGAGTCTGTTAGATGACCCAGACTACAAAGGTCGTGTGACGTACCGTAGTGATAAGACGAATGGACACACCCTGACAATCACAAACCTGAGAGAGAGTGACTCAGCTACGTACATGTTCAGATTTATAACAGATCAGATCGGAGGGAAATATTTTGGTATCCCTGGAGTCACTTTGTCTGTTACAGGTATATTACTATATTATATATAGTGTTGATCTGTTTAGTTGTTTCTGGAAAATTGTCTTGATTTGTATTGAAATAATATAAATATGAATGTATGGTAAAATAGGAATGTCTGAGTTGATGATTTGAGAACGTCCACTCCTGCCTCATTTCAACTAGACAACAGGTCATTGATGGTTTTAATGTTGTTATCTACTCCAGACCTGCAGGTGAAGGTGACCACTACATGGTGGTCAACGACACTGACCTGTAGCACCACCTGTACTCTGACTGGTAACCCCACCTACATCTGGTACAGGAACAGCAAGAATGTACAAGAGGACTACTCCCCCTCATACTCAGTCTACTTTAATACTGAAGACAGCTTCTACTGTACTGTAAAAGGCATCAATTCTCCTGCAGTGTGTGAGTGTGACTAACACACTTTTAAAGTCTGTCAAAATCATCCAATACGTCATTGGTCAGTGTTGATGTTTAGTGAAACAGACATGAAATAGGGCTACTATTTCATTTAGATTAATGGTTGTGATTTCACAGTTCTATATACTTACACCATTTCATAATGAGAAGGCTAACTTTTACTTTCTTTGTTATCCAGATGGCCCAAAGAACACCTCAGTGTCAGTCAGTCCCTCTGGTGAAATAGTGGAGGGCAGTTCAGTGACTCTGACCTGCAGCAGTGATGCCAACCCACCTGTGGACAAATACACCTGGTACAAGAACATGTCGATGAGACATTCTGGACAGGGATACACCATCCATAATATCAGCTCTGAGGACAGAGAGGAATACCAACATATCAACTTCCACTAGAGGTCAGTAGAGAGCAGAACTCACTCTGTCCCTCATTACAGGAGATCCACAGGAGGAAGTGATGCCACAGCAGACACACAGGTAAAAATGTCAACAACCAAAGTTATTTCATCCTAATACCATAGACAGTAAGCAAATTAATTTACATAAAAATGTTGGAGGGAGGGGTTCGTAAAGTGCTCATTCAGTGTGTCTTCTTTCAGAATGTGAGGGATTCCCCTAGTGACACAGCCCCTCAGATAGATGCTGAGCCCTCTGATTATCAGAAATGAAGAGAACGACCACAGAACCTGGACTGAAGAGAACCACCATAGAACCTGGACTGAAGAGAACCACCACAGAACCTGGACTGAAGAGACCCACCGCAGAACATGGACTGAAAAGAACCACCACAGAACTTGGATTGAAGAGAACCACCACAGAACCTGGACTGAACAGAACCACCACATAACTTGGACTGAAGAGAACCACCACATAACCTGGACTGAAGAGACCCACCACAGAACATGGACTGAAGAGAACCACCACAGAACCTGGACTGAAGAGAACCACTACAGAACCTGGATTGAAGAGAACCACCACAGAACCTGGACTGAACAGAACCACCACATAACCTGGACTGAAGAGAACCACCACAGAACTTGGATTGAAAGAACCACCACAGAACCTGGACTGAAGAAAACCACCACATAACTTGGACTGAAGAGAACCACCACAGAACCTGGACTGAAGAGACCCACCACAGAACCTGGACTGAAGAAAACCACCACATAACTTGGACTGAAGAGAACCACCACAGAACCTGGACTGAAGAGACCCACCACAGAACCTGGACTGAAGAGCAACAGCATCAAACCAAAGCTAGGCCTCACAATGCTATTCTCTTACTATCATAATGCTTTATAGCCTAGAAGGTTTGAGACAATGAGCTATAACTTTTGAGTAAATGTTGGAATTTAGATTGTTATCCTAATGATAAATACAGTATGTGCACTAGCGTTAAAAAGTTTGCAGTCACTTAAAATTTCCTTGGTTTTGGAAGAAAAGCAAAAAAAATTGTCCATTTAAAATAACATCAAATTGATCAGAAATGCAGTGTAGACATTAACGTTAATGTTGTAAATGACTATTGTAGCTGGAAATGGCAGATGTTTTATGTGTGTGTGTGTGTTTGTGTGCGTGTGTGTGTGTGTGTGTGTGTGTGTGTGTGTGTGTGTGTGTGTGTGTGTGTGTGTGTGTGTGTGTGTGTGTGTGTGTGTGTGTGTGTGTGTGTGTGTGTGTGTGTGTGTGTGTGTGTGTGCATGTGTGTGTGTGTGTGTGTGTGTGTGTGGGGGGGGGGGGGGGGGACTACTCCCTAGACTACTGCAGGAGTACGTGTAAGTGGTCCAACAGATTTACTAGGTGGTAAAGGTCTGGATGGACTATTTCTACTTTGATCTCATTTCTTGTATTTCTTTGGTTCTTTGGGAATGTGGTTCATACTGCTACTGGTGTCTGGAGCTCTACCCCTCTGCCCTATCAGACGCTCAGAAGTCCATCCAGCTCAACCCCTGATTGGCCAAAGGGATACTTCCTCAAGGGGAGTGCACTGAAGGGGTTGACGGTCAGTGTCTGAGCTCTCTACTGTCAACGTGGACATTACTGACAGTGTGTGTGTGTCTCTCAGTGAAATATGACTCTCAATCTCTTCTCCCTCTCCCCACTCATCTTATCTCTACCCTCTCTTCCCACCTGCTCTCTCTCACTCCATCTCCTGTCTCTCCCCCATCCTCTCGCTCTCTCCCTCCCCACTATCTCCTCTCACCCTATCCCCCTTCCTCCCCTCCCTCCCCTCTTCTCTCTCCAGCTGTATGGTGAGGCAGAAAGGGCCATGAGTCAGGTGTTAAAGCTGGATCAGGACTGAGATGAGGCCTCCACTGAGGTCTTCAACTGCAAGGTCATGCAGATCATGGTGAGGGGAGACAGGGGTCAGGGTCCAGCGTAATGGAGTTGGTGGTAGTAGAGTTGGATAACTCAATGTGTCCGAAGCTGAGGTTTGGTTTTCTGTCTCTCTCTCTCTCTCTCTCTCTGTGTGTCTCTATCTGTGTCTCTCTCTTTCTTTCTCATGTATGATCTGAGTTTTGAAGGAAGTGCAGAGATCGTTGCTGCTGGAGAAGATTACCACAATGCAGGCTGTTCTCGGCTCCCCTCTCAGGACTCCAGTGGTGGACCTCTCCTCCCGCCAGGACTCCAGTGATGGACCTCTCCTCCCCTCAGGACTCCAGTGGTGGACCTCTCCTCCCGCCAGGACTCCAGTGATGGACCTCTCCTCCTCTCAGGACTCCAGTGGTGGACCTCTCCTCCCCTCTGGGTATCATACCTGGGTTGTTAGTGTGATTCTAGACCATGCTAGCCCACTGAGTTAAAGTCTAGGCATTAGCACCTATTAGCTAACATGAATCTCCAGGTCTCAGACAAGGTTATCTCATCATTACAGACCACCTTAGTTTACTGAAATCACACCCAGTCTGTTGTTTGGTTATTCCACATCTAAATTATACATAATTTAATGTGAGTATACATACCTATGTTTATAGGTTCTATAGACTGTCCCAAATAGCACCTTATTCCTACATAGTACACTACTTTTGACCAGAGCCCTATTGGCCATTTAGAACCATAACTTTGTTTTGTTATAAGGTTGTTTTAACATTTTCTCAATAGGGGGGGGCGCTGTTTTCACTTTGTAAAAAATTGTTCCCAAATTAAACTGCCTCGTACTCAATTCTTGCTCGTACAATATGCATATTATTACTATTGGATAGAAAACACTCTCTAGTTTCTAAAACCGTTTGAATTATATCTGTGAGTAAAACAGAAATCATTTTGCAGCAAACTTCCTGTCAGGAACTGAAAAATCTGAAATCGGGGGCTCTGTTCCTGGGTCAGCCTATTAATTTGCATGAAATCTATGGGTCTACATACACTGCATATGCCTTCCACTAGATGTCAGTAGGCAGTGAGAGTTGGAATGGGGTGTATGTTCTATGTGAGGCCGAACAAGACCTCTTGGAACGGTGGGTCTAGTCTTTTCACCGTTCGGCTTGGCGCAAGACGGACCTCAGGATTGCATTCTGAAAAGCTTTCGTTATAGACGTTAGATATATCCGGCTCTGATTTTATTTGATATATGTGTTAAAAACATCATCAACTAGTTATATTAAACCGACTTATATCAGTTTATATCAGTTTATTCCGATTTTCGGTATTTTCTTTGTTATGCGTTATGGTGAGTTGGACACTTCTGTGCTGCATGGCTAGCGTTGGCTAGCGTTCTACAGATGAAGACGACATTCTACAACCGAACAACGATTATTCTGGACAAAGGACAACTTGTACAAGATTCTGATGGAAGCTCATCAAATAGTAGGAACCATTTATGATGTTATTTCGTATTTCTGTCGAAAATGTTTAGACGTATATTCCGCCCAGATTTTGGGCGCTGTCTCGCTATAACGTAAGCTGTATGTCGTACTAAAGTTATTTTTAAAAATCTAACACAGCGGTTGCATTAAGAAATAGTGTATCTTTAATTTGCTGTCCAACATGTATTTTTTAGTAAAGTTTATGATTAGTTATTTGATTAGAATAGGTGCCTCTCCAAGATTTCTCCGGACAATATTTCTGCATTTTCACTACGTATTCAAATTGTAAAGCCACGATTTGTGCCGCTAAATATGCACATTTTCGAACAAACCATATACTGTATGTCTTGTGTAATATGATGTTATAGGACTGTCATCTGATGAAGTTTATGAAGGTTAGTGAAATAATTAATATCTTTTGCTGGTTTTGTCGCTTTCGCTACCGTTGCCTTGAATCAATGCTGTTGTGTGGTTGGATATTGTAGTAAGCTAATATAATGCTATATTGTGTTTTCGCTGTAAAACACTTAAAAAATCTGAAATATTGGCTGGATTCACAAGATGTTTTATCTTTAATTTGCTGTACACCATGTATTTTTCATAAATGTTTTATGATGAGTATTTAGGTATTTCAAGTTGGTCTCTGTAGTTATTCTAGCTGCTTTGGTGAGATTTTGTGATGGTGGCTGCAATGTAAAACTATGATTTATACCTGAAATATGCACATTTTTCGAACAAAACATATGCTATACAATAAATATGTTATCAGACTGTCATCTGATGAAGTTGTTTCTTGGTTAGTGACTATTTATATCTTTATTTGGTCGAATTTGTGATAGCTACCTATGCGGTAAAAAAATTGTGAAAATATGCGGTTGAGTCTTTTGCTATGGTGGTTAGCTAATAGAAATACATATTGTGTTTTCCCTGTAAAACATTTTAAAAATCGGAAATGATGGCTGGATTTATCTGGTGTCTTGGACTTGTGATTTCATGATATTTAGATGCTAGTATTTACTTGTGGCGCTATGCTAGGCTATGCCAGTCAGCTTTTTTACTGATGAGGGTGCTCCCGGATCCGGGATTGTGACCAAGTAAAAGTTAATGGATTTATTCTGAACATGTTCCCTCCCTTCCTCTCCTCCTCAGGTCCCCCTATGCTTCTCTCTGGGTGGGACCTCACTGAGAAACATTTATCTGCATCTCTATCTACATGTCAGTCATTTAACAGACACTCTTATCCAGACTTACAGGACCAATTAGGATGAAGTGCATTGACAGATGTTTCACCTAGTGGGCTCAGGAACTTGAACCAGCAACCTTTCGGTTTCTGGCCCAACACTCATAACCACTAGACTACCTGCATGACCACTGCTTAGGTTTCTCTTGCTGTGAGTTTCTTTGTTTCTGACATGGTGTGGTAATCATCAAGTAACATACATTAACACTTTACATGGTTCACTCAAAATGGCTGCTGGTCCACCATTCTAATACTATTACATGCATCTCTGTCTGCTGAGTTGGAAGGAGAATCATCATTCTTTTACATTCTAATTCTATGTTCTGCACTGTAGGTATGGTGAGATAGAGAGTATCAGAGTTCTATATTCTAATTCTATGTTCTGCACTGTAGGTGTGGTGAGATAGAGAGTGTCAGAGTTCTACATTCTGATTCTATCTCACCACAACTACAATGCAGAACATAGAGAGTATAAGAGTTCTACATTGTAATTATATCTCACCACACCTACAGTGCAGAACATAGAGACTATCAGAGTTCTACATTTAATTTTATGTTCTGAACTGTAGGTGTGGTGAGAGAGAGTATCAGAGTTCTACATTCTAATGCTATCTCCCCTCACCTACAGTAAATAACATAGAATGTAGAACTCTAATTCTCTCAATGTTCTGTCTCTCCCTAGTTGTGGTTATATGTGTGGTGAGATAGAGCGTATCAGAGTTCTACAAGAGAGATTCTGTGCCTTTGTCAACATCAAGAATACTAACATGTCCACTTGCGCCTTGGAGAGTCTCCAGGTGAGTGGTGGGATGAAACATAATGCTGTCTAAATGCCTTCAACTTTGTGAGATGTGCTTTCAATTCAATTTAGCTTAAACTATAGGAGATTGTACTTTTGGGAATATGCTAATGGTTCCTTTGTACTATTTGGACTATGCTATTGGTTCAACTGTACCTTTGGGACTATGCTATTGGTTCCATTGAACTTTCGGGACCATGTTATTGGTTCTATTTTATGCATTTGAACTGTAGCTGCTGTTGTTTGTGTTTGGACTGTCGCTGCTGTTGTTTGTATTTTGACTGTGGCTGCTGTTGTTTGTATTTTGACTGTGGCTGCTGTTGTTTGTATTTGGACTGTGGCTGCTGTTGTTTGTATTTTGACTGTGGCTGTTGTTGTTTGTATTTTGACTGTGGCTGTTGTTGTTTGTATTTTGACTGTGGTTGCTGTTGTTTGCATTTTGGACTGTGGCTGCTGTTGTTTGTATTTGGACTGTGGCTGCTGTTGTTTGTATTTGGACTGTGGCTGCTGTTTGTATTTTGACTGTGGCTGTTGTTGTTTGTATTTTGACTGTGGCTGTTGTTGTTTGTATTTTGACTGTGGCTGTTGTTGTTTGTATTTTGACTGTGGCTGTTGTTGTTTGTATTTTGACTGTGGTTGCTGTTGTTTGCATTTTGACTGTAGCTGCTGTTGTTTGTATTTTGACTGTGGCTGCTGTTGTTTGTATTTTGACTGTGGTTTCTGTTGTTTGTATTTTGACTGTGGCTGCTGTTGTTTGTATTTTGACTGTGGCTGCTGTTGTTTGTATTTTGACTGTGGCTGTTGTTGTTTGTATTTTGACTGTGGCTGTTGTTGTTTGTATTTTGACTGTGGTTGTTGTTGTTTGTATTTTGACTGTGGCTGCTGTTTGTATTTGGACTGTGGCTGCTGTTGTTTGTATTTGGACTGTGGTTGTTGTTGTTTGTATTTGGACTGTGGCTGCTGTTGTTTGTATTTTGACTGTTGCTGCTGTTGTATGTATTTTGACTGTGGCTGCTGTTGTTTGTATTTGGACTGTGGCTGCTGTTGTTTGTATTTGGACTGTGGCTGCTGTTGTTTGTATTTGGACTGTGGCTGCTGTTGTTTGTATTTTGACTGTGGCTGTTGTTGTTTGTATTTTGACTGTGGCTGCTGTTGTTTGTATTTTGACTGTGGCTGCTGTTGTTTGTATTTTGACTGTGGCTGCTGTTGTTTGTATTTGGACTGTGGCTGCTGTTTGTATTTTGACTGTGGCTGCTGTTTGTATTTGGACTGTGGCTGCTGTTGTTTGTATTTGGACTGTGGCTGCTGTTGTTTGTATTTGGACTGTGGCTGCTGTTGTTTGTATTTTGACTGTGGCTGTTGTTGTTTGTATTTTGACTGTGGCTGCTGTTGTTTGTATTTTGACTGTGGCTGCTGTTGTTTGTATTTGGACTGTGGCTGCTGTTGTTTGTATTTGGACTGTGGCTGCTGTTTGTATTTGGACTGTGGCTGCTTTTGTTTGTATTTGGACTGTGGCTGCTGTTGTTTGTATTTTGACTGTTGCTGCTGTTGTTTGTATTTGGACTGTGGCTGCTGTTGTTTGTATTTGGACTGTGGCTGCTGTTTGTATTTGGACTGTGGCTGCTTTTGTTTGTATTTGGACTGTGGCTGCTGTTGTTTGTATTTGGACTGTGGCTGCTGTTGTTTGTATTTGGACTGTGGCTGCTGTTGTTTGTATTTGGACTGTGGCTGCTGTTGTTTGTATTTGGACTGTGGCTGCTGTTGTTTGTATTTGGACTGTGGCTGTTGTTGTTTGTATTTGGACTGTGGTTGTTGTTGTTTGTATTTTGACTGTGGTTGTTGTTGTTTGTATTTTGACTGTGGCTGCTGTTGTTTGTATTTTGACTGTGGCTGCTGTTGTTTGTATTTGAACTGTGGCTGCTGTTGTTTGTATTTGGACTGTGGCTGCTGTTGTTTGTATTTGGACTGTGGTTGTTGTTGTTTGTATTTGGACTGTGGCTGCTGTTGTTTGTATTTTGACTGTTGCTGCTGTTGTATGTATTTTGACTGTGGCTGCTGTTGTTTGTATTTGGACTGTGGCTGCTGTTGTTTGTATTTGGACTGTGGCTGCTGTTGTTTGTATTTGGACTGTGGCTGCTGTTGTTTGTATTTTGACTGTGGCTGTTGTTGTTTGTATTTTGACTGTGGCTGCTGTTGTTTGTATTTTGACTGTGGCTGCTGTTGTTTGTATTTTGACTGTGGCTGCTGTTGTTTGTATTTGGACTGTGGCTGCTGTTTGTATTTTGACTGTGGCTGCTGTTTGTATTTGGACTGTGGCTGCTGTTGTTTGTATTTGGACTGTGGCTGCTGTTGTTTGTATTTGGACTGTGGCTGCTGTTGTTTGTATTTTGACTGTGGCTGTTGTTGTTTGTATTTTGACTGTGGCTGCTGTTGTTTGTATTTTGACTGTGGCTGCTGTTGTTTGTATTTGGACTGTGGCTGCTGTTGTTTGTATTTGGACTGTGGCTGCTGTTTGTATTTGGACTGTGGCTGCTTTTGTTTGTATTTGGACTGTGGCTGCTGTTGTTTGTATTTTGACTGTTGCTGCTGTTGTTTGTATTTGGACTGTGGCTGCTGTTGTTTGTATTTGGACTGTGGCTGCTGTTTGTATTTGGACTGTGGCTGCTTTTGTTTGTATTTGGACTGTGGCTGCTGTTGTTTGTATTTGGACTGTGGCTGCTGTTGTTTGTATTTGGACTGTGGCTGCTGTTGTTTGTATTTGGACTGTGGCTGCTGTTGTTTGTATTTGGACTGTGGCTGCTGTTGTTTGTATTTGGACTGTGGCTGTTGTTGTTTGTATTTGGACTGTGGTTGTTGTTGTTTGTATTTTGACTGTGGTTGTTGTTGTTTGTATTTTGACTGTGGCTGCTGTTGTTTGTATTTTGACTGTGGCTGCTGTTGTTTGTATTTGAACTGTGGCTGCTGTTGTTTGTATTTGGACTGTGGCTGCTGTTGTTTGTATTTGGACTGTGGCTGCTGTTGTTTGTATTTGGACTGTGGCTGCTGTTGTTTGTATTTTGACTGTGGCTGCTGTTGTTTGTATTTTGACTGTGGCTGCTGTTGTATGTATTTTGACTGTGGCTGCTGTTGTATGTATTTTGACTGTGGCTGCTGTTGTTTGTGTTTTGACTGTGGCTGCTGTTGTTTGTATTTTGACTGTGGCTGTTGTTGTTTGTATTTTGACCGTGGTTGTGGTTGTTGTTGTTTTGTATTTTGACTGTAGCTGCTGTTGTTTGTATTTTGACTGTGGCTGCTGTTGTTTGTATTTTGACTATGGCTGCTGTTGTATGTATTTGGACTGTGGCTGCTGTTCTTTGTATTTTGACTGTGGATGCTGATGTTTGTATTTGGACTGTGGCTGTTGTTGTTTGTGTTTGGACTGTGGCTGATGTTGTATGTATTTTGACTGTGGCTGCTGTTTGTCCTCCTGTTCAGCTGTAACGGCAGTCTAGCTCTTCCTCCTCCTCAGACGAGGAGAGGCGAGAAGGATCGGAGGACCAATGTGCAGCGTGGTAATTTTCCATGATTTAATATACACGATAACAAGTCACAATACAAAATAACAAACGAACTAACCGTAACAGTCCCGTGTGGCACAAACACTGACACAGGAAACAACCACCCACAATCCCCAACACAAAACAAGCCACCTATATATGATTCTCAATCAGGGACAACGATTGACAGCTGCCTCTGATTGAGAACCATATTAGGCTGAACACAGAAACAGACAAACTAGACACACAACATAGAATGCCCACCCAGCTCACGTCCTGACCAACACTAAAACAAGCAACACACATAGGAACTAAGGTCAGGACGTGACATCAGCAGGTGGAGCTGGAGAGCACCAGACTGGTGATCAGGTACCCAGACAGCTAGATGCAGAGAACCCCTCCCTCTCCTCAGAGAACCAACCCTATAGGCCTCAACACCTCCTCAGCCTCAACTATCTGTCAAAACATCAACTATAATTTATAAACATATATAAGCATTTGTAAGGTTTTATTCTAAATTGTTACTAATCTATGGGCCATGAATAGTACAACATTACAGACAACTGACAGAAGGTGGAGACGGGAGCACTTGCGTGCAGGTGCTTGTGTTTTCATACTGTTTGTGTCTCTCTCCCAGGCCCAGGAGGATGGCTCCCATCAATGTTGACTAGTGTTTCTTCTGGAGGACCACTGGCTGTCTCTATGGTGACAAATATCGCATCAAACACAAGCCTGACCATAGAAGAAGATACAGGAAACCATGGCAACCCTGACCACCCAGACCACCCTGACTACCCTGACTACCCAGACTACCCAGACTACCCAGACTACCCAGACTACCCTGACTACCCAGACTACCCAGACTATCCTGACCACCCTGACTATCCTGACCACCCTGACTACCCTGACTACCCTGACTACCCTGAACACCACGCACCGTCCGGATATTACAGAGGGAGGAAGAAGAGGAGGAAGAGGAAGAACAGAATAAGGAATATGAAGATAGAAGAGGAGGAAGCGAAACGTCTCTATTTTTCAAGGGAACAGAGAGCTTGGATAGAATGGGGGTGTTCGGGGGTGTCACGACTTCTGTAGTCCTCTGACACACAGCACAGACAGAACACTGGACGTACAGTATGAGTGTGTGAGGTGTCAATCAAAGTGAAGAGGAGAGCTCCTCTGATATCCTTCCCCCGCTCCCTCGGTCTGAGCTGTTTTTGATTTGAATAGCAATTGAATATAGGGCCTGTTCCAGGCAGACTATATTGCAGTCGCCTGCCAGATCTCACAATGCCTGGATAGGTGTTTGTGTTTAAGATGTCAGTTAACCCGCGATTCCCGACTGCGCAATCGATGATGTGGCACACAACTATTGGTTGCTGCACACAGCTTGACTGCAATATAGTCAGCCTGGAACGCCCTCAGTGTCCATGGGGTGTTCTAACATCCACACCACACCACTTTAAATGAAACAAGTAGTGTGCTGCTGTGGATTTTGGAACAAGACCCATATCTTCACTTCAGTGAATTTATACTATACATGATGTTCAGTGGACTAATAAATATATGTTCAGTGGACTAATTCAATTCAAGTTGACTAAAGTGACAATATCAGGAGCACAGAATGATTGATTGAGAGCATCAATGTAAAATGACAATCTGTCTGTATCCTCTCAGCATGTGGGGGAGCTGGGTGTACAAATGACTTACTGTTTTATTATGTCAATCAGTTGTATTAATTCATAATAAAATACAGTTTAATTAAATCATATGTAGTGTCATTATTAATGTAATGTCATTATTCAGAAAGGCTATGTATAACGGTGTTATAAAAACCAAATACAGTTTTAGCAACATGTTTGGGGAATGAACACCACCCCCACCAGAACTAGTGTTTCTCAAACCTCTCAGGAGGGACCCATCTATCCACTCTCTATATTGTAGCCACCAATGAAGAAATACAAGTAGCCTATGACATATAAGACAGACATTTCTTGTAAAGTCCCTCTCTCTCCTCATGAAGATGTTCACACTTTTCTTAAAGCCCTTCACCGACATGCTGGTTGACAGGAAGAGGCATCATGAGGACAGGAAGCCAGCTCTGCAGCACCTTTCAGCCCCTCAGTACATCTAGTTGCTGTCAACCACAGAACTCATACCCTTCTGTTTCATTCTCTGCTTGGACAGTAAGCTCACCTCGCCTCTCTCTCCTCGCTTTCCTCATGCTGTAAGTATGCTTGATGATGTCTATCTTTTCATTATCATTTGTTTCTAGTCATAAAACTTCTGCCTGGTATGACAATTCAAACCTCTGTCTGACGTGACAATTCAAACCTCTGTCTGGCATGACAATTCAAACTTCTGTCTGGCATGACAATTCAAACCTCTGTCTGGCATGACTATTCAAACTTCTGTCTGGCATGACAATTCAAACTTCTGTCTGGCATGACAATTCAAACCTCTGTCTGGCATGACTATTCAAACTTCTGTCTGGCATGACAATTCAAACTTCTGCCAGACATGACAATTCAAACTTCTGCCTGGCATGACAATTCAAACCTCTGTCTGGCATGACAATTCAAACTTCTGCCAGGCATGACAATCCAAACCTCTGTCTGGCATGACAATTCAAACTTCTACCAGGCATGACAATTCAAACCTCTGTCTGGCATGACAATTCAAACCTCTGTCTGGCATGACAATTCAAACTTCTGCTAGGCATGACAATCCAAACCTCGGTCTGGCATGACAATTCAAACTTCTGCCAGGCATGACAATTCAAACTTCTGCCTGACATGACAATTCAAACTTCTGCCAGGCATGACAATTCAAACTTCTGCCTGACATGACAATTCAAACTTCTGCCTGGCATGACAATCCAAACCTCTGTCTGGCATGACAATTCAAACTTCTGCCTGACATGACAATTCAAACTTCTGCCAGGCATGACAATTCAAACTTCTGCCTGACATGACAATTCAAACTTCTGCCAGGCATGACAATTCAAACTTCTGCCTGACATGACAATTCAAACTTCTGCCTGGCATGACAATTCAAACTTCTGCCTGACATGACAATTCAAACTTCTGCCTGACATGACAATTTAAGCTTCTGACAATATTTTGATGTTGTTGTTTTGTTTGTCTGTTAACCTAGACATACGTAATGTAGACTTACACACAGTTTGCTTGTCTGTTAGCCTAGACATACATAATGTAGACCTACATACAGTTTGTTTGTCTGTTAACCTAGACATACATAATGTAGACCTACATACAGTTTGTTTGTCTGTTAACCTATACATATATAATGTAGACCTACATACAGTTTGTTTGTCTGTTAACCTAGACATACATAATGTAGACCTATATACAGTGTGTTTGTATGTTAACCTAGACATACATAATGTAGACCTACATAGTTTGTTTGTCTGTTAACCTAGACATACATAATGTAGACCTACATACAGTGTGTTTGTCTGTTAACCTAGACATACATAATGTAGACCTACATACAGTTTGTTTGTCTGTTAGCCTAGACATACATAATGTAGACCTACATACAGTGTGTTTGTCTGTTAGCCTAGACATACATAATGTAGACCTACATACAGTTTGTTTGTATGTTAACCTAGACAAACATAATGTAGACCTACATACAGTGTGTTTGTCTGTTAGCCTAGACATACATAATGTAGACCTACATACAGTTTGTTTGTCTGTTAACCTAGACAAACATAATGTAGACCTACATACAGTGTGTTTGTCTGTTAGCCTAGACATATATAATGTAGACCTACATACAGTGTGTTTGTCTGTTAACCTAGACATACATAATGTAGACCTACATAGAACATTTGAGTGTGAATTATGCGTTGCATGTGAATCTATGCGTAAGATATTTGGATGGTGTTTCATGTATTTGGGTTAATATTTTACATGCATTTGTAAGTGCAGAAAAACACTGTCTTTTGTGACAGCATGGGCAGCGCCATTGAGGGCTGTCTCCATTTTAAAGCAGGTATTTCCTCTTTTTCGTCTTCGGTGAGTTTAATGACGTGGTTTCAAGTATAAGACATGTGCATGCTATTTTTCAGGCCTCTGAGAGCAATAGATTGTTGGGGAGAGTGAAAGTAGGAGTAAGAGTGATTGAGTTGATACTTCATAAGAGCTCTAGGAGTAGTATTAACCTGAGACACAGTGATGGTGGGTTGTGTTTAGGAGTAGTATTAACATGAGACACCGTGATGGTGGGTTGTGTTTAGGAGTAGTATTAACATGAGACACAGTGATGGTGGGTTGTGTTTAGGAGTAGTATTAACCTGAGACACAGTGATGGTGGGTTGTGTTTAGGAGTAGTATTAACATGAGACAGTGATGGTGGGTTGAGCTTTCAGAGTAGTATTAACATGAGACACAGTGATGGTGGGTTGTGTTTAGGAGTAGTATTAACATGAGACACAGTGATGGTGGGTTGTGTTTAGGAGTAGTATTAACATGAGACACAGTGATGGTGGGTTGTGTTTAGGAGTAGTATTAACATACGACACAGTGATGGTGGGTTGTGTTTAGGAGTAGTATTAACATGAGACACAGTGATGGTGGGTTGTGTTTAGGAGTAGTATTAACATGAGACACAGTGATGGTGGGTTGTGTTTAGGAGTAGTATTAACATGAGACACAGTGATGGTGGGTTGTGTTTAGGAGTAGTATTAACATGAGATACAGTGATGGTGGGTTGTGTTTAGGAGTAGTATTAACATGAGACACAGTGATGGTGGGTTGTGGATTTTTTGGTTTAGATGCACACACTCAGTGTCACTTTCCTGTTCTACTTTCCTGTCTGTCCTCTGACAGGCCTCCTGAATCATATCAGAAATCTATATATGCACATTAGACTTTATAGAATATGGTCCTCTGTAGCTCAGTTGGTAGAACATGGCACCTGCAACGTGATGGGTTTTGTTCCCGTGACCACCCATATCTTAAGCATATGCACAAAGACTGTATGTTGCTTTTGATAACTAAATGGCATTATTTATGGACAGCAAACTACAATAGACCACACAGTCAGTACATCAGGCTATGGCGATGTTCAATCATGCCTTTCCTTGATTCAGCTACTACCAGTACTGTACAACAGAGGAGGCTGGTATACAGCAGGATGGGCTCATTATAATGGCTGGAATGACGGGAACACACAACAACATTCATTTTATTCCCATTACTTCCCAAATGAATGAGGACATCATGACTGGAGGCTGCAGTAATGTTGAGATGCCAGTAGGTGGAGCTCTAGTCTAGAACACTGCAGTAATGTTGAGATGCCAGTAGGGAGACCTCTAGTCTAGAACACTGCAGTAATGTTAAGATGCCAGTAGTGAGAAATCTAGTCTAGAACACTGCAGTAATGTTGAGAGGCCAGTAGGGAGAGCTCTAGTCTAGAACACTGGAACCTTCAGTATCACTTTGATGCAGATGATGAGGGTTGATGGTTATGGGTTTTAAATGGAATGGGTTCTAATTGAATGACATCATGGAACTTTAAAATGTATATACAGAACTCAGAAGGACAAGGTAGGTCATTAAAATGTTAACGTTATAAATAGTATTGTCAACACATTGTTTACATGGTTCTGTATGTAGTATAAAGATCACATTGGAAATTGACAATTTTTAAAAAATAAAATAAATATATGCCCAGACTTGTCTTTGACACATTTCTGTTCAAATACAGTAACAACCCTTTTCTGGCGTGTTGATCTGGTTGTCGTGGATGTTAATGTCTAAACAGGAAGGACAGTTCTGCATCAGCTACTTGTTTTCACTCACTACCAGCCAGTAAGTTGACTCACTGTACAGACCTGTCCCCTTCACTTCACTCTGTCTGTACTCTTGACAATATCACTACCAGTCAGTTGACTCACTGTACAGACCTGTCCCCTTCACTTCACTCTGTCAGTACTCTTGACAATATCACTACCAGCCAGTTGACTCACTGTACAGACCTGTCCCCTTCACTTCACTCTGTAAGTACTCTTGACTATATCACTACCAGTCAGTTGACTCACTGTACAGACCTGTCCCCTTCACTTCACTCTGTAAGTACTCTTGACTATATCACTACCAGTCAGTTGACTCACTGTACAAGACCTGTCCCCTTCACTTCACTCTGTAAGTACTCTTGACTATATCACTACCAGTCAGTTGACTCACTGTACAGACCTGTCCCCTTCACTTCACTCTGTAAGTACTCTTGACAATATCTTAAAATATAGTTTTTGGTTACCTGTATTTAGTCATTAGTAATGTACTTGAGAGTAATGTATCATTTACTTCTTGTTATGTTTTGAGCTGTGTTTTGGTTGTTGCATCAGGGCCAGTATTCATAAAGTGTCTCCCCTGGCGTGGGTGAGTGTGTGTGTGACACAGTGGATTTATCTGAGGGCCCTTCAGGACCAGACTGATAGGGAGTAGGGTTGACATCTATACTGTGTAGGATGTGTGTTTTAACTTTTCTACATCCATAACAACCAGCTCTCTAGACTTTGATACAGACTCCATGGGACTCATGGACCTTCACTACAGATGCACTCTGTGCATGTGTGTGTGTGAGTCACTGGCTGTTTTTCCTCACAGCTTGGGGATAGGAGCTATCATTGAACCTGGTGGTCAGTCTTTAGGCTGCTGTACAGCTTGACAGACCTTAGAGGATTGAACATTTATCCTCCTATATTTGGGGTTCTGAGAATAAAACAGCTTCAGAACAATCAATATAGAAATATGTGTTTACAGTACTACAGATCTGTTCAATAAGTTATTGTTGTTGTTGTTGTTTATAATGATGATGATGACTATTGTATATATTAGGAATTTATTTTTGCAACATGTCAGTCTAAATAGACAGACGTAGACAGACATGCAACACATCACACACATTACATACATAGTGCAATAGACTTACAGACAGACAGTATTCACATAGACAACCATACAGCACAATACAACACAACACAATATGAGCCTGGTTCATTTTCAGTAATGAGGCCCGGTACCCCATTTACAGTTTATACTTCAATGTATTAGTTGGAGTTATTCACCAGCTATAGAGTGAGTTGTTGTTTATGTTTCTAAGACTGCAGGGTGGGAGATGCAACAATGTCCTTGAGAACAGCAGGAAGTGTGTTGGTGGTCTTTCTCTGGTCTGTAGCAGGTATGGTCTCATTCTTATCTTTTAGTTGCTCTGTTTATCAATCTACAGACATTTCTCAAAGGATAAGAATCATAATGTTATTCTGGTGTGTTCTGTTAGGCATCTCCACTTCACTTTAAATAGTTACACCTCACTGAGTGATGCTTATCTGTGGTTTCCATTCACACTTAACTCAGCAACTATGGCAACAAAGTGTGGACAAACCTTACAGTCAGTGTGAGCCAAAAGACCTTGACTTAATTCTGATACCCTTTACATTGTGTGACTGTGTTTCAGTGGTACTGGGTCAGAATAGCAGGAGTGTGACCTACACCAAGAATAGTATCTGTACCTTGAAGGGGTCAACAGTGGATCTGTCCTGCTCTTACACATATCCCAGAGGTCATACAGTCACAACAACCAAGTGGTACAAATGGAATAGTTGGAGCTGGACTCAAATCCAAGATGAATATGAGGATCGTATAGAGTACCGTGGGAATAAGGAGAATGACTGCACCCTGAGAATCACAGACCTGAGAGAGGAGGATTCAACATCATATTACTTCTCATTTACAACAGGCTCATGGACATCTGGCTCAGCTGTCACTCTCTCTGTCACAGGTTCTGTAATCTGACATAAAGAGTATAGTTACTTCTAATGATTTATTACATTTTCAATGAGAACCTTGGAATGGTGCTGACTGACAGACGTTCTCCATTGTTCTTTATTCTGACATGAAGAGTATAGTTACCACTTCCATGCTTCTACACCTGCATTGCTTGCTGTTTGGGGTTTTAGCCTGGGTTTCTGTACAGCACTTTGATATATCAGCTGATGTAAGAAGGGCTATATAAATACATTTGAATTGAAATTTGATTTCTAATGATATATTACATTTTCAATGAGAACCTTGGAATGGTGCTGAATGACAGATGTTCTCCATTGTTGTTTCATAACTACAGATCTAAAGGTAACTGGGGGAATTTGGACAAGAGGGGAGTATTGGAAGACACTGACCTGTATCACCACCTGTACTCTGACTGACAACCCCACCTACATCTGGTACAAGAATGGACACAAAGTAAAGGAGGACACTTCCAGCCAGTACTCAGACTCCTTTAGTGATGCAGACAGTTACTCCTGTGCTGTAAAAGACCATGAGGATCTCCACTCTCCTGCAGTGTGTAAGTGTGGACTTTTACATACAACATTTGTTTCAGGTTGTCAGACAATCAGTATTTAATTTGCTGTGAATGTGACGTCCACTTCTGCTTTAGTTCCGTATGCTTTGCCTCGCAGTGTTGAACGAGCTTCAAGATATATAATCAAATTCATGAAAATGCAGTCAATGGATGAATTTACTTCTACCAGATACCTTTCATTACGTTATTGCACTTGTACACCATTGCACTACTTTTTGAGCACTGAAGACCCATGAAAAAAAAACTACCAAAGTTTAAAAACTACAAAGCTGAGGGGATAGTCACTTCCTGGTTACTTTCACAGCATATGATTTAAACATTGTTGATTTTTTTTTTCATTTATATTTGGAGGTGGGGTGCCCCGATTGGCGTCACTCGTTAGTCAGTATGTGTTACAACTGTGCTGGCATGTGGAGTTTTATTTTGTTTGCCTCTTCTTGGGCAAATGTTGTGGGCGCTCATGTCTTTTTGGTTCCAGTTGTTGTTGATAGTCAATTTTCAATGGACACCCCCATGAGTGTCTTTCAGAACCCACTGGTCTCATTTTTGTCTTTGTCAGTGACTCTTTTGTTAATTCCCACTTTTGTTTTGGTTACATTTTAGGTTTTCTTGCTGAGGAACGTAACAGCATAAGTGTATACAGTAGATATTGTAATTAAGAATTTCATAAAGGTGTTATATTGTCTTGTATTTCAGGTCAGAACTGTTGGAGTGTGACTTACACCCATCAGAAGATCTGTGCTTTAAAGGGGTCAACAGTGAACATATCCTGCTCTTTCAGCTATCCCAGAGGTACAGTCACATCAACCTTCTGGTGCACTGAATGGGGGACTGGTGTAGAACCTAAAGATCTAGGTCAGGACTCAGAGTATGCAGGTCGTCTGGAGTATCATGGGGATAAGAAGAAAGACTGTACCCTGAGAATCACAGACCTGAGAGAGAGAGACTCAGCTACGTACTGGTTCAGATTATTAACAGATCAGGAAGGAGGGAAATATTCTGGAAGTCCTGGAGTCACTCTGTCTGTCACAGGTACAGTAACATTCAATATAGTTAAACTGTTGAATTCCATTTAGTTCAGGAACATTGTCTTGGTTTGTATTTATGTCTGTATAACATATGATTTCTTCCATCTTTGTATTAGAGTGATAAGTCAGTGATAAAGGGATTTACAGTGATATTGTTTATTCTCCAGGTCTTCAGGTGAAGGTGACTGGTGGACATCAGGATAAGACACTGACCTGTATCACCACCTGTACTCTGACTGACAACCCCACCTACATCTGGTACAAGAATGGACAGGTTGTAACTGAGAAGACGTCCCTCTATTCAGTCTACCCTAATGCTGTAGACAGCTACTTCTGTGCTGTAAAAGGCCATGAGGATCTCAGCTCTCCTGCAGTGTGTGAGTACAGTACAATAGTACAGTATTCTACTTAGCAAGTATCATGCATTCAGGCAAAAGAGATGTCTTACTTTATCAATCATTTTAGACAAAATAATTGTTTTACTCATTGATAATATTACTTTGATAAAACATTTGGTATTTTACATCAGATAAACCAAAGACCTCAGTGTCAGTCAGTCCCTCTGGTGAAATAGTGGAGGGCAGTTCAGTGACTCTGACCTGCAGCAGTGATGCCAACCCACCTGTGCAGAGTTACACCTGGTGGTACAAGAAGAATGGAGGTGACTATCAGAGTATGACAGGACCACAGCATGTCTTCAGTCAAATCCAGTCATCTGACACTGGAGAGTACTACTGTGAGTCCCAGAATGAGATGGGGACAGACAGGTCTAGGACCATAAACATGGATGTGAAGTGTGAGTAAAATACAGCTCAGTGTTTGAATGCTGAGGTAGCAAAACAATTATAATTAAATTAATTAGTCCTTAAGCATATCATCTCCAAATGAGTATTTGTTAACGTTTTGTGTGAGTTAGAGTTTTAGTTTTATGATGTTAACAGAGAATATATTTTTGACATGACGTGTCATTTGTAAATATACTACTGTCGTAAACATACTACTGTCCTACCCCTCTGACAAATTATCCTTTACCAGATGCTCCAAAGAACACCTCAGTGTCAGTCAGTCCCTCTGATGAAATAGTGGAGGGCAGTTCAGTGACTCTGACCTGCAGCAGTGATGCCAACCCACCTGTGGACAGATACACCTGGTACTTTCAAAATGAGACTTTTCTAAATGGATTTGGACAGATCTACAACATAAGTAACTTCAAGTCTAAGGACAATGGACATTACCACTGTGAGGCCTGGAATGGAAGAGGATCTAGGAACTCTACAGCTCTGATGATCATTTTACCAGGTGAAGTTTCATCTTATATATTTCAACACAAAATGACGTTTCAAACTAATATTAATAATTACACTTTGGCTTATAATGTTTTTTAATTATATATACGTTGAGATGAGATCCCTTAACAAACATTGTATTATTGTCCTGTACTACGTTTATTTTCAGTTTATAACATGCCAGCACTCGTATCATCTACATTATCTTTTAGTGAAACAGTCCTCAGTTCTGACTGCAGCTGTAGGAATCATAGTGGTTGTTCTGGTTCTCATCCTCTGTCTCTCTGGACTCATGTGGTTCAGGTGAGTGAAGAAGGGAACATTGATGTTTGTATTGTTCTTTCACCTTAGACCTCTGATTTGTTATTAACTTCATTCATTCATAAATGTATTTATTGGCCCAACGCCCTTAACTGCTAAACTGTATTAGTAACATATCAACTTCCACCAGAGGTCAGTAGAGACAGGAACTCACTCTGTCCCTCTTTACAGGAGATCCACAGGAGGAAGTGATGCCACAGCAGACACACAGGTGACTATATCAGTTAAACCAGGGTTTCCCATACTCGGTTCCCCCTAGGTGCACATGTCATTTTTTTGCACTAGCACTACACATCTTATTCAAATAACAAACCCATCATCATGTGTAGTGTAAAAAACTAAACGTGCACCCAGGGGGTCCCAGCTCCGAGTTTGGGAAACCCTGAGTTGCACCTCCATTTACATTCATTTACTGTGTCACGACACTCTTTCATACTATTTTCATTGTTACCTCTCTCTCTCTCTCTCTCTCTCTCTACAGAGTGTCCGTCCTGACTGTAACAGTGACACGTACACAGCTCTGAACATGAAGACCAGGTCACCAGAGTACGACACCCTGGCAGTAAATGTGTGTGTTTGTGTGTGTGTGTGTCCATAAAAATGGTAGAGGCAGTGTAAATTGATAATTCAGTGTGTCTTCTTTCAGAATGTGAGGGGACCCTGCCACTGAAGAGAACCACCACGGAACCTGGACTGAAGAGAACCACCACGGAACCTGGACTGAAGAGAACCACCACGGAACCTGGACATAAGAGAACCACCACAGAAACTAGCCAGGTTTACATGTGATATATATCAACTTCCACTAGAGGTCACTAGAGAGCAAAACTCATTCTGTCCCTCAGCAGTAGATCCACAGGAGGAAGTGATGCCACAACAGACACACAGGTGATTATATCAGTTAAAATTCCACCCCCACACCTGGTGACTTTAATTTACTGTGTCACAATATTCTCTTTTCTACAATGTTCACTGTCACCTTGGCACAGCTCTCTCTCTTTCTATCTCCATAGTGTCCATCCTGACCCTATCATTGACTGGCACACAGCTCTGAACATGAGAACCAAGGGCCCTGACTATGATACACTGGCAATAAGTATGTTTTAATGTATTCATGTATGTGTTTATTTTGTATATAGTACTTACGTGTGTGAGAGAGTGTGAGTGAGGGAGAGAGAGAGAGAGAGAGAGAGAGTAAGGAGGAGGAGGAGGAGAGAGAGAGAGAGAGAGAGAGAGAGAGAGAGAGAGAGAGAGAGAGAGAGAGAGAGAGAGAGAGAGAGAGAGAGAGAGAGAGAGAGAGAGAGAGAGAGAGAGAGAGAGAGAGAGAGAGAGAGAGAGAGAGAGAGAGAGAGAGAGAGAGGAGGAGGAGGAGGAGGAGGAGGAGGAGGAGGAGGAGGAGGAGAGAGAGAGAGTAAAAGGTGGAGGAGGAGAGAGATGGACACAGAAAGTAGGAGTGAAAGAGAATGTTATAGAGCGTGTATAGTTCTCATACTGTGTTTCCTGTGTCGCTGTCTCTCTCAGAGTGTGTCCCCCAGTGACACGTTCACAGCTCTTCTGAGAGATGCTCAGCCCTCCGTTTATCAGCCTCCGGTTATCAACCACCACAGAACCTGGACTGAAAAGAACAATCAGAGAACCTGGACTGAAAATAAGCACCACAGATCCTGGACTGAAAAGAACCACCACAGAACCTGGACAAAGGAGAATCACCCCATAAACTGGACTGAAGTGAACCGTCACAGGACCTGGCCTGAAGAGAACTAACATATTGCTATAATATCTAGAATATTTTCCAGGAAAATTAGCATTGGTTTCCTTACCCTGTAAGCAGTCTATGGACATGGTATGACAGCAATCCATGCTTTGGTTTAGTTTCCCCTGGTACGGTTTCCACTTGATAATGTTTTAGCATTTGTGGCACAAATCCAATTCAAGTCATGTGACCAATATTAGCATTTTTCGCACATCACGTCCAAATCATCCAAAACTATAAAAAGCAATGTGAAGCTCAACAAAGTCACTTATAGATGATTTGAATATGATGTGAGAATGTTAGCATATGAAATATTAACATCGGTCCCATGACTTGAAAGTGATTTTTGTTTCAAATGCTGTAATGTTATGTAAATGTGGGAGTGTTCAACATTGCAGCCGACTTCATAGGCGAGTCGAGATCTACAAATCACCTAGCATGATGAATAACTACTCAATATTATTTATAGATCAGTCAGTCACAATTTACCCATGATACATCACAGTTCTGATGCTTTCGAACACTGTCTGTGTGACTGAGGAAGGAAGCCCTCTCTGCATCAGCTTCTTGGTCCCTAACATAGAATTGGATAGAGGGTACATCTATGCATCTTTGTCATGACAGCTTCTGTAACAGAATGGGAAGTGCCATTGAGGGCTATTTCGATTTTAAAGAAGTTAATGTCTTCTTCAACTTCCATAAGTTTAATGACAGTTGGTAAACCAATTGAAATGGTGTATTCAATGGCTTTAGCCATGCTAAAACAGGATTTGAAACAAATACGCCCTCTATTAAACTCTATGGACACTGACTCATTCAAAGTTTTATCAACCACAGATCTCAAACTTCACACTCAGTGTGTTTATTTAGACTGACAGTAAGTTGACTTACAACACGTCTACCCTTCACTCTGTAAGTATGCTTGACGATATCTTAAAATATGTATCTTTTATAATTTTTGTAAACATGAACTTCTGTATCCTGTTATGTGCATGGTGATGCTATTGGAATGTATGTTGTTTTGTTTTTCTGTTAAGTACAGGATACTCTGTAGATGCATTTCTGCATATTAATCTGATACAGTATTGTACATGGGGTTTCACATATAATTATTTTGCATGCTATTTTAAGGACACTGAGAGCAATAGAATGTTGTGGAGACATTTTGAAAATGGCCCTAAAGTAAGAGTGTAGTATTAACATGAGACACAGTGATGGTGGGTTGTGTTTAGGAGTAGTATTAACATGAGACACAGTGATGGTGGGTTGTGTTTAGGAGTAGTATTAACATGAGACACAGTGAGGGTGGGTTGTGTTTAGGAGTAGTATTAACATGAGACAGTGATGGTGGGTTGTGTTTAGGAGTAGTATTAACATGAGACAGTGACGGCGGGTTGTGTTTAGGAGTAGTATTAACATGAGACACAGTGATGGTGGGTTGTGTTTAGGAGTAGTATTAACATGAGACACAGTGATGGTGGGTTGTGTTCAGGAGTAGTGTTAACATGAGACACAGTGATGGTGGGTTGTGTTTAGGAGTAATATTAACATGAGACAGTGATGGTGGGTTGTGTTTAGGAGTAGTAGTAAATCAAATCAAATCAAATCAAATGTATTTGTCACATACACATGGTTAGCAGATGTTAATGCGAGTGTTGCGAAATGCTTGTGCTTCTAGTTCCGACAATGCAGTAATAACCAACAAGTAATCTAACCTAACAATTCCACAACTACTACCTTATACACACAAGTGTAAAGGGATAAAGAATATGTACATAAAGATATATGAATGAGTGATGGTAGAGAACGGCATAGGCAAGATGCAGTAGATGGTATAGAGTACAGTCTATATATATGAGATGAGTAATGTAGGGTATGTAAACATAAAGTGGCATAGTTTAAAGTGGCTAGTGATACATGTATTACATAAAGATGGCAAGATGCAGTAGGTGGTATAGAGTACAGTATATACATATACATATGAGATGAGTAATGTAGGGTATGTAAACATTATATTAAGTGGCATTGTTTAAAGTGGCTAGTGATACATTTTTACATAATTTCCATCAATTCCCATTATTAAAGTGGCTGGAGTTGAGTCAGTATGTTGGCAGCGGCCACTAAATGTTAGTGGTGGCTGTTTAACAGTCTGATGGCCTTGAGATAGAAGCTGTTTTTCAGTCTCTCGGTCCCTGCTTTGATGCACCTGTACTGACCTCGCCTTCTGGATGATAGCGGGGTGAACAGGCAGTGGCTCGGGTGGGTGTTGTCCTTGATGATCTTTATGGCCTTCCTGTGACATCTGGTGGTGTAGGTGTCCTGGAGGGCAGGTAGTTTGCCCCCGGTGATGCGTTGTGAAGACCTCACTACCCTCTGGAGAGCCTTACGGTTGTGGGCGGAGCAGTTGCCGTACCAGGCGGTGATACAGCCCGACAGGATGCTCTCGATTGTGCATCTGTAAAAGTTTGTGAGTGCATTGGGTGACAAGCCGAATTTCTTCAGCCTCCTGAGGTTGAAGAGGCGCTGCTGTGCCTTCTTCACAACGCTGTCTGTGTGGGTGGACCAATTCAGTTTGTCCGTGATGTGTACACCGAGGAACTTAAAACTTTCCACCTTCTCCACTACTGTCCCGTCGATGTGGATAGGGGGGTGCTCCCTCTGCTGTTTCCTGAACTCCACAATCATCTCCTTTGTTTTGTTGACGTTGAGTGTGAGGTTATTTTCCTGACACCACACTCCGAGGGCCCTCACCTCCTCTCTGTAGGCCGTCTCGTCGTTGTTGGTAATCAATCCTACCACTGTAGTGTCGTCCGCAAACTTGATGATTGAGTTGGAGGCGTGCATGGCCACGCAGTCGTGGGTGAACAGGGAGTACAGGAGAGGGCTCAGAACGCACCCTTGTGGGGCCCCAGTGTTGAGGATCAGCGGGGTGGAGATGTTGTTGCCTACCCTCACCACCTGGGGGGCGGCCCGTCAGGAAGTCCAGGACCCAGTTGCACAGGGCGGGGTCGAGACCCAGGGTCTCGAGCTTGATGACGAGTTTGGAGGGTACTATGGTGTTAAATGCTGAGCTGTAGTCGATGAACAGCATTCTCACATAGGTATTCCTCTTGTCCAGATGGGTTAGGGGAGTGTGCAGTGTGGTTGCAATTGTGTCGTCTGTGGACCTATTGGGTCGGTAAGCAAATTGGAGTGGGTCTAGGGTGTCAGGTAGGGTGGAGGTGATATGGTCCTTGACTAGTCTCTCAAAGCACTTCATGATGACGGAAGTGAGTGCTACGGGGCGGTAGTCGTTTAGCTCAGTCGTTTAGCTCAGTTACCTTAGTTTTCTTGGGAACAGGAACAATGGTGGCCCTTTTGAGTTGGAAGCAGACGTTACACTGGTTTGTTTTGTAGTAATGTGACGGCTGCCTGTATTTACATGTATTTATTTTAGCAATGCATATCATTACGATTTTTTTGGGGGGGGGGGGGGTCAGTAAGTGCCCAACATAACAACAAGGGGTGGTGTGTTGGACACAGTAATATGGACACTCATATATAGAAGTCTATAGAGCCTGTCTCCATTACTGATTTATGTAACCATTAGTTTACCTGTGCAATATGACATAAGCTCAGAAACCCTTTTGTTGAAAACATAGTCCTGTTTTATCAATTGCTGTGCTGATTAATGGGCTGTTCATTACCTATGTCAAATGAATGTATCTTAAATATGTATGTATTTGCATTTATTTTTGCAATGAAAATGGTGACGCTACAATAATACACATTTACAATAGGCTTATATATAAAAATACATACAGCCTAATGAAATATATTTATATATACAGTTCATTCGGAAAGTATTGACTTTAAAAATTTGTTGAACAGCTGCTCTTTCCATGACAAATACTGACAAGGTGAATCCAGGTGAAAGCTATGATCCCTTATTGAAACAGGTTGTCAAGTGTCAGTGTGCAGGGGTTAGGACGGAGTCAGGAGCAGGACACATAACTGAGTTAAAGACGTACTTTACTTGAAAAGAAACAGTGATTTCCACGCAGGGAAAACCACACCAGCTCACAGAAGTCTTGAACAGTAAACAAAGAACAAACACAAAACCATGTGGGAACCAGAGGGTTAAATAGGGAATAAATTATAACCTAATGGGAACCAGGTGTGTACAATCAAGACAGAACAACATAGAAAAATAAACGTAGATCGGTGGCAGCTAGAAAGCCGGTGACGTCGACCGCCGAACGAACAAGGAGAGGCACCAACTTCAGGGGAAGTCGTGACACAGGTTAAATAATAATTTTTAATCTTTGCGACAATTGTGACATGGATTGTGTATGTGTGCCATTCAGAGGGTGAATGAGCAAAAAACAATATTTAATTGCCTTTGAATGGGTATGGTAGTAGGTGCCAGGTGCACCAGTTTGTGTCAAGAACTGCAACGTTGCTGGGTTTTTCATGCTCAACAGTTTCCTGTGCGTATCAAGAATGGTCTACCATCCAAAGTACATCCAGCCAACTTGAAACAACTATGGGAAGCATTGGAGTCAAAATGGGCCAGCATTCCTTTGGAACGCTTTCGATACCTTGTAGAGTCCATGCCCCGACGAATTGAGGCTGTTGTGTGGAGAAAAGGGGGGGATGCAACTCAATGTAAGGAAGGTGTTTGTAATGTTTTGTACACTCAGTGTATACTTGAGGGTAATGTAATGAATACACACCTGATGACACGCAAACATAGTTCACTTTCATAGCAGCCACATAAAAACAGCATCACTTTGCTCATTGTATATATGTGACCGACCGGCTCGATTCGGTCCTATGTAGCAAAATTTGAAATTGTGTTTTTTTTTACATTGAATTAAAGTAGAGACTTGGAGCTAGAAAATGGTATATCATACACTCCAGTTGAGGAACAACGGGAAGTAATTCTGCATTGAAAGTTGATAAACTTGTAACCCCACTTTTGAGAACGGCCTTGAATGTTTTGGTACACCTATTGGAGAGCTCTTCTTTGTCTAGATCTATTTAGCATCGTTCACACCCTCTTAAGTCCCACCCATCTCTTTAAGGATTCACATGTGAGGCCAGGTGCTAAACAGGGTGAGTAAGGTAGAATAGTAAACAACCAAAGATTTCAAGACTTAAAGGGGTGAAAGTAGTAGACAAAATACACTTTATCTAGTCCTTGACCTATGACCTAATCTGACTTTGATGCAGGTCATGTTGTTCTTCACATTACCGTCTCTGGTAAACACACACTATACCAAATAAAATCTAAGTTTACTTGTCACATGCGCAGGATGCAGAAGGTGTACATTGAAATGGTTACTTGCATATTTGCATAGTAGCAATGTAAAACATGTAAAGTGTCCAGACAAATATTGTAGAAATATTTGATCATTATTAGATTATTCTTACCCAGAACCACTTTTCTGAGTGTTTTTAGTAGCTAGCTAGCTAAACAATGAACCAAATGGTGCTTTCAAGACAACTAGGCACTTGGGAAAATGCGAGGTAAAATCATGACGTAAGTGATCTTCAGGTCGGAAAGTCGGGGCTCTAGAAAGAGGCCTGAGTTCCCGAGATGGAATTCCGAGTTGGATGACCTTGAAACTATTTTTTCTCAGTTGGAGTTCCCAGTTTTCTTGAAAGCCCTTAAATAGGAAGTCAGAGATTTCCGGGTACCTAGTTCCGAGTTCCCAGTTGTTTTCAACGTGGCAATAACCCCAACCCATACTGAATGTCAAACCTAGCAGGTAGCTAAAGCTAACCAACTAGGTTCAATGTTAGCTAGCTAGCTAACATTAGGCTATAACTAGCAATGCAAATAGATTTCTGAGATACAAATAACATTACTACACAGATCATACATGTAACATTAGCTAGCAAGCTAGCTAGCTAACAGTGCGCTTTAACTTGCAATAAAAACCACTTCCTGACAAAATTAGAAACATATATCTGTAAATGTTGCCAGCTAGACTCTTACGTATATATATGGACGAACGCTTCTCCCTCTCTGTCACAGATGGCATGGTTGCCCTTAGTTTGAAGATGTATCCTGGAGACAGGTGTTTTTTACAACAGCCTTCTGTGTTCTGAGAATGAGTTTATTACAGAGAAGGAAATAATGTTAGTTAGGAAGCCAATAAACCTACTGGAGCCGTTCATGTTTGAGCCGATCGTTGCCCCCGATCAAAGAGTTCGTTCTCGTAGCAGTAACAACACAGACATGCCGCCTGAAAAACCTCAGCTAGAGGGTTGGCATAGGCAAAAACAAACTGGTGTGAGTGGGGATGCTGCCAGGTAATTTCCTAGCCGCTAGACTAGAGTATGAGTGTGTGTATTGTAGAGTGATGGTAGCGATACAGCACAAAATCCCAGCGGATAGTGGCTGTATTACATTCAGTCAGAGGTTCCTGTCAGTCTGTCTGGATGGCGATGTATTTATTGGACGTGTCACTAATCCTTATGAAGGACTTCCTGGCTTCATTATAAATTGTTTAAGGTTAATATCAGTAGTGGGTAGGTGCTCTATATATAATCAGTATCCTATAACAATGTTTATCATTAGCTCTGTTTGGCACGCTGGTAACACATTTACCATTAGATTGAACGACCAGAGTTCGAATCGCAGACGGCGTCATGATTCATGAAATCTCATTCTATCCAATAATGGGACGTGCTCATTATAAATACATTGTGATTTAGTTTGGTATCAGACTAACTTTTCTTATGATTTTATTTGCAGAGCATACAGGCTAGCAAGTTAATCGCCAGTTCACCCTATGGGCACAAGGGAGAATTGGACGAGGTGTACGGCGTGTCATCTGCATGTGTCGTTTCTTCCATAAGGTGCGCATAGCCAGAAGCAAAGGCATTGAATAAAAGTTTGAATAAAACCACTTCATTTAGTAAATCTAGCCTAGCCTAAGACATAGATCTAATGCCTGCGCCTTCTGTAAAAATAGTACTGTATTAGTTAGCTTGTCCACTATAACAACGTGTTCAAGCGTAACCAGATAAACTTGCTTTGAAGATAAAACTACGTTCAGTGCGCACTAATCCCGTGTCCCTGTCGCTAATGTAGTGACTTCAACTATCTTTGGCTGCCATCTATTGGAAAGGAATGGTAACTACACTGGGCAGCAGATGGTAGTTTACCAAGGGATTTTTTGGGGAGCCAATTCATACAGCCTGCCGCTATACAGTTCATGTTTGAATTACTACTTGTTGTTGTCATCTTCGTTGTCCGCACCTAACCTCACTCTCTTCGTACCACAGACAATTTGCTGATTCCTGCTAGTGACGCACTGGCGCCAGTCGTTACTATGGCAATTTAAAATGGCGCTGACAATAGCTCAAATCAACCTTGTTGACGATCATAAAACTAAATATAGAGATGTTTTTATGATAAATGCACATGTTTAGTATTAGTGGATTGAATACATCTCTTTACTTATATTTACTTCCTAAAGTGTTTCCATTCCCCTTTAAGTAGGCTAAACTAGGTAGCTAAGTGAAAGTGAAAGTTTAAAAAACTAAATATCGCTGTCTCTCTCTCTTTCTCTCTAGGTAGCCTGGGTTTCACTTTTGAGTTGTGGGTGTTTGTTGCCGTGTCAGTGTTTGTTCGCCACACGGTACTGTTTCGTTCGTTTGTTCACTTCGTTTGTTGTTTTGTATTTTGTTAGTGTTCTGTTTGTTGGATTAGCATTAAAATTCATCATCATGAACACTTACCACGCTGCGCCTTGGTCCTCCTCTCTTTCACCCGAAGATGAGCGTTACACACCAATGAGTTCGTACCACACCAATCTTAGTTGATTATTTATTTACTAGAAAGCTAAAATTATGATAAAATATACACATACACAAAACACAGTCTAGGCTATTGAATAGAACTTAGTATAACGGGCCAACACACTATGGCGCATGTTACCCAACATGGGGATTTAAAAGAGAGAGAAAAAGAGAAAGTACACGAGATAAATATAAATTTGGGTACATTTGTCAGCTATGCGTATTTTAACCCTAGCCTTGCCCCGAACTGCCGCTCTTATGGGTCAGAATATCATGATGTAGTTACGTGTTGGAGGTCTCAGATGGGAAGTTCCGCGTGGGTCGTTTAGGCTTCTCAATGACGCACTTGTCCGGCGCAACTCTCTGGTTGTCCTCACGATGTCAGTGTCCTTTTGGTTTAATGGTCTGTTCCCTCACCCTTGCTCTGAAAGGAGTCTTCTGAGGACAGACAGCTCTGTAGCTGAGAGCTCACAGCGTAGGAATGAAACAGAGTAGATACCACGATTCGATGGAGAGTGGAGGCTAGGTGGTCCGGCTTGAATTCCCCCACTTAGACACAGCTACTCATCCGTAGCATGGGTAGAAAAAAGATTTCTTTGTCTTCAACCTTGTGTTGCGTTTTGGGTTAGTTGACTATTCAGACCATGGCTGCAGCTCGGGTCACTTAGTCTGATATGTTACTTCTTAACTCACAGGTCTTATACCCTCGGGTCAGAAGTGGGCGTAACCGCCTTTAGGGAAATTCTCTGGGCGTAACTAGTTACGAGGCAAGGTCTGGATTTTACTCAAATCCAATTTTAGACATCTAACTTCACATTTCATCTTTACCAAAACATTCTCTTTGATTTGGACATTTTCCACACAACGTACAATATATAAACATCAAGCATAGACTAGGAAAACTCTTAAAGTTACAATGTTTTCGTAATAATGTAATCTATTAAGCTTTAATAACAAAACAAAAATGACATACATTTTCATATTCCATCTATCGTCATGACCACCATTGTGGCTGACGGAAACCATTGTTCCAAAGTCCCTTTATTTCATGTTTAATGTTCTGAGGCTGGTTCTCCATAGTGAGAGTTACAAAGGAATTTTGTCTGTGGCTAAGATTTACCATGGGCGTGAGGGGTCATAAAACTCCCACATCTACATACCCCTAGATATCTCCTCCTCTGTTGGGGGTGAGAGATAATCTGTAGGGTTGTGGTCTCCTGTAACCTGACAGTCATGACAATACCCAGAGGAGGACGGAGCTATCTGTCCTCCATCTACACCATGGTGCTACCCTACATATTGCTGTTGAGGCTACTATAGACCTTCTTTGCAAAATAGTGTGTTTTCATCAGTTACTTGGTGATGTGATAATATTAGTATAGTTTTATCTAAAAAATCAAACTTTTTTTATGTTTTACAATAAATAAAAAAATATGAAATTCACTGAGGAGGATGGTCCACCCCTTCCTCCTCTGAGGAGCCTCCACTGGTGCGCGTATGGTGTATCTGTGTGTGTGTGTGTGTGAGTCTCTTGCTGTTTAGCCTCACAGCTTCGGGATAGGAGCTATCATTGAACTTGGTGGTCAGTCTTTAGCTTGCCGGGCCACAGAGAGTTCCTGTATTTGGGCTTCTGAGAATAAAACAGCTTTAGAACAATCAATGTAGAAATGTGTTTCCAGTTCTACACATCTGTTCAATAAGTGGTTGTTGTTGTTGTTGTTGGTGTTGATGATGATGACGTTATTGTATCCATTACGAATCAGGTGGAGTTATTCACCAGCTATAGAGTGAGTTGTTGTTTATGTTTCTAAGACTGCAGGGTGGGAGATGCAACAATGGCCTTGAGAACAGCAGGAAGTGTGTTGGTAGTCTTTCTCTGGTCTTTAGCAGGTATG
This sequence comes from Salvelinus alpinus, assembly GCF_045679555.1. NCBI lineage: Eukaryota > Metazoa > Chordata > Actinopteri > Salmoniformes > Salmonidae > Salvelinus > Salvelinus alpinus. Next base: position 88,879,475 of record NC_092087.1, on the reverse strand, counting down.
GTCTCATTCTTATCTTTTAGTTGCTCTGTTTATCAATCCACATACATTTCTAAAAGGATAAGAATCATAATGTTATTCTGGTGTGTTCTGTTAGGGGTTTCCACTTCACTTTAAATAGTTATCTTTCACACCTCACTGAGTGATGCCTATCTGTGGTTTCCATTCACACTCAAACCAGGAACTATGGCAACAAAGTGTGGACAAACCCTACCTTCAGTGTGAGCCAAAAGACCTTGACTTAATTCTGAGACCATTGTGATGTCTAACTGTGTTTCAGTGGTACTGGGTCAGTATGGCTGGAGTGTGATTTACACCACTCAGAGTATCTGTACCTTGAAGGGGTCAACAGTGGAGCTGACCTGCTCTTTCACATATCCCAGTGGTACAGTCACAACAACCTTCTGGTTCACTAAAATATATGCTGAGGAGAATTATGTGAGTCTGAGTGATGACCCAGACTACAAAGGACGTGTGACGTATCATAAGCATGAAGAAAATAGTCACACCCTGACAATCACAGACCTGAGAGAGAGTGACTCAGCTACTTACAAATTCAGATTTACAGATCAGACTGAAGGATGGAAATATTTTGGCAGTCCTGGAGTCACTCTGTCTGTCACAGGTACAGTTACATTCAATATAGTTAAACTGTTGAATTCCATTTAGTTCAGGATACATGTCTTGGTTTGTATTATAGTCTGTATAACATAGGATTTCCTCCATCTTTGTATTAGAGTGATAAGTCAGTGATAAAGGGATTTACAGTGATATTGTTTATTCTCCAGGTCTTCAGGTGAAGGTGACTGGTGGACATCAGGATAAGACACTGACCTGTATCACCACCTGTACTCTGACTGACAACCCCACCTACATCTGGTACAAGAACGGACAACATCTAGATGAGAGCACCTCCCCCCAGTACAAAGACCCAGTCTCCAGTAACTATGAAGACAGCTACTCCTGTGCTGTAAAAGGCCACGAGGAGCTCCGCTCTCCTGCAGTGTGTGAGTGTGAATCTAAATGGAATCTAATACAGCATGTATACAGAATGTTTGTACTACGTCCTTTTGGTCTCACTGTATAATTTGATAGGGCTTGGCTTTTATGAAAATAACTGAAAATACAGTGTTATGTGATTCCATTATATTGCAGGTGTCCAGGGTCAGGACTGCAACAGAGTGACTTACACCAAGAGGACAATCTTCGCCTTGAAGGGGTCAACAGTGGACATTTCCTGTACTTATTTCAGTCTTTATAACATCACATCATCACTCTGGTTAAGTCATAAACAGAGTGACATCTGGAGGGATGAGTTGATCCCTGAGGACCTAACCACAGACCCAGGGTATGCAGGTCGTGTGGAGTATATTGGAGAGAAGGAGAGAGGTCACTTCACCCTGAGAATCACAGATCTGAGAGAGGAGGACTCTGCTGAGTACAAGTTCATATTCACCACACAGACCTCGGGATGGGGATACAGCTTCCCTGGAACAACTCTGACTGTCACAGGTTACACTGAACAAATGATCATGTTTATACATATATTTCTATTTGATGTTTAATTATACTTTTTTATCCATAACACACTATTGGTTTAATTATGTTATTGTCATTGACTCTGTATTCAGACCTGCAGGTGAAGGTGACTCCTGCCACAGAGGCAGGGAAGAGGACACTGACCTTTAGCACCACCTGTACTCTGACTGACAACCCCACCTACATCTGGTACAAGAACGGACACAAAGTAAAGGAGGACACTTCCAGCCTGTACTCAGACTCCTTTAGTGATGCAGACAGTTACTCCTGTGCTGTAAAAGGCCTTGAGGATCTCCTCTCTCCTGCAGTGTGTAAGTGTGGACTTTTACATACAACATTTGTTTCAGGTTGTCAGACAATCATTATTTAATTTGCTGTGAATGTGACGTCCACTTCTGCTTTAGTTGCGTATTAATTTTATTAATTCCCCCTTTTGTTTTGGTTACATTTTAGGTTTTCTTGCTGAGGAACGTAACAGCATAAGTGTATACAGTAGATATTGTAATTAAGAACTTTATAAAGGTGTTATATTGTATTGTATTTCAGGTCAGAACTTTTGGAGTCTGACTTACACCCATCAGAAGATCTGTGCTTTAAAGGGGTCAACAGTTGATCTGTCCTGCTCTTACACATATCCCAGAGGTTATACAGTCGAAAAAACATTCTGGTTCACTAAATGGGGGACTGGTGTAGAACCTGAAGATATAGGTCAGGACCCAGAGTATGCAGGTCGTCTGGAGTATCATGGGGATAAGAAGAAAGACTGTACCCTGAGAATCACAGACCTGAGAGAGAGAGACTCAGCTACTTACAGGTTCAGATTATTAACAGATCAGGAAGGAGGGCAATATTCTGGAAGTCCTGGAGTCTCTGTCTGTCCCAGGTACAGTAACATTCAATATAGTTAAACTGTTGAATTCCATTTAGTTCAGGATAAATGTCTTGGTTTGTATGTATGTCTGTATAACATAGGATTTCTTCCATCTTTGTATTAGAGTGATAAGTCAGTGATAAAGGATTTACAGTGATATTGTTTATTCTCCAGGTCTTCAGGTGAAGGTGACTGGTGGACATCAGGATAAGACACTGACCTGTATCACCACCTGTACTCTGACTGACAACCCCACCTACATCTGGTACAAGAACGGACACAAAGTAAAGGAGGACACTTCCAGCCTGTACTCAGACTCCTTTAGTGATGCAGACAGTTACTCCTGTGCTGTAAAAGACCATGAGGATCTCCACTCTCCTGCAGTGTGTAAGTGTGGACTTTTACATACAACATTTGTTTCAGGTTGTCAGACAATCATTATTTAATTTGCTGTGAATGTGACGTCCACTTCTGCTTTAGTTGCGTATGCTTTGCCAGGCAGTGTTGAACGAGCTTCAAGATATATAATCAAACTCATGAAAATGCAGTCAATGGATGAATTTACTTCTACCAGATACCTTTCATTACGTTTTTGGATTGCACTACTTTTTTGAGTACTGAAGACCCATGAATTTTCACCAAAGTTTAAAAACTAAAAAGCTGAGGGGATAGTCACTTCCTGGTTACTTTCACAGCATTTGATTTAAACATTGTTGATATTTTTTTTCATTTATATTTGGAGGTGGGGTGCCCCGATTGGCGTCACTCGTTAGTCAGTATGTGTTACAACTGTGCTGGCATGTGGGGTTTTATTTTGTTTGCCTCTTCTTGGGCAAATGTTGTGGGCGCTCATGTCTTTTTGGTTCCAGTTGTTGTTGATAGTCAATTTCCAATGGACACCCCCATGAGTGTCTTTCAAACCCACTGGTCTCATTTTTGTCTTTGTCAGTGCCTCTTTTATTAATTCCCACTTTTGTTTTGGTGACATTTTAGGTTTTCTTGCTGAGGAACGTAACAGCATAAGTGTATACAGTAGATATTGAAATTAAGAATGTTATAAAGGTGTTATATTGTCTTGTGTTTCAGGTCAGAAGTGTTGGAGTGTGACTTACACCCATCAGAAGATCTGTGCCTTGAAGGGGTCAACAGTGAACATATCCTGCTCTTACACATATCCCAGTTATCATGAGATCAAAACAGCTTTCTAGTTTACTAAATGGTCTGGTATGGATGCTGAAGATCTGAGCTCAGTACCAGGGTATGAGGGTCATATAGAGTACATTGGGGATAAGAAGAGTGACTGTACCCTGAGAATCACAGACCTGAGATTGAGTGACTCTGGTGGGTACAGGTTCAGATTGATAACATCTGAAGAAAAGTTTACTGGCTCACGTGTCTCCCTGACTGTCACAGGTAATCTGTCATACATCTCACATCTATGACACATATCTAGATAGCTGTAATGTGAGTGTTGTTTTGTATGTATGCTAATGAGTATGTTGTGTTTTAATCGGTTTTATTTATTCTATGGAACCCAGGACTTCCTGGAAAACAGTGGAAATTATTACAGAGTTGACTGTCCAGTCTAAATATATCAAATTAATGACCGTAATTACCTTATTAAAAGGGCAGTCATACAGACACTGTAGTGTTATGTAACAGGGAAAAAACTAATATAATATTTCACATAAAATGACATATATAGGAGGAGAATAATGATTTGTTTCGTTTTACTGTAGATGTTGTGTTGGAGATGGATCCTACATCTGTGTCAGAGAGGGAGAATGTCACACTGACATGTAGAACCAACTGTACACTGGACCCCATCACAGCCTACAGTTGGTATAAGAATGGACAGCCTATACCAAACAGCAACACCTCCTCTCCTGTCTATATCCTATTCTCAGTCAGCAGTGAGGATACAGGCAGATACTCCTGTGCTGTAGAAGGCGATGAGGATCTCCCCTCTGCTGAAGAGACTCTCACTGTCACATGTAAGTACATTGGAGGTTTAGACAGTTTGATATGCTGATCATGTTGATACTTGAATTTAGAATGGTTGGTTTTCCACATAAATATATCTATCAATACATATTTTAGTGTGTAACATCCTGTCACTCCCTGACCATAGAGAGCCCTCGGTTCTCTATGGTGTTTAGGTCAGAGCGTGACTAGGGGGGTGTTCTAGTCATTTATTTTCTATGTGGCTGGTTTGTATGGTTCCCAATTAGAGGCAGCTGGTAATCGTTGCCTCTAATTGGGGATCATATTTAGGAAGCCCTTTCTCCCACCTGCTTTGTGGGATATTGTTTTTGAGTGAGTGCATGTTGCACCTCAGTACTGCACGGTCATTGTTTGTTTCTTGGTATATTTTAAGTTTCACTAAAAATAAAGATGTGGAACTCGAATCACGCTGCGCCTTGGTCCGTCTCTCCACACGATCGTGACTCATCCATTTCCCTGAATGTGCATTACCACAATGTCATCATTATTTTTAGTGATTCTGTTTCAGATTTTCTTTTACTCTGAATTAATAATTTATTATAATTTATAAATTATTTCAAACTCACCCGTAAAATGTAAACACAAATGTTGCTATAAATAAATACAATGTATTTTACACCAGATGGTCCAAGGAACACCTCAGTGTCAGTCAGTCCCTCTGGTGAAATAGTGGAGGGCAGTTCAGTGACTCTGACCTGCAGCAGTGATGCCAACCCACCTGTGGACAAATACACCTGGTACAAGAAGAACGTAACCTCACCAAAAGCATCAGGACAGAGTTACAGCATCACTAACATCATCTCTGAGGACAGAGGAGAATATTACTGTGAGGCCCAGAATGGAAGAGGATCTATGAACTCTACAGCTCTGATGATCATTGTAGCAGGTAAAGTTACATCTTCAATACTTCAATACAAAATGATGTTCAATAAGAAATGATGTTTCAAGGTAATCTTCTTCTAGTTTGCCTTATGACACTTTGGTTTATAACTATACATAGGCTTCTATATACAAGTATTGCATTAATGTCCTGTATTGCTGTATATTCATTTTCACTAAATAATAACATGTACTCATATCATCCATTTGTCTTTTAGGGAAACAGACCTCAGTTGTGACTGCAGCTGTAGGAATCATAGTGGTTGTTCTGGTTCTCATCCTCTGTCTCTCTGGACTCATGTGGTTCAGGTGAGTGAAGAAGGGAACATTGATATTTGTATTATTCTTTCACCTTAGACCTCTGAATTAACTTAATTAATTCATGAATATTATTTATTGGCCCAATGCCCTTAACTGCTAATTTGTTTTAGTAACATATCAATTTCCACTAGAGGTCAGTAGAGAGCAGAGCTCACTCTGTCCCTCTTTACAGGAGATTCACAGGAGGAAGTGATGTTACAACAGACACACAGGTGATTCTATCAGTTTTCAGTTACACCAGGAACCCCCCCCCCCCCCCGTGTAGTGTTAGGGAAAAAACAAAACGTGCACCCAGGGGGGGGGGGGGGGGGGGGCCCAGCTCAGCTCCGAGTTTGGGGAAACCTGAGTTACTACTCCATTTTCATTAATTTACTGTGTCACGACAGTCTCTTTCATACTATTTTAATTGTTACCCCTCTCTCTCTCTCTCTCTCTCTTTCTCTCTCTCCACAGAATGTCCGTCCTGACTGTAACATGTGACATGTACACAGGTCTGAACATGAGGACCATGTCCCCTGACTACGACACTCTGGCAGTATGTCTCATAAAATGAATGTTGTTTGTTTGTGAGTGTGTTGGTGTTTTATACAGTACTTGAATGTGTTTAGAGAAAATGATGGAAAGACTCGTGTTTCAATGAACACATGCATTTCCTCTCTCTCTCTCTCTCTCACTCTCTCCCTATCTCTTTCCCTCTCTCGCTCTCTCTCTCTTTCTGTCCACAGAGTGTCCATCCTGACCCTAACACTGACGCCAACAGTGACATGTACTCACCTCTGAACATGAAGACCAGGTCACCAGAGTATGACACCCTGGCAGTAAGTGTGTTTGTGTGTCCATAAACATTTTAGTGGGAGTGTAAATTGCTAATTCAGTGTCTTTTTTCAGAATGTGAGGGGACCCTCCCACTGAAGAGAACCACCAGAGAACCTGAACAGAAGAGAACCACCACAGAACCTGAACTGAAGAAAACCACCACAGAACCTGGACTGAAGAAAAGTACCTCAGAACATCAACTGAAGAGAAGCACCACAGATCCTGTACTGAAGAGAATCACCACAGATCCTGGACTGAAGAGAAGCACCACAGATCCTGGACTGAAGAGAATCACCACAGATCATGGACTGAAGTAAACCAACACAGAAGCTGGACTGAAGAAAAGTACCTCAGAACATCAACTGAAGAGAAGCACCACAGATCCTGTACTGAAGAGAATCACCACAGATCCTGTACTGAAGAGAATCACAACAGATCCTGGACTGAAGAGAAGTACCTCAGAACATCAACTGAAGAGAATCACCACAGATTCTGGACTGAAGAGAAGCACCACAGATCCTGGACTGAAGAGAATCCCCACAGATCATGGACTGAAGAGAACCGACACAGAAGCTGGACTGAAGAGAATCACCACAGAAGCTGGACTGAAGAGCTACGGTTCCAATCCAAAGCCAGGCCTCACACCTCTATTCTCTTGCTATTATATCTAGATGGTTTTCCAGACCAAGAACTTTAACTTTTGAGTAAATGCTGGAATAGATTTTTTATTTTCTTATAATGATACTTATATTGATGATAAATAGGATGGTTATGCTTCTGCTTTTTTTCAATGGGATTTTTCCATTTCCATTTGTTTGATATAAATAGCATACTTTTCTTGTGTACTAATCTGTTTACTATCTACTATATATACACTGCTCAAAAAAATAAAGGGAACACTTAAACAACACAATGTAACTCCAAGTCAATCACACTTCTGTGATATCAAACTGTCCACTTAGGAAGCAACACTGATTGACAATACATTTCACATGCTGTTGTGCAAATGGAATAGACAAAAGGTGGAAATTATAGGCAATTAGCAAGACACCCCCAAAAAAGGAGTGATTCTGCAGGTGGTGACCACAGACCACTTCTCAGTTCCTATGCTTCCTGGCTGATGTTTTGGTCACTTTTGAATGCTGGCGGTGCTCTCACTCTAGTGGTAGCATGAGACAGAGTCTACAACCCACACAAGTGGCTCAGGTAGTGCAGTTCATCCAGGATGGCACATCAATGCGAGCTGTGGCAAAAAGGTTTGCTGTGTCTGTCAGCGTAGTGTCCAGAGCATGGAGGCGCTACCAGGAGACAGGCCAGTACATCAGGAGACGTGGAGGAGGCCGTAGGAGGGCAACAACCCAGCAGCAGGACCGCTACCTCCGCCTTTGTGCAAGGAGGTGCACTGCCAGAGCCCTGCAAAATGACCTCCAGCAGGCCACAAATGTGCATGTGTCAGTGTTTTACTGGCAGTGTAGACACTACACCACATATGTCAGAGTCAAGGCCCGCGGGCCACATCCGGCCCGCGAGAAGGTTTTTTACGGCCCCTGGGATGATCTTGATTTATTATTAGAACCGGCCCGCAGACCGCAGCAAGCCGGCAGCCCGCAGATCTTTTACACGCACCAATACTACATTTCCCACAATGCAACGGTGACGCACCGAGCAGTAGGCTGCTTCATTTCAATATTTATTGGCACAGCAGTCGTCAGCATCACAGTAAAATTAACTTTCAGATACCCATCAAAAATGGCAAAACGGAAGGTGGACACTGAGAACCGGGGGTTTCAAACAAGGTGGGAGTCGGAGTATATGTTCACGGAGGTAGCTGGAAAACCTGTGTGTCTTCTGTGTGGAGAAAGTGTGGCGGTACTGAAAGAGTATAATCTGAGACGACATTATGAAACGAAACACGCGGACAAAAACAAGAATATGGACATGGAACAAAGGCTACAAAAGGCAGAGGAATTAAAACGAGGCCTCAAATCTCGACAGGCTCTGTTCAAAAAAGCCAAATCACAAGGCCAGGCTGCTGTCAAGGCCAGTTTTATTTTGGCAGAAGAGATCGCTAAATCAGCCCGGCCATTTACGGAGGGGGATTTCATCAAAAACTGCATGATTAAAGTTTGTGACGAAGTTTGCCCAGAAAAAAGGCAACTCTTTTTAAATGTGAGTCTGAGCAGAAACACCATTGCCGAGAGAGTAGACCAGTTGTCCATCAATCTAAAAGAGCAGCTTGTGAAAAAGGGAAAAGATTTCATTGCATATTCCTTGGCTGTGGATGAGAGCACCGACATTTCTGACATTGCCCAGTTGTCAATTTTCATCCGCGGAGTGGACTCCAGCCTAAGCGTGACAGAGGAGTTTTTGGCTTTACGTCCTATGCATGGCACAACTACGGGGCATGATTTGTATGAAGAGGTGTCAAGATGTGTAAATGAGATGGAGCTGCCTTGGGAAAAACTCGTGGGTTTGACAACCGACGGAGCACCTGCGATGTGTGGACACAGGAGCGGACTGGTGGCGAAGATACGGGAAAAGATGCAAGAGGAAAACGCGACAGGTGAGCTGACAGCTTATCATTGTATCATACACCAAGAAGCGTTGTGCGGTAAAGCCTTGAAAATGGAGCATGTAATGAGCATCATCACGCGCACAGTTAACTTTATCAGAGCCAAAGGTTTGAATCACCGCCAGTTCAAGGCATTTCTGACGGAGTTAGAAACGGAGCATGGTGATTTGCCTTATCACACAGAGGTGCGATGGCTAAGCCAGGGAAAGGTGCTTCAAAGATGTTTCGAGCTTCGTGAGGAGATTTGTCTGTTCTTGGACAGCAAAGGGAAAGACACAACACAACTCCGAGACGAAATGTTTCTGTGTGAAATGGCTTTTCTGTGTGACATTACGAGTCATCTGAATGCAATGAACTTGCAGCTGCAGGGTCGGGATCATGTCATCTCTGATATGTACAGTACAGTGAAGGCATTTAAAACCAAACTGACTCTGTGGGAGACGCAGATGCGGAAAGAAAATTTGAGCCACTTTCCCAGCTGCCAGACCATGAAAGAGAAGCTCTCTACCAGTGCGTTCCCGAGCGCACAGTTGGCTGATAAAATAGGTATGCTTGCCGCTGACTTTCGACGCCGATTTGCTGACTTTGAAGCACAAAAAAGCAGGTTGGAACTGCTCGGTAACCCATTTGCTGTTGACGTGGAAAGCTCACCACCAAACCTCCAAATGGAGTTGATTGACCTCCAATGCAATGATGCACTGAGGGCAAAATATGCGGCAGTGGGTGCTGCGGAGTTCGCCCGTTTCCTCCCCGACACAATGCCCCAGCTGCGCATCCAGGCTGCTCAAACGTTGTCTATGTTTGGCAGCACATACCTGTGTGAACAACTGTTTTCTTTGATGAACCTGAACAAAACATCACACAGAAGTCGACTTACTGCTGAACACCTCCACTCAATTCTGAGGATTTCCTCAGCTCAGAGCCTTACCCCGAACATTGATGAACTTGTGGAAAAAATGGGACACCACCAAGTATCACCCTCAACCTCAAACAAGTGAACATTACTGTGCAATCACATATTTAGAGTTTTTACTCAGTTCAAGTTTAAAAGTTAAAGTTTAATATTTGTTTTCACTGCATGTTACTTCTCCTTAAACAAAGTGTTGTTTTTGATTAATAGATTTTTGCACTTTATTTTATTGTATTTCAATCCAATTATATTTTAAAAATATTTCAGTTGAGTGGATGATAGAAAATTGCTATTATTGTTTTTTTCTTTGAAGTAAATTTAGCCCACTTTTGCTAAAATAGAAAATATAGGCTACTGATGGTGCCTTGAATACCGGTTTCTTTCATTTAATGTTCATGTTATGGGGATTTTTATATAAAGGAAATTTGTCTTTTGTGTCTGTTGAAAATTAAAGATTACTGACAGAGCCATAAGAAAATATTGCTTTATTTATCTGATCATATTGGAATATATTTGTTAGGTTTTCAGTAGGTTCAATTAGGTTCACTAGACTATATGCGTCATTTAAAATTTTTTCAATGAACATTCGAACAGTCCGGCCCTCGGCTTGTAGCTAAATTTTTTATTTGGCCCTCCGTCCATTTGACTTTGACACCCCTGCACTACACCAACACGGAAACGACCTGATACCAAGTCTGACACTAAGTGGACCCAGTGTAATGGTACAGGTACTGTTTTTGTCTCTATCCCCTGTAATAGGACATGCGAGCCACAATATGTTTCAGGAGACCAGGGTAAAGCATCAGTAATGATTACTGACTGCGCCGCCCCAGTATCTCGTAAGATTTTAATGGGCTTTTGATCAGCTTGTTCTCCGGTTAAGGAAATACAACCAGTAGAGATAAACGGAGCATAGACAGGATCCGGTTTCTCAAATGCTGAATCAAGAACTCGGGCCAACGGACGAGCCAAAGACTTGACTAAACCCAAACTTTTCCTTTTTGTGGACGGTGACTGGGACTGTTTCGGTTTATTTTTCAAAACTGGGCAGTCCGCAATCACGTGACCCTTTTGGTGACAGTAAAAACATTCACGGATTTCATGAAAAGGTTTGTCAGAGGAAAAGCGACCTGAACGAGGCACTGATGACGTAATCGTTCGGCCTTCAAAACGAGGTGCACCAAAGACAGTCTTGTGTGTCAAAGCATACTCATCTGCCAACACTGCTGCCTGGGCCAAAGTCACCACTTTCTGTTCATTTAAATGAACTACAATTCTATCAGGGAGGTTGCTTTTAAAATCCTCCAGCAGCATCAACTCCCGAATATCAGAAAAGGTGTTGGCTTTGCTGGCTGAACACCATCGATTAAACAGAGACTCTTTGTCCCTAGCAAACTCAACAAAAGTACAGTGAGAGGGTTTCTTGTGGTTCCTGAAGCGCTGTCTGTAAGCTTCAGGCACCAACTCATAAGCCCGCAACACGGTAGTTTTAACTGTTTCGTAGTGTAAACTGTCTTCCAGCGAGAGAGCAGCTACTACTTCCTGGGCTTTCCCAGACAATTTACATTGTAACAGGAGTGGCCAAACCGCGAGTGGCCAATGCAGCGCAGCGGCCACACGCTCAAATGCAGAGAAATAGGAATCAACTTCCGACTCTCGGAATGGTGGGACTAAAGCGATATTTTTACTCACATCGAAGTGGGCTTGATGATGAGCAGCTTTTGGAGTCGTACCGGAGCCAGCGTCTAGCTCCAGTTGTCGGATCCTCACCTCCTTGTCGGCTTCTATTTTCCTAATTTCAAGATCAAAAAGCATTTGTCTCTCTTTATCTTTTTGCTCCATTTCTAACCGGGCCAGCCTCACCTTCAGCCTAGCGGTCCCGTCTGAACGACCTGAAGCAGAAGATAAAGGATCGAATCGAGGCAATGTAAAGGGGGTACGAGCAACCCCTTCCTCTGCCCTGTCCTCCGACTTGGCATCGGAAAGTCTACCCGTCTCCTCTCCTTGCAATGAGAGAATCTTCTCTCTTACTAATCCCTCCCTGACTAGCACCAAAAGCTCAGCCTTCAGGGCTTTCTCAGGGATAATAAATCCATAATGGTCAGCTATAGCTATAAGGTCTACTTTTCGAAACCTCAACAAACAATCAATAGAGGGCGCTTCAATGAACTTGGAGATGGCTGAGGCAGCCATCTTGTACACAACAATATACTGAACACACAAACTAAACAAGTCATCCAAACTCACAACCTACCGTCACACCTCAATCACTAACCACAGAGAGCTCAGTGCAGCAGGGTCCGGTGGGTTTAATGGAATCCCGGATGAGCCCCCATTTATGTTACGCACGCCTCTGAGAAGAGGGAACGCAACTCCCTGCTACAACTCAACTCTCTGAAGTGCAAGAGGTATGGACTGTAGGTGCGAGTAAGGATGACACAAAAGCAGAATTTACCGTTTACTAGAATTTATTTTCTTACACGGTAATATGGGGAAAAGGGGCTGGACGGAACCAAAGCAAAGAAAGTAAATAGCAAAGTTCCCCCTCTCCTTTCTAACCTGCCTACCCACTTAACTTACCTAACTTAGCACCACCTGGTGCCCTAACCAAAATACAGGGGTTGGTCCGCCCAGGTCTTACCTAGTGTGCCTAGACAGTAAATATACTACGGGTATATGTATGCCCTCGGGCCTCTTGCCTAAGCACTCCCAAAGTGCCTTCTCCTTCCCCCCTGGGAACAAATGAAACAGAATAATAATTAACAATTTCACAAACACTTTACAACAAAACTGAGTAAACTAACTCAGTAAACTAGTAAACTAACTAAAGAAGCTTTGACAAAGCAACAAACACAGAACTCGCTCTAATGATTTCTCCAAAATATGCAATCTCCCTCTAATCTCCAATTTCTCTACTCTCCTTTCTACCCCCTCTCCTCTCTCCTCTCTCCTCTCTCCTCTCTCCTCTCTCCTCTCTCCTTTCTCCTTTCTCCTTTCTCCTTTCTCCTTTCTCCTTTCTACCCCCTCTCCTCTCTCCTTTCTACCCCCTCTCCTCTCTCCTTTCTACCCCCTCTCCTCTCTCCTTTCTACCCCCTCTCCTCTCTCCTTTCTACCCCCTCTCCTCTCTCCTTTCTACCCTCCTCCTTCTGAACAAAACACTGGTTTTTATATCTTCAGGTGGCAATGGTGATTAGAGTCAGCTGCTTCTTGACGAGGGGGCGGGGTCAGCTCCAATCATCAATTAGCCTGGGGTCGACCAATCAGCTGGTTGGGGAGTACTTCAGGAAGCCATCTCCTGAAACACACACACTCAAATACAAAACAGAACACAGAAACTGGGGAACGTAACAGTCAGCATATGGTCTCACAAGGGGTCTGAGGATCTGATCTCGGTACCTAATGGCAGTCAGGCTACCTCTGGCGAGCACATGGAGGGCTGTGCGGCCCCACAAAGAAATGCCACCCCACACAATGACTGACCCATCGCCAAACCGGTCATGCTGGAGGATGTTGCAGGCAGCAGAACATTCTCCACGGCGTCTCCAGACTCTGTCACGTCTGTCACATGTGCTCATGTGCTCAGTGTGAACCTGCTTTCATCTGTGAAGAGCACAGGGCGCCAGTGGCGAATTTGCCAATCTTGGTGTTCTCTGGCAAATGCCAAACGTCCTGCACGGTGTTGGGCTGTAAGCACAACCCCCACCTGTGGACGTCGGGCCCTCATACCACCCTCATGGAGTCTGTTTCTGACCGTTTGAGCAGACACATGCACATTTGTGGCCTGCTGGAGGTCATTTTGCAGGGCGCTGGCAGTGCACCTCCTTGCACAAAGGCGGAGGTAGCGGTCCTGCTGCTGGGTTGTTGCCCTCCTACGGCCTCCTCCACGTCTCCTGATGTACTGGCCTGTCTCCTGGTAGCGCCTCCATGCTCTGGACACTACGCTGACAGACACAGCAAACCTTTTTGCCACAGCTCGCATTGATGTGCCATCCTGGATGAACTGCACTACCTGAGCCACTTGTGTGGGTTGTAGACTCCGTCTCATGCTACCACTAGAGTGAGAGCACCGCCAGCATTCAAAAGTGACCAAAACATCAGCCAGGAAGCATAGGAACTGAGAAGTGGTCTGTGGTCACCATCTGCAGAATCACTCCTTTTTTGGGGGTCTCTTGCTAATTGCCTATAATTTCCACCTTTTGTCTATTCCATTTGCACAACAGCATGTGAAATTTATTGTCAATCAGTGTTGCTTCCTAAGTGGACAGTTTGATTTCACAGAAGTGTGATTGACTTGGAGTTACATTGTGTTGTTTAAGTGTTCCCTTTATTTTTTTGAGCAGTGTATTATATTTTTGATCTTTTTCTATGGGATTTTGCCATTTAGGGATTGATAACATCAATTGTCTTAATTGTCTTACTTTCTTCAGTAACTAATATGGATAATATTGATAAGAGCTTTTTAATAGATGATTTACTTTGTATTTCTGTCAGACATTATTCCGCATTTTATATTTAATATTACGTAATACTATATTGTTTTTTATATTTTTTAAACGTCATCAGTACATTACATACATTTAAACATTTGCTGTTTTAATACATTTTATGTTAATTATTATTTTATTTTACGTAATACTATATTGTTCAGTGTCATGATATCACTTGTTTTATCATCACATTTTCATTATTACCTATTTTAGATTCATGTTTACCTTTGCAGTTTTTACAGTGTGGTTTAGTGTCAATACAGTACAAGCATCATGTTGTAAAAAAGCTCAAAACAATTAATACGTCAATTCATAACTATTTCCACTCTGCTCTTGTTTCTTGTATTTCTGCCTATTAGACACATGATGGCGGCATTGAATCATTTAACCGTGAGTGGCGAGGCCAGCGTATCCTCAACTCAGTCCTGGGGACCCCAAGGGGTGAACGTTTTGGTTTTTGACCAAGCACTACTCAGCTGATTCAAATATTCAAATATTACTATCGAGTTGATTACTCAAACACAGAGGCAGTGTTACTTAGTTGTCTTATTAACTTCAGAAATATTATTTATATTTACTGAAATGACCCTAGTTTAACCCTTTGTGTGCTCCTCCAGTGAAGGGTATTCAGCTGTAGAAGCACGGACAGTATTTATTTTCACTAAAACAGCTGTTTTAGGTCTACAGTCGCATCAACAGCACTCTGTAGGGTAGCACCATGGTGTAACCGTAGGACAGCTAGTTTTCGCCTTCCTCTTCTGGGTAAATGACTTCAATACAGAACCTAGGAGGCTCATGGTTCTCATCCCCTTCCATAGACTTACACAGTAATTATGACATCTTCCGGACGATGTCCTCCAACCTATCAGAGCACTTGCAGCATGAACTGACATGTTGTCCGACCAATCAAAGTCTCAGATATTTTATCTAGTTCTGAAAGCATAAGATACAGCCAGCTAGCACTATAGTGCATAACATGTGGTGAGTAGTTGACTCAAAGAGAAAGACAATAGTTGAACAGTTTTGAAAAAATGTATTTATTTAAAAATGAAGGAGAAGCAAGAGAGAGTGGGAGAGAGCTAGCAAACTCTACTTTAATTTTTGCTTTTTACCTTTCACTTTCTTAGCCAGCATCTACAGCAGCTAGCTAGTTTAGTTACTCAAACAACCGTCTCAAACAGAGAGGGATGGTGTGTTAGCTAGCTGGCTATGGCTATCCAGCACTGGACCTCTTCCAAGTCAAGGTAAGCTTTTGGTTTTATTCATTTTTTGCCACCTGGGCCCACCGGTGTAACTGCTAAACTGCTTGCTGACTGTACACTGTACTGCATGATTGTAGCGTGTTTACTAACGCATTAGTTCTAGTAGCTATGTTGACAATACGTTAGCTAATATGGTAACAATGATGTAGGCTGTGTGTAGCGTTAGCAGTCATGATATGAAGGTTTGGTTTGGAAAGGTTTTTTCTCCTGCTCACAGACAGCTGATGTGTTGTGCACTGAAGTTCACAAGTGAAGGGAAAAGGTGAGAGGAGTATAGTGCAGAGATGCGAGAAGGAATTCTACAATGGGCAACGTGATCATGCTGTTTGTATGTGTCTGCTTTGAAAGTGAACTGTGTTTGAATGTGATCAGAGGTGTATTCTTTCAATCGATTCTGTTGAAAAACATTTTTTTTAAATGAAAGCAAACGGAATGAAATGGGGATAAAAATACCTGAATTTGTCCAAGAGAAACTCTTGTTTGCAACTGTTGGACTAATGACTACATCCTATATCAGCTAGATGCAGGCCAGAGAGTGCAAGGCAGTATTGAATGTGTCACTGTCTGTCACCTTGATTACTCAAATGTTTCTCTCGACCTGTGCACCTTCGTGAACCTTTCATTCCTAGCCTCATGATGGCTATAGGGAACACTATCATGACAGTATCATGACATGTAGTAGTTAAATATATCCATGTTACATTGAGCTGGGTGAATGGAATATGAATGACAGTCATCCAAAATTCTGTGATTGAAATAAGGCCATATTGTGCGTCCTCACATCTTAAATGTGTCTGTGTGTCTGTCTGTTTGCCTCTCCATCTCCCCATCATAGTATAGACAGGATGCACTACCAGACCCCACCACAGGGGGCATAGTATATACAGACTGCACTACCAGACCCCACCACAGGGGGCATAGTATATACAGACTGCACTACCAGACCCCACCACAGGGTGCATCGTATATACAGACTGCACTACCAGACCCCACCACAGGGAGCATAGCCATTATTACAGGAGATTGATTTCTGATTTAACCAAAACACTACAACAATAAAGAAATAGATGCTGTACATTGATTTATTGTGAGGTTTAGCTACAATGTTTCCTGAGTGGTGGACCTCTCCTCCCCTCATGACTCAAGTGGTGGACCTCTCCTCCCCTCAGGACTCCAGTGGTGGACCTCTCCCCCCCTCTGGATTCAAGTGGTGGACCTCTCCTCCCCGCATGACTCCAGTGGTGGACCTCTCCTCCCCTCAGGACTCCAGTGGTGGACCTCTCCCCCCCTCTGGATTCAAGTGGTGGACCTCTCCTCCCCGCATGACTCCAGTGGTGGACCTCTCCTCCCCTCAGGACTCCAGTGGTGGACCTCTCCTCCCCTCAGGACTCCAGTGGTGGAACTCTCCTCCCCTATGGACTCCAGTGGTGGATCTCTCCTCCCCTCATGACTCCAGTGGTGGACCTCTCCTCCCCTCAGGACTCCAGTGGTGGATCTCTCCTCCCCTATGGACTGCAGTGGTGGACCTCTCCTCCCCTCATGACTCCAGTGGTGGAACTCTCCTCCCCTCAGGATTCCAGTGGTAGAACTCTCCTCCCCTCATGACTCCAGTGGTGGACCTCTCCTCCCCCCAGGACTCATGTGGTTGAGTATGTTTAATTCTGGTTATTCCACAGTATACATTCCTACAGTTATAGGTTCTATAGGCTGTCTCAAATAGCACCCTGTTCCTATATTCCTTGTATTTTGACTGTGGCCACCTCCCTCCCTTTCTCTCCTCCTTCTACATTCTGTGCTGTAGGTGAGGGGAGATAGAATGTAGAACTCCGATACTCTCTATGTTCTCTACTGTAACGGTGGGGAGATAGAGACTATCAGAGTTCTACATTCTAGATCTAGGTTATGTACTGTAGGTGTGGGGAGAGAGAGAGTATCAGAGTTCTACATTCTAGATCTAGGTTATGTACTGTAGGTGTGGGGAGAGAGAGAGTATCAGAGTTCTACATTCTAAATCTAGGTTATGTATTGTAGGTGTGGGGAGAGAGAGAGTATCAGAGTTCTACAAGAGAGATGATGTGCCTCTGTCACCTTCAAGAACCCCAACATGTCTACTTGCACCTTGGAGAGGCTAAAGGTGAGAGGTGGGATGAAACATAATGCTGTCATATGCATTTAACTATGTGAGATGTGCTTTCAATTATTTTAGCTTGAACATAAGAAGTTTGTACTTTTGGGACCATGCCATTGGTTCCATTGTACTTTTGGGACTATACTATTGGTTTTACCAGGCAAGTCAATTGAGAACAAATTCTTATTTACAATGGCGCCCTGGCAAGAAGCAAAAGGTCTCCTGTGGGAACAGGGGCTTAAAAAAAGGCAATGCAAACTAGTGACATGGACTGACAACTAGAAACAGCTACATGTCTCAATACCCTGTTCATCTATTTAACCTTTGAACTCCTCCAAGGGAGGACATTCCAAGATCAAGGGGCTGAATAATGAAAGGACTTTTTCCCATGTTTGGTTCTAATTTTCGGTAGTGTTAGCATTAAACAAGATTGAGATGTGAGTTTGTATGTGTTCTCATTTCATGCTAGAAGAGAGGATATATAACATGGCAGTTTTCCTTATTAAATGGTCTTCTGAATAAGAATGTACCAGGGTTTGAGCCTGCGTGTTGCTACTGATGTTCACCTGACAGCACTGTAGAGATCACAATGGTGAGTTAGACGTCTTTGCATGATACAGAGTCAAGAGCCTTCAGTGGAGAGCTTGAGTCTTGCACATAAATAGTATCATCATTGTCCAACACAGAGAGAAAAGTACAACGATTCAACTCCTTTCTGGTGGTTATAAAATACAATGCAACGTTATTGGTTTCATTGTACTTTTGTGACAATGCTATTAGTCCCATTGCACTTTTGGGCCGATGCTATTGGTTCAATTATATGTATTTGGACTGCGCCTGCAGTATGTCCTCCTGTCCAGGGGGTGAAGCTGGAGAGCACCAGGCTGGTGATCAGGTACCCAGACAGCTAGACAGAGAACCACTACCTCTCCTCAGAGGACCAAACCCACAGGCCTCATCACCTCCTCGGCCTCCCAGTACGCCTCCACAGGGTAAGGACATCCGTCTGTCATTCAAAACATCATTATGAGTTATTCTAAAGTGTTACCAATCAACTCATATAAACTTTTGAAATGTACAAAGTGATGGAAGGAGGAAGCAGGAGCACAGG
Organism: Salvelinus alpinus; assembly: GCF_045679555.1. NCBI lineage: Eukaryota > Metazoa > Chordata > Actinopteri > Salmoniformes > Salmonidae > Salvelinus > Salvelinus alpinus. Next base: position 88,860,578 of record NC_092087.1, on the reverse strand, counting down.
TGCAGGTGTTTGTGTTTTCATACTGTTTGTCTCTCTCTCTCCCAGGACCAGGAGGATGGCTCCCATCAATGGTGACGAGTGTTTCTTCTGGAGGACCACCGGCTGTTTCTATGGTGACAAGTGTTGCTTCAAACACAAGCCTGACCAGAGAGGAAGAGACAGGAAACCATGGCAACCCTGACCACCACGCAGCGACTGGATAGTAGAGTAGAAGTAGTAGAAGAGGATGAGGGACTGTGTCCCTACTTTAAAAGGGAACAGGAGGATTGGGGGGTGGGGGGGGGTGTCACCCCGTTTGTAGTCCTCTGGCACACACCACAGATCCCAGACAGAACACTAGACATATAGAATGAGTGTGTGAAGTGTCAATCAAAGTGAAGAGGAGTGCACCTCTGATTTCCTTCCCCCTCTCCCTCGGCCTGAGCTGTGAAACATGGAAATTACTTCATCATTAGAACTTGAAGGGATCTTTGGCCAGTGAACCTCCTCTGTGATGACCATGTTGTAGACACTAAGGGGGCTGACATCTGTTGTTGTCATGTGTTTTACTGTGTATGTATGTATGGTCATGTGACTGGACATGTGACCACTTGTGATGTAACTGTGAGACTCACTGCCAGCCTGATGCCATAGGGTGCCTAGTAATTGCCCCAACAGGGGATAAATAAATGCTATTATTTAATAGAATTACAATTGAATATGGGGCATGTTCCAGGCAGACTATATTGCAATCACCTGCCTGCTCTCACAAACATTAGTCCTTCTCCTTTTTTACCTAAAGCGGTACTATAATTCAAAATCAAATAGCTAAATGATCCATGGTATGACCACCTTAAAACAATTCCATATGTCAGCTAGTAGAACCCCCCCAAACGGCTCAGACTTTTAGAGGTTCAGAAACCCAGTGTCAGAGGGAGCAATGTCCAGCACCTAAACACACAAATAAAATCAAATTGTATTAGTCACATTCTCCAAGTACAACAGGTGTAGACCTTACTGTAAAATGGTTAATGACAAGCCCTTAACTAACAATGCAGTTGTTTTTATGTAAGAAAATACTAGATATTTTAAATTATAAAAATAAAATAAAAACTAAATAAATCACACAATAAAATAACATTAACGAAGCTGCAATAAACAATTACATGAAAGATTATTCATTGTCATTAAAAAAAAAACACGCCTCACTCAGACACAATAGGACACAATAATCCCAGACAGACAGACAGACTTAGTTATATGCATGTCAGGGTTCACTTTGGGTCCATTGTTCTGAAGATCAGTGAGCGGGCATTCTATGTTGTGTGTCTAGTTTGTCTGTTTCTGTGTTCAGCCTAATATGGTTCTCAATCAGAGGCAGCTGTCAATCGTTACATGAACACACGTAACGGCAGTCTAAGTCGTCCTCCTCATCGGAAGAGGAGAGGCCAGAAGGATCGGAGGACCAATGTACAGCGTGGTAAGTTTCCATGATTTAATAACACGAAAACTAGACAAAATACAAAACAACAAACGAACCAACCGTCACAGTCCCATGTGGCACAAACACTGACACAGGAAACAACCACCCACAATCCCCAACACAAAACAAGCCACCTATATATGATTCTCAATCAGGGACAACGATTGACAGCTGCCTCTGATTGAGAACCATATTAGGCTGAACACAGAAACAGACAAACTAGAAACACAACATAGAATGCCCACCCAGCTCACGTCCTGACCAACACTAAAACAAGCACAACACAAAAGAACTCTGGTCAGGACGTGACAGTACCCCCCTCCTGATGTGCGTACTCCGAACGCACCCATAAAACTCAAGGGGAGGGTCTGGGTGGGCATCTGTCTGCGGTGGCGGCTCCGGCGCAGGACGAGGACACCACTCCACCATTGTCTTTGTCCCCCTCCTTAGTGTCCTTTGAGTGGCGACCCTCGCCCCCGACCCTGGTCTAGGAACCTTCACAAAGATCCCCCCTAGATTTAGGAGACAGCTCAGGACAGAGGTAGCTCAGGACAGAGAGGTAGCTCAGGACAGAGAGGTAGCTCAGGACAGAGAGGTAGCTCAGGACAGAGAGGTAGCTCAGGACAGAGGGGCAGCTCTGGACTGAAGGGCAGCTCCGGACTAATGGCAGCTCCGGACTGAGGGGCAGCTCCGGACTGAGGGGCAGCTCCGGGCTGAGGGGCAGCTCATGACTGGAGGGCAGCTCATGACTGGAGGGCAGCTCATGACTGGAAGGCAGCTCATGACTGGAGGGCAGCTCATGACTGAAGGGCAGCTCATGACTGGAGGGCAGCTCATGACTGGAGGGCAGCTCATGACTGGAGGGCAGCTCATGACTGGCTGGTGGCTCTGGCAGCTCCTGACTGGCTGGCGGCTCTGGCAGCTCCTGACTGGCTGGCGGCTCTGGCAGCTCCTGACTGACTGGCGGCTCTGGCAGCTCCTGACTGACTGGCGGCTCTGGCAGCTCCTGACTGACTGGCGGCTCTGGCAGCTCCTGACTGACTGGCGGCTCTGGCAGCTCCTGACTGACTGGCGGCTCTGGCAGCTCCTGACTGACTGGCGGCTCTGGCAGCTCCTGACTGACTGGCGGCTCTGGCAGCTCCTGACTGGCTGGCGGCTCTGGCAGTTCCTGACTGGCTGGCAGCTCTGGCAGCTCCTGACTGACGGACGGCTCTAGCGGCTCCTGACTGACGGCTCTAATGGCTCGGGACAGACGGGCGGCTCTGAATGCTCGGGACAGACGGATGGCTCAGATGGCGCTGGGCAGACGGATGGCTCAGATGGCGCTGGGCAGACGGATGGCTCAGATGGCGCTGGGCAGACGGATGGCTCAGACGGCGCTGGGCAGGCAGGCAGCTCAGACGGCGCTAGGCAGACGAGCAGTGCAGGCGGCGTTGGGCAGACGTCCGACTCTGACCTGCTGAGGCACACAGTAGGCCTGGTGCGTGGTGCCGGAACTGGTGGTACCGGACTGGAGACACGCACCTCAAGGCTACTGCGGGGAGCAGGAACAGTGCGTACAGGGCTCTGGAGACGCACAGGAGGCTTAGTGCGTGATGCCGGAATTGGAGGTACTGGGCTGGAGACACGCACCACAGGGAGAGTGCGTGGAGGAGGAACAGGGCTCTGGAGACGCACTGGAAGCCTGGTGCGTGGTGTAGGCACTGATGGTACTGGGCTGGGGCGGGAAGGTGGCGCCGGATATACCGGACCGTGAAGGAGTACACAAGCTTTTGAGCACCGAGCCTGCCCAACCTTACCTGGTTGAATGGTCCTCGTAGCCCTGCCAGTGCGGCGAGGTGGAATAGCCCGCACTGGGCTATGCTGGCGAACCGGGGACACCATTTGTAAGGCTGGTGCCATGTACGCCGGCCCGAGGAGACGCACTGGAGACCAGATGCGTTGGGCCGGCTTCATGACACCCGGCTCGATGCCCAACCTAGCCCTACCAGTGCGGCGAGGTGGAATAGCCCGCACTGGGCTAAGCACCCGTACTGGGGACACCGTGTGCTCCACCGCATAACACGGTGTCTGACCATTACGACGCCCTCTAACTCCATGGTAAGCACGGGGAGTTGGTGCAGGTCTCCTACCTGACTTCGCCACACTCCCCTTTAGCGCCCCCCCCCCCCCAATAAATTTTTGGGTGAGCCTCTCGGGCTTCCAGCCGCTCTGCCTTGCTAGCGCCTCATAATGCCGCCTCTCCGCTTTTGCTGCCTCCAGCTCCGCTTTGGGGCGGCGACACTCCTCTGGCTCTGCCCAGGGTCCTTTACCGTCCAGAATTTCCTCCCATGTCCATTCCTCCTGGTACTGCTGCTGCTGTCGCTGCTGCCCGTTGCCACGCTGCTTGGTCCGGGTTAGGTGGGTGGTTCTGTAACGGCAGTCTAAGTCGTCCTCCTCATCGGACGAGGAGAGGCGAGAAGGATCGGAGGACCAATGTACAGCGTGGTAAGTTTCCATGATTTAATAACACGAAAACTAGACAAAATACAAAACAACAAATGAACCAACCGTCACAGTCCCGTGTGGCACAAACACTGACACAGGAAACAACCACCGACAATCCCCAACACAAAACAAGCCACCTATATATGATTCTCAATCAGGGACAACGATTGACAGCTGCCTCTGATTGAGAACCATATTAGGCTGAACACAGAAACAGACAAACTAGAAACACAACATAGAATGCCCACCCAGCTCACGTCCTGACCAACACTAAAACAAGCACAACACATAACAACTCTGGTCAGGACGTGACAACACATCTCTTTCACAAAAGCACACAGTGGATATTCAGAGCAGTTTGCGTTGGCCTTGGCAAAATGACAGCTGTTGTCTGTTGTTTCTAGGTAGCTAATGTTGATAGCTAAAAGTTAGGTAACTTACTAGCTCACTAGCTAACTATGGGGTCTTGCTGTAATTCAGAGGCAGCACATCATATTGTTCACTATCCAGTACATTCAGAGTAGCTGTGTGATGCACAGAAATACTTGTTTATCACTGAATAACAGCAGCTTCATGTAGCTAACAAGCTAGCTGAGATCAATAGTTCACTCAATTCAAACGCCAGTTCAACATATCTCCCAATAACAGTACTTTTACGTGCATGCCTGGTTTATTCTATATACATTTTTTACATTTTCAAATGTTATTTTACCTTCTATTTTGTATATTTTCATCGGACTAGTAGGGACATATGAAGCCTGGAAGCTGCAGTAATGTTGAGATGTCAGTAGGGAGAGCTCTAGTCTAGAACACTGGTACCAAAGATACTCCCCTTTCATCTGTTCTGGAACCTTCAGTACCAGCTGATGAAGAGTGATGGGAATGGGTCACATTTTGTCTCTTGTAAAACATGTAGGCCCACTCCTCAAATAAAGAAATGTAACTACAGTATGCTGACTTTAGCCCATTTTCTATTTAGATACAGTAACATCCTTTATGTGAAATGCTCTTCCTGCATGTTAATGGCCTGACTAGGCTACTTTTAAAATGTGTCAACCACAGAACTCACACTTAGGCTATGCCTGCTTCTACTAATACTTACAGTAGACTACTTCTTGTTTCCACGCAGTGACAGTACGTTGACTCACTGTACAAGACCTATCCCCTTCACTTCACTCTGTAAGTACACTTGACGATATCTTGAAATATAGTTTTAGTTTTGATGTTTTTAGCCATACATCACATGACTTACTGTATCTTTGTACTTGTTGGTTAATTTTGAACTGTGTTTTGGTTGTTACATCAGGGCTTGTATTCATAAAGTGTCTCAGAAGGGCCGTACAAATGATGTTCTAAAAAGGCTAAACTGATCTCAGATCAGCTCTCCTACTCTGATACACTTTGTGAAAACTGACCCTTGACTGTGGTTTCATGTGTGTAGTTTAGGTCAGTTTATTCAATTGCATGTTTAAAACATTATCAGTTGTAATGGGGTGAGTGACTGGTTGCCGGGAAGTCAGGCGCAGGAGAGCAGAGATGGGTGATAACAGGAGAACTTTAATATACACCCTGGCCCAAAGGCACAGGCGAGGCAGCACAAGGCACAACCACGGTAACATGAACCGGATTAAACAAAAGAAACAAACCTAGCGTAAGCCAGCCTGTAGCGTAACACCCTACACAAAGAACAATTCCACACACAGACATAGAAGAAACAGAGGGTAATATGCATTTAGTCTGATGAGGGAATGTGAACCAGGTGTGCGGGAAAACAAGACAAAACAAATGGAAAATGAAAGGTGGAGCGGCGACTGCTAGAAGACCGGTGACGTCGACCGCCGAACGCCGCCCGAACAAGGAGAGGGACCGACTTCGGTGGAAGTCGTACCATCAGTAGAGTATAGTATACCAGTAATACCCAAATCTCAATTCAATAGGGTCATGTTCACTGTCAAACTATAACAGGGTCAAGTATAAATGTGTGTGATCAAATCAAATCACATTTTATTGGTCACATACACATGGTTAGCAGATGTTAATGTGAGTGTAGCGAAATGCTTGTGCTTCTAGTACCGACCATGCAGTAATATATAACAAGTAATCTAACAATTTCACAACAACTACCTTATACACACAAGTGTAAAGGAATGAATAAGAACATGTACATATAAATATATGGATGAGCGATGGATGAACGGCATAGGCAAGATGCAGTAGATGGTATAGAGTACAGTATATACATATGAGATGAGTAATGTAGGGTATGTAAACATTATATAAAGGGGCATTGTTTAACCTCTCTTGGGCACGTGAGACGTTAGCGTCCCACCTCTTCAACAGCCAGTGACATTGCTGGGCGCCAAATTCAAATACAGAAATACTCATTATAAAAATTCAGAAAACAAAACATATTTTACATTGGTTTAAAGATGAACTTCTTGTGAATCCAACCCTGGTGTCAGATTTAAAAAATGCTTTACGGCGAAGCATACCTTACGATTATTTGAGAACATAGCCCACTAGACAAATCATTACAAACTGTAGCCAGCCAGGTAGAACAGTTACACAATTTAGAAATAGAGATAAAATGAATCCCTTACCTTTGATGATCTTCATATGGTTGCAGTCAGCAGACATTCATTTACTCAATAAATGTTCCTTTTGTTCGATAAAGTCTCTTTAAACCCAAAAACCGCAGTTATGTTCGCGCATTTTCTTCAGTAATCCACAAGCTCAAACGCAGTCAAAACAGGAAGACAAAAAAATCCAAATTGTATTAGTAAAGTTCATAGAAACATGTCAAACAATGTTCCTATTCAAACCTCAGGTTGTTTTTAGCCTAAATAATCGATAATATTTAAACCGGACAATAACGTCGTCAATTTAAAAGGTAAACAAGAAACGCACTCTCTCGGTCTTGCGCAGGAAAAAGCTCTGTGACACGGCAGGGCCACTCAATCAGCAAGATACAGAACAACTCTTACTTCTTAATTTTTCAGAATACAAGCCTGAAACAATTTCTAAAGACTGTTGACATCTAGTAGAAGGCATAGAAACTGCAACTTGAGTCCTAAGTCATAGGATACTGTATTGGCATTGAATAGAAAACTACAAAACCAAAAAAGAACGACTTCCTGAATGGATTTTTCTCAGGTTTTCGCCTGCCAAATCAGTTCTGTTTTATTCACAGACACTATTTTAATAATTTTGCAAACTTTAGAGTGTTTTCTATACAAATCTACCAGTTATATGCATGTCATATCTTCTGGGCCCGAGTAGTAGGCAGTTTAATTTGGGCATGCTTTTCATCCAAAATTCCAAATGCTGCCCCCTACCTTAGAGAAGTTAAATCTTTCCACTTTCTCCACTACAGTCCCGTCGATGTGGATAGGGTGGTGCTCCCTCTGCTGTTTCCAGAAGTCCACGATCATCTCCTTTGTTTTGTTGACTTTGAGTATGAGGTTATTTTCCTGACACCACACTCCGAGGGCCCTCACCTCCCTCATCGTTATTGGTAATCAAGCGTACCAATGTAGTGTCATCTGCAAACTTGATGAAGCCATGGGTGAAAGGGAGTACAGGAGAGGGCTGAGAAACCACCCTTGTGGGGCCCCAGTGTTGAGGATCAGCGGGGTGGAGATGTTGTTTCCTACCCTCACCACATGGTGGGCGGCCAGTCAGAAAGTCCAGGACCCAGTTGCACAGGGCGGGGTCGAGACCCAGGGTCTACATACAGTGGGGAGAACAAGTATTTGATACACTGCCGATTTTGCAGGTTTTCCTACTTACAAAGCATGTAGAGGTCTGTAATTTTTATCATAGGTACACTTCAACTATGAGAGACGGAATCTAAAACAAAAATCCAGAAAATCACATTGTATGATTTTTAAGTAATTAATTTGCATTTTATTGCATGACATAAGTATTTGATACATCAGAAAAGCAGAACTTAATATTTGGTACAGAAACCTTTGTTTGCAATTACAGAGATCATACGTTTCCTGTAGTTCTTGACTAGGTTTGCACACACTGCAGCAGGGATTTTGGCCCACTCCTCCCTACAGATCTTCTCCAGATCCTTCAGGTTTCGGGGCTGTCGCTGGGCAATACGGACTTTCAGCTCCCTCCAAAGATTTTCTATTGGGTTCAGGTCTGGAGGCTGGCTAGGCCACTCCAGGACCTTGAGATGCTTCTTACGGAGCCACTCCTTAGTTGCCATGGCTGTGTGCTTCGTGTCGTTGTCATGCTGGAAGACCCAGCCACGACCCATCTTCAATGCTCTTACTGAGGGAAGGAGGTTGTTGGCCAAGATCTCGCGATACATGGCCCCATCCATCCTCCCCTCAATACGGTGCAGTCGTCCTGTCCCCTTTGCAGAAAAGCATCCCCAAAGAATGATGTTTCCACCTCCATGCTTCACGGTTGGGATGGTGTTCTTGGGGTTGTACTCATACTTCTTCTTCCTCCAAACACGGCGAGTGGAGTTAGACCAAAAAGCTCTATTTTTGTCTCATCAGACCACATGACCTTCTCCCATTCCTCCTCTGGATCATCCAGATGGTCATTGGCAAACTTCAGACAGGCCTGGACATGCACTGGCTTAAGCAGGGGGACCTTGCGTGTGCTGCAGGATTTTAATCCATGACGGCGTAGTGTGTTACTAATGGTTTTCTTTGAGACTGTGGTCCCAGCTCTCTTCAGGTCATTGACCAGGTCCTGCCGTGTAGTTCTGGGCTGATCCCTCACCTTCCTCATGATCATTGATGCCCTACGAGGTGAAATCTTGCATGGAGCCCCAGACCGAGGGTGATTGACCGTCATCTTGAACTTCTTCCATTTTCTAATAATTGCGCCAACAGTTGTTTCCTTCTCACCAAGCTGCTTGCCTATTGTCCTGTAGCCCATCCCAGCCTTGTGCAGGTCTACAATTTTATCCCTGATGTCCTTACACAGCTCTCTGGTCTTGGCCATTGTGGAGAGGTTGGAATCTGTTTGATTGAGTGTGTGGACAGGTGTCTTTTATACAGGTAACGAGTTCAAACAAGTGCAGTTAATACAGGTAATGAGTGGAGAACAGGAGGGCTTCTTAAAGAAAAACTAACAGGTCTGTGAGAGCCGGAATTCTTACTGGTTGGTAGGTGATCAAATACTTATGTCATGCAATAAAATGCAAATTAATTATTTAAAAATCATACAATGTGATTTTCTGGATTTTTGTTTTAGATTCCGTCTCTCACAGTTGAAGTGTACCTATGATAAAAATTACAGACCTCTACATGCTTTGTAAGTAGGAAAACCTGCAAAATCGGCAGTGTATCAAATACTTGTTCTCCCCACTGTAGGTATTCCTCTTGTCCAGATGGGTCAGGGCAGTGCGATTGCGATTGCTTCGTCTGTGGACCTATTGGGGAGGTAAGCAAATTGGAGTGGTTCTAGGGTGTCAGGTAAGGTGGAGGTGATATGGTCCTTGACTAGTCTCTCAAAGCAATTCATGATGACGGAAGTGAGTGCTACGGGGCGATAGTCGTTTAGCTATGTTACCTTAGCTTTCTTGGGAACAGGAACAATGGTGGCCCTCTTGAAGCATGTGGGAACAGCAGACTGGGATAGGGATTGATTGAATATGTCCGTAAACACACCAGCCAGCTGGTCTGCGCATGCTCTGAGGATGTGGCTAGGGATGCCGTCTGGGCCGGCAGCCTTGCGAGGGTTAACACGTTTACATGTTTTACTCACTTTGGCTGCGGTGAAGGAGAGCCCGCAGGTTTTGGCAGCGGGCCATGTCGGTGGCACTGTATTGTCCTCAAAGTGAGCAAAAAAGTTGTTATTTTGTCTGGGAGCAAGACATCGGGGTCAGCAACGGGGCTGGATTTTCTTTTTGTAGTCCGTAATTGACTGTAGACCCTGCCACATACCTCTCTTGTCTGAGTCGTTGTACTGACGCATAGCTTGTTTAATTGCCTTGCGGAGGGAATAGCTACACTGTTTGTATTCGGTCATGTTTCCCGTCGCCTTGCCCTGATTAAAAGCAGTGGTCCGCGCTTTCAGTTTTGCGCAAATAATCAATCCACGGTTTCTGGTTGGGGAATGTTTTAATAGATGCTGTGGGTACAACATCACCGATGCACTTGCTAATTAACTCGCTCACCGAATCAGCGTTTACATCAATGTTGTTGTTCGACGCTATCCGGAACATATCCCAGTCCACGTGATCGAAGCAATCTTGAAGCGTGGAATCAGATTGGTCGGACCAGCGTTGAACAGACCTGAGCAAGGGCGTTTCCTGTTTTAGTTTCTGTCTATTTGCTGGGAGCAACAAAATGGAGTCGTGGTCAGATTTGTCGAAAGGAGGGCTTCATCAATAAGTGCATCGATGACGTCGTCCCCACAGTGACAGTACGTACATACCCCAACCAGCTGCCATGAATTACAGGCAAGATCCGCACTGAGCTAAAGGGTAGAGCTGTCGCTTTCAAGGAGCGGGACTCTAATCCGGAAGCTTATAAGAAATCCTGCTATGCCCTCTGACAAACCATCAAACAGGCAAAGCGTCAATACAGGACTAAGATCGAATCGTACTACAACGGCAAGGCTTGCAGACTATTACAGACTACAAAGTGAAGCAGAGCCGAGAGCTGCCCAGTGAGACGAACCTACCAGACAAGCATAAAACCTGTTATGGAAAGGCGTGCCGCTAGCGGGACACCTGGCCAACATCCGGTGAAATTGCAGACCGCCAAATTCAAAATAAAGCTTAACCTGTCTAGGCCAGGAGTTCCGCTAGCGGAACTCCTCCCACATTCCACTGAAAAGGAAGAGCGGCAAATTAAAAAAATAAAATATTGAAATATTTAACTTTCACACATTAACAAGTCCAATACAGCATTAGAAAGATAAACATCTTGTGAATTCAGCCAACATGTCCGATTTTTTAAATGTTTTACAGAGAAAACACCACATATATTTATGTTAGCTCACCACCAAATACAAAAGACAGACAGACAGTTTTTCACAGCAACGGTAGCATGCAGGTAGCATGCACAAGCCAACCTAACTAACCTAGAACCAACCTAAATAACCTAGAAAAAACTACCTCAGATGACAGTCCTATAACATGTTACACAATAAATCTATGTTTTGTTCGAAAAATGTGCATATTTTAGCTATAAATCAGTTTTACATTACTGCTACCATCATAGCTACCATCATAGCTACAGTCAGAAATCGCATGGGAGTAGTCAGAGTAAATACAGACACCAACGTCAACTACCTAATTACTCATCATAAAACATTTCAGACAAATATATGGTGGATAGCTAATGAAAGACAAATATCTTGTGAATATAGCCAATATTTCCGATTTCTTTAAGTGTTTTACAGCGAAAACACAATATATCGTTATATTAGCTTACTACAATAGCTAGCACACAGCAGCATTGATTCTAGTCAAACAGTAGCGATAGCACAGTTCGACAGATATATGAAAAAGCATCCCAAATTGGGTCCTTATCTTTGTTGATCTTCCATCAGAATGTTCTCCAAGGGGTCCTTTGTTCAGAACCGACTTTATTTGGATCCAGAACGAACGATTTCCCTCTTGAATTAGCAAGCACACTGGCAGTGCGGTGCTAACCTCTCATTCTTGAACCAATTCTTGCGACGCATCACCTCTAAAGTCCAGAATAAATTTCAATAATATAATTAAACTATATTGAAAAAAACATACTTTAGCATGATATTGTGACATGTATCAAATAAAATCGAAGCCGGAGAACATATTCACCTTTAACGAGGGCTTTCCAGGAGCCGAGCCCAGGTCCAACTTCGCGCCCAGGAAAAAAAATAAATGGCGCTCCTGTCACTCCAAGAGGTTGTGTTCAATCCCAGGACGAGATAATCAAGTCATTTCTGCTCTCACTTCCGCATGACACCCAGGGGAAGGCGTATGACGTGTTTCTACAGTCATAAGTGACATGCCCTTTTATAGACAAGGTCTTGAAGAGAGACTTCGCTTTTGGAAATCTCACTTCCGGATAGGAAATGGTCTGTAAAAAGAGTTCTGTTTCACTTAGAGAAATAATTCAAACGCTTTTAGAAACTAGAGACTGTTTTCTATCCAATAGTAATAATAATATGCATATTGTACGAGCAAGAATTGAGTACGAGGCCGTTTAAATATCATACGATTTTCTCCAAAAGTGAAAACAGCACTCCCTGTCCTCAACAGGTTTTAACTTCTTGTTAATCCAGACGCTGTGTCAGATTTCAAAAAGGCTTTATGGCGAGAGCAAACCATGCGATTGTCTGAGGACAGCGCCCAGCGTACAAAACCATACCAACATTTCCAGCCAAGTAGATTAGTCACGAAAGTCGGAAATAGCAATAAAATGTATCACTTACCTTTGATGATCTTCATATCGGTGCACTCACAAGACTCCATGTTACACAATAAATGTTTGTTTTGTTTTTGCCTGCCATATCAGTTCTGTTATATTCACAGACGTTATTTTAACAGATTTGAGTGTTTTCTATCCAAATCAACCAATTACATACATATCCTAGCCTCTGGGCCTGAGTAGCAGGCAGTTTACTTTGGGCACGCTTTTCATCCAAAATTCCGAATGCTGCCCCCTATCCTAAAAAAGTTAACTATTTCTATGCTTGCTTCGGGGCTAGTAACATTGAAACATGCATGAGAGCATCAGCTGCTCCGGATGACTGTGTCATCACGCTCTCCACGGCCGATGTGAGTAAGACCTTTAATCAGGTCAACATTCACAAGGCAGCAGGGCAAGACGGATTACCAGGACGTGTACTCCAAGCATGCGCTGACCAACTGGCAAGTTTCTTTCCTGACATTTTCTACCTCTCCCTGTTTGAGTCTGAAATACCAACATGTTTCATCCAGAGCACCATAGTCCCTGTGCCCAAGAACACTAAGGTAACCTGCCTAAATGACTACCGATGCACTCACATCTGTATCCATGAAGTACTTTGAAGGGCTGGTCATGGCTCACATCAACACCATTATCCCATTATCCCAGAAACCCTAGACCCACTCCAATTTGCATACCGCCCCAACAGATCCACAGATGATGCAATCTCTATTGCACTCCACACTGCCCTTTCAGACCTGGACAAAAGGAACACCTATGTGAGAATGCTATTCATTGACTACAGCTCAGTGTACTCCCTGTTCATGACTGCATGGCCAGGCACGAGTCCAACACCATCATTACGTTTGCCGATGACACAACAGCGGTAGGCCTGATCACCAACAACGACGAGACAGCATATAGGGAGGAGTTCAGAGACCTGGCCGTGTGGTACCAGGACAACAACCTCTCCCTCAACATGATCAAGACAAAGGAGATGATTGAGGACTACAGGAAAATGAGGAACGGGGCTGTAGTGGAGCAGGTTGAGAGCTTCAAGTTCCTTGGTGTCCACATCACCAACAAACTAACATGGTCCAAGCACACCAATACAGTCGTGAAGAGGGCATGACAAAACCCATTCCCCCTCAGGAGACTGAAAAGATTTGGCATGGGTTCTCAGATCCTCAAAAGGTTCTACAGCTGCACCATCGACAGCATCCTGACTGGATGCATCACTGCCTGGTATGGCAACTGCTCAGCCTCTGACCGCAAGGCACTACAGAGGTTAGTGCGTACGGCCCAGTACATCACTGGGGCCAAGCTTCCTTCCATTCAGGACCTCTATACCAGACGGTGTCAGAGGAAGGCCCTAATAATTGTCAAAGACTCCAGACAACATAGACTGTTCTCTCTGCTGCCGCATGGCAAGCGGTACCGGAGCGCCAAGTCTAGGTCCAAGTGGCTTCTAAACAGCTTCTGCCAGATATTTGTTGAGGGGGGGGGGGCAGGGGGGGGTGCTAATTTGGAAGTGCGCTGCTCATTTGACGGCTACATGGAGCAGGCCTTTACAGAGAATCTGCTTAATTACCAGCCCCTCGTGGTGCTTGACAGCCTGGGTGGAGGTGCTAGCTGGTGGAGCTGATATTCGTCAGTCTCGGCCACTCTCACAGGCTTGCAGTGTGTGGCCTCCAATTTGCGGGCCTGATAGGCAGCTATCATGGGCAGTCCAGCTGTTTGGAGAAGGAGGTGTTTTCTGTACTCTTAAGTGTCATGCATTCAGGGACCTTTAAAATGTTACATTTGATTGGTGGATTCAAATAAAGTATTTAAAATGTGTGACACAGTTGATTTATCTGAGGGCCCTTCAGGACCAGACTGATAGGTAGTAGGGTTGACATCTATACTGTGTAGGATGTGTGTTTTAACTTTCTACATCCATAACAACCAGCTCTCTAGACTTGTATACAGACTTTATGGGCCTTATTGGCCTTCACTACAGATGGTGTGTGTGTGTGTGTGTGTGTGTGTGTGTGTGTGTGTGTGTGTGTGTGTGTGTGTGTGTGTGTGTGTGTGTGTGTGTGTGTGTGTGTGTGTGTGTGTGTGTGTGTGTGTGTGTGTGTGTGTGTGTGTGTGTGTGTGTTTGTTTGTTTGTTTGTTTGTTTGTTTGTTTGTTTGTTGGTGCGCTTGTGCTTGTGCGCGTGTGTGCGTGTTTGTGAGTCACTTGTTGTTTAGCCTCACAGCTTTCGGGTAGAAGCTACAGTATATTGAACCTGGTGGTCAGTCTCTAGGCTGCTGTACAGCTTGACGGACCGTAGAGGATTGAACATTTATCCTCCTATATTTGGGGTTCTGAGAATAAAACAGCTTCAGAACAATCAATATAGAAATATGTGTTTACAGTTCTACACATCTGTTCAATAAGTTATTGTTTTTGTTGTTGTTGTTGTTTATAATGATGATGATGACTATTGTATATATTAGGAATTTATTTTTGTATCCTACTTCATGTCAGTTTAAATAGACAGACGTAGACAGACATGCAACACATCACACACATTACATACATAGTGCAGTAGACTTACAGACAGACAGTATTCACATAGACAACCATACAGCACAATACAACACAACACAATATGAGCCTGGTTCATTTTCAGTGATGAGGCCCTGTACCCCATTTACAGTTTCTACTTCAATGTATCAGGTGGAGTTATTCACCAGCTATAGAGTGAGTTGTTGTTTATGTTTCTGAGACTGCAGGGTGGGAGATGCAACAATGGCCTTGAGAACAGCAGGAAGTGTGTTGGTGGTCTTTCTCTGGTCTGTGGCAGGTATGGTCTCATTCTTATCTTTTAGTTGCCCGGTTTGTCAAACTGCAGACATTTCTAAAAGCATAACCATTTTTATGTTCTACTGGCGACACATTTTCCGTCTCCACTTCACTTGAAACAGTTTTCTTTCACACCTCACTGAGTGAAGCTTATCTGTGGTTTCCATTCTCACTCAACCAAAGAGTATCTATGTCTCAACTCAGCAACTATGGAACAAAGTGTTAGTGTGAGTCAAAAGACCTTGAACTTAATGTAACGTCCTTGTGATGTCTAACTGTGTTTCAGTGGTACTGGGTCAGTATGGCTGGAGTGTTACATACACCACTCAGAGTATCTGTGCCTTGAAGCGGTCAACAGTGGAGCTGTCCTGCTCTTACACATATCCCAGAGGTTATAAAGTCACAACAACCTTGTGGTTCACTAACATTTATGATGTGGAGAATTATGTGAGTCTGTTAGATGACCCAGACTACAAAGGTCGTGTGACGTACCGTAGTGATAAGACGAATGGACACACCCTGACAATCACACACCTGAGAGAGAGTGACTCAGCTACGTACATGTTCAGATATATAACAGATCAGACCGGAGGGAAATATTTTGGTAGCCCTGGAGTCACTCTGTCTGTTACAGGTACAGTGATATTATATATAATGCTAATCTGTTTAGTTGGTTCTGGAAAATTGTCTTGATTTGTATTGAAATAATATAATTAATATGAATGTATGGTGTAATAGGAATGTCTGAATTGATGATTTGAGAATGTCCACTCCTGCCTCATTTCAACTAGACAACATTTTTAATGTTTAATGTTTAATGTTGGTATCTACTCCAGACCTGCAGGTGAAGGTGACCACTACATGGTGGTCAACGACACTGACCTGTAGCACCACCTGTACTCTGACTGGTAACCCCACCTACATCTGGTACAGGAACAGTGAGATTGTACAAGAGGACTCCTCTCCCTCATACACAGTCTACTTAAAAACTGAAGACAGGTTCTACTGTGCTGTAAAAGGCATCGATTCTCCTGCAGTGTGTGAGTGTGACTAATACACTTTTAAAGTCTATCAAAGTCATCCAATACATCACTGGTCAGTGTTGATGTTCAGTGAAACAGACATCAAATAGGGCTACTATTTCATTTAGAATAATGGTTGTTGATTTTACAGTTCAAAATACTTCCACCATTTCATAATGAAAAGCCAAACTTTCACTTTGTTATCCAGATGGCCCAAAGAACTGTTTAAGTTGCCCTGTTTTTCAATGTACAGACATTTCTAAAATGTTAATAATGTCATAATGTTATTCTGCTGGTCTGTTTGGCGTAACTTTATAAAGTGAAATAGAGATCTTTCACTCCTCATTGAGCAATGCTTATCTGTTGTTTCTATTCATACCCAACTCAGTAACTATGGCAACAAAGTGTGGACAAACCATCTTCTTAGTGAAAGCCATTTTGGAATAACTTTCTTTTAATAAATGTTGTGATGTGTCACTGTGTTTCAGTAGTACTGGGTCAGGATAGCTGGAGTGTGACTTACACCACTCAGAGTATCTGTGTCTTGAAGGGGTCAACAGTTGATCTGAGCTGCTCTTACACATATCCCAGTGGTACAGTCACATCAACCTACTGGTTCACTAAATGGGGGACTGGTGTAGAACCTAAATATCTAGGTCAGGACCCAGAGTATGCAGGTCGTCTGGAGTATCATGGGGATAAGAAGAAAGACTGCACCCTGAAAATCACAGACCTGAGAGAGAGAGACTCAGCTACGTACTGGTTCAGACTATTAACAGATCAGGAAGGAGGGACATATACTGGAAGTCCTGGAGTCACTCTGTCTGTCACAGGTAGAGTTACATTCAATATAGTTAAACTGTTGGATTCCATTTAGTTCAGGAAAATTGTCTTTCTTTGTATTTACATCTGTATAACATAGGATTTCTTCCATCTTTGTATTAGAGTGATAAGTCAGTGATAAAGGGATTTACAGTGATATTGTTTTTTCTCCAGGTCTTCAGGTGAAGGTGACTGGTGGACATCAGGATAAGACACTGACCTGTATCACCACCTGTACTCTGACTGACAACCCCACCTACATCTGGTACAAGAACGGACAATATCTAGATGAGAGCACCTCCCTCCAGTACAAAGACCCAGTCTCCAGTAACTATGAAGACAGTTACTCCTGTGTTGTAAAAGGCCATGAGGATCTCCACTCTCCTGCAGTGTGTAAGTGTGGACTTTTTTTATACACATTTCATATAAACACAATTTTGTTGAGGTCGTGAGACCTTTATCAATTAATCAATGAATATTGATCAATATTTAATAATGATGGTTGTCACAAATGTAAACTGTTAAACTTGTTTGTTTTTCTTCTTTATAAACAACATCAATGTATACCGGTAGATATTGTAATGAAAGATTTATATAAGGTGTTCTATTGTCTTCTTGTGTTTCAGGTCAGAAGTGTTGGAGTGTGACTTACACCCATCAGAGTATCTGTGTCTTGAAGGGGTCAACAATGAACATATCCTGCTCTTACACATATCCCAGTTATCATGAGATCAAAACAGCTTTCTGGTTTACTAAATGGTCTGGTATGGACACTGAAGATCTGAGCTCAGTGCCAGGATATGAGGGTCATATAGAGTACCTTGGGGATAAGGAGAGTGACTGTACCCTGAGAATCACAGACCTGAGACTGAGTGACTCTGCTGGGTACAGGTTCAGATTCATAACATCTGGAGGAAAGTTTTCTGGCTCACCTGTCTCCCTGACTGTCACAGGTAATCTGGCACACATCTCACATCTATTACTGTAATTACCTTATTCAGGGAAGTCATACAGACATAATTGTGGTTTGTGATGGAAAAATATCAAATGCAGTATTTCACATAAGAGGACATATATAGGAGGGTAATAATGATTTGTTTCCTTTTACTCTAGATGTTGTGTTGGAGATGGATCCTACATCTGTGTCAGAGAGGGAGAATGTCACACTGACATGTAAAACCAACTGTACACTGGATCCTATCACAGCCTACAGTTGGTATAAGAATGGACAGTCTATACCAAACAGCAACACCTACTCTCCTGTCTATAGCCTATTCTCAGTCAGCAGTGAGGATACAGGCAGATACTCCTGTGCTGTAGAAGGCCATGAGGATCTCCCCTCTGCTGAAGAGACTCTCACTGTCACATGTAAGTACAAGGGGTTTAAATCTTTAGTTTGGTATATTAACATTGTAGTGACAGATATTGGCTCCACATGACACTTGAATTGATCATCTTCAATAAGAGGATGGATCTAAAAGTCATTGTGTAGAAAAGTACATTTGTGGAAATTTTGTGTAATATTTTTACCTGATCTAATTTGTACTATTTTAAAATCCACTGTCTTTTACATCAGATGGTCCAAGGAACACCTCAGTATCAGTCAGTCCCTCTGGTGAAATAGTGGAGGGCAGTTCAGTGACTCTGACCTGCAGCAGTGATGCCAACCCACCTGTGGACAAGTACACCTGGTACAAGAAGAACGTAACCTCACCAAAAGCATCAGGACAGAGTTACAGCATCACTAACATCAGCTCTGAGGACAGAGGAGAATATTACTGTGAGGTCCAGAATGGAAGAGGATCTATGAACTCTAGAGCTCTGATGATCAATGTAGCAGGTAAAGTTCCATCTCCAAATCTTCAATACAAAATCATATTTAATAAGAAATGATGTTTCAAGGTAATCTTCTTCTAGTTTGCCTTGTTACACTTTAGTTTATAACAATACATAGGCTTCTACATACAAGTATTGCATTAATGTCCTGTATTGCTGTATATACATTTTCACTTCATATTAACATGTTCTCATATCATCCATTTGTCTTTTAGGGAAACAGACCTCAGTTCTGACTGCAGCTGTAGGAATCATAGTGGTTGTTCTGGTTCTCATCCTCTGTCTCTCTGGACTCATGTGGTTCAGGTGAGTGAAGAAGGGAACATTGATATTTGTATTGTTCTTTCACCTTAGCTCTCTGATTTGTTATTAACTTCATTCATTCATAAATGTATTTATTGGCCCTAATCCCTTAACTGCTAAACTGTATTAGTAACATATCAACTTCCACTAGAGGTCAGTAGAGAGCAGAACTCACTCTGTCCCTCTTTACAGGAGATCCACAGGAGGAAGTGATGCCACAACAGACACACAGGTGATTCTATCAGTTATCAGTTACACCAGGACCCCCCCGTGTAGTGCTAGGGCAAAAAACAAAACGTGCACCCAGGGGGGGCCTCAGCTCCGAGTTTGGGAAACCCTGAGTTACAACTCCATTTTCATTAATTTACTGTGTCAAGACAGTGTCTTTCATACTATTTTCATTGTTGCCCCTCTCGCTCTCCACAGAGTGTCCGTCCTGACTGTAACAGTGACACGTACACAGGTCTGAACATGAGGACCATGTCCCCTGACTACGACACTCTGGCAGTAAGTCTCTTATAATTCATTTTGTTTGTTTGTGAGTGTGTTTGTGTTTTATACTTGAATCTGTTTAGAGAAAATGATGGAAAGACTGGTGTTTCAATGAGCATTTCCTCTCTCTCTCTCTCTCTCTCTCTCTCTCTCTCTCTCTCTCTCTCTCTCTCTCTCTCTCTCTCTCTCTCTCTCTCTCTCTCTCTCTCTCTCTCTCTCTCTCTCTCTCTCTCTCTCTCTCTCTCTCTCTCTCTCTCTCTCTCTCTCTCTCTCTCTCTCTCTCTCTCTCTCTCTCTCTCTCTCTCTCTCTCTCTCTCTCTCTCTCTCTCTCTCTCTCTCTCTCTCTCTCTCTCTCTCTCTCTCTCTCTCTCTCTCTCTCTCTCTCTCTCTCTCTCTCTCTCTCTCCACAGAATGTCCATCCTGACACAACAGTGACATGTACTCAACACTGAACATTAAGACCAGGTCACCAGAGTATGACACCCTGGCAGTAAGTGTTTGTGTGTGTGTCCATAAACATTTTAGTGGGAGTGTAAATTGCTAGTTCAGTGTCTTCTTTCAGAATGTGAGGGGACCCTCCCACTGATGAGAACCACCACAGATCCTGGACTGAAGAGAATCATCACAGATCCTGGACTGAAGAAAACCAACACAGAAGCTGGACTGAAGAAAAGTACCTCAGAACATCAACTGAAGAGAACCACCACCGAATCTGGACTGAAGATAATCACCACAGAAGCTGGACTGAAGAGAATCACCACAGAAGCTGGACTGAAGAGAATCACCACAGAAGCTGGACTGAAGAGCTACAGTTCCAATCCAAAAATAGGCCTCACACCTCTATTCTCTTGCTATCATATCTAGATGGTTTTCCAGACCAAGAACTTTAACTTTTGAGTAAATGCTGGAATATATGTTTTATTTTCTTATAATGATACTTAAATTGATGATAAATAGGATGAGTTATGCTTCTGCTTTTTTTCAATGGGATTTTTCCATTTGCATTTGTTTGATATAAATAGCATACTTTTCTTGTGTACTAATCTGTTTACTATCTATAATTTAACCTGTCTAGCCCCTGGGTTCCGCTAGCGGAACCCCCCCCACATTCCACTGAAATAAAAATATTTTTTAGAAATATTTAACTTTCACACATTAACAAGTCCAATACAGCAAATGAAAGATAAACATCTTGTGAATCCAGCCAACATGTCCGATTTTTTAAATGTTTTATAGCGAATTCACCACGTATATTTATGTTAGCTCACCACCAAATACAAAAAAAGCACAGACATTTCTTTCACAGCACAGGTAGCAAAAACCGCACAAAACCGACCAAATAGAGATGGAATTAGTCACTAACCAAGAAACAACTTCATCAGATGACAGTCTTATAACAATAAATCTATGTTTTGTTCGAAAAATATGCACATTTCAGGTATAAATCATAGTTTTACATTGCAGCTACAATCACAAATAGCACCGAAGCAGCTAGAACAATTACAGAGACCAACGTGAAATACCTAAATACTCATCATAAAACATTTATGAAAAATCGATGGTGTACAGCAAATGAAAGACAAACATCTTGTGAATCCAGCCAATATTTCCGATTTTTTAAGTGTTTTACAGCGAAAACACAATATAGCATTATATTAGCTTACTACAATAGCCTACCACACAACCGCATTCATTCATCAAGGCACGTTAGCGATAGCAATAGGCACGTTAGCGTTAGCGAATAAACCAGCAAAAGATATTAATTTTCACTAACCTTCATAAACCTTCCTCAGATGACAGTCCTATAACATCATGTTATACATACACTTATGTTTTGTTCGAAAATGTGCATATTTAGAGCTGAAATCAGTGGTTATCCATTATGCTAACGTAGCTTCTTTTTCCCAGAATGTGCGGATATTTCTATTAGACTCTCACCTATTCTGACCAAATAGCTATTCATAAACATTACAAAAAAATACATGTTGTATAGAAAATGATAGATACACTAGTTCTTAATGCAATCGCAGTGTTAGAATTCTAAAAATATCTTCATTACGACATAAGGCTTATGTTATAGCGAGAGAGTGGCCAAAACCTGGGCGCAAAACTGCTAGTACACAGTTCGACAGATATATGAAATAGCATCACAAAATGGGTCCTACTTTTGGTGATCTTCCATCAGAATTTTGTACAAGGGGTCCTTTGTCCAGAACCGTCTTTGTTTGGTATTAGAACGTCGTTTTTCCCTCTTGAATTAGCAAGCACACTGGCCAAGTGGCGCGAAGCTATCCTTCCTGAACATATGCAGACAAAGCAACACGCCTAACGTGCCGAAAAAATTTCAATAATCTAATAAAACTATATTGAAAAAACATACTTTACGATGATATTGTGACATGTATCAAATAAAATCAAAGCCGGAGATAGTATTCGCCTATAACGACAGCTTTTCAGAAGGCAATTACAGGTCCCTCCACGCGCCTTCCAGAAAACCGAAAATGGGGGACACGTCATTCCAAGAGGATTCATTCCATCTCAGACCAAGATAATCACCTCATTTCTCCTCTCACTTCCTCTTGACATCTAGGGGAAGGTGTATGACGTGCACGTATAGTCATACGTATCATGCCCATTTATAGGCAGGCCCTTGAACACAGCATCGATTTCAGACTTTCCACTTCCTGGTCAGAAAGTGTGCTGCCAAATGAGTTCTCTTTTACTCACAGACAAAATTCAAACAGTTTTAGAAACTAGAGAGTGTTTTCTATCCAATAGTAATAATAATATGCATATTGTACGAGCAAGAATTGAGTACGAGGCCATTTAAATTGGGCACGATTTTCCCCCAAAGTGAAAATAGCGCTTCTATCATCAACAGGTTAAAAGGTTTTTTCTCCTGCTCACAGACAGCTGATGTGTTGTGCACTGAAGTCCACAAGTGAAGGGAAAAGGTGAGAGGAGTAGTGTGCAGAGATGCGAGAAGGAATTCTATAATGGGCAACGTGATCATGCTGTTTGTATGTGTCTGTTTTGAAAGTGAACTGTATTTGAATGTGATCAGAGGTGTATTCATTCCACCAATTCTGTTGAAAAACGTTTTTTTAAATGAAAGCAAACGGAATTAAATGGGGATCAACATACCTGAATTTGTCCAAGAGAAACTCTTGTTTGCAACTGTTGGACTAATGATTACATCCTAGATCAGCTAGATGCAGGCCAGAGTGTACAAGGCGGTATTGAATGTGTCACTGTCTGTCACCTTGATTACTCAAATGTTTCTCTCGACCTGTGCACCTACGTTGTAACCTTTCATTCATATTCTAGGTTGTAACAACCTCATGATGGCTATAGGGAACACTTGAGTGTCATGACATGTAGTAGTTAAATATATCCATGTTACATTGAGCTGGGTGAATGGAATATGAATGACAGTCATCCAAAATGCTGTGATAGAAATAAGGCCAAACTCATAAAAAATGTGTGTCCTCCCTCACCTTAAATGTGTCTGTCTGTCTGTCTGTCTGTCTGTCTGTCTGTCTGTCTGTCTGTCTGTCTGTCTGTCTGTCTGTCTGTCTGTCTGTCTGTCTGTCTGTCTGTCTGTCTGTCTGTCTGTCTGTCTGTCTTTCTGTGTCTGTGTCTGTGTCTGTGTCTGCCTGTGTCTGTCTGTCTGTGTCTGTCTGTCTGTCTGTCTGTCTGTCTGTCTGTCTGTCTGTCTGTCTGTCTGTCTGTCTGTCTGTCTGTCTGTCTTTCTCTCCATCTCCCTGCCATAGTATAGACAGGCTGCACTACCAGACCCCACCACAGGGAGCATAGTTTAGACAGGATGCACTACCAGACCCCACCACAGGGAGCATAGCCATTATTATAGGAGTTTGATTTCTGATTTAACCAAAACACTACAACAATAAAGAAATACATAATGTACATCTAACATTGACTTATTTTGAGGTTTAGCTACAATGTTTCCTGAGGGGAGGACCTCTCCCCCCACTTCAGGATTCCAGTGGTGGACCTCTCCCCCCACTTCAGGATTCCAGTGGTGGACCTCTCCCCCCACTTCAGGATTCCAGTGGTGGACATCTCCCCCCACTTCAGGATTCCAGTGGTGGACCTCTCCCCCCACTTCAGGATTCCAGTGGTGGACATCTCCCCCCACTTCAGGATTCCAGTGGTGGACCTCTCCCCCCACTTCAGGATTCCAGTGGTGGACATCTCCCCCCACTTCAGGATTCCAGTGGTGGACATCTCCCCCCACTTCAGGATTCCAGTGGTGGACATCTCCCCCCACTTCAGGATTCCAGGACTAATGATTACATCCTAGATCAGCTAGATGCAGGCCAGAGTGTACAAGGCGGTATTGAATGTGTCACTGTCTGTCACCTTGATTACTCAAATGTTTCTCTCGACCTGTGCACCTACGTTGTAACCTTTCATTCATATTCTAGGTTGTAACAACCTCATGATGGCTATAGGGAACACTTGAGTGTCATGACATGTAGTAGTTAAATATATCCATGTTACATTGAGCTGGGTGAATGGAATATGAATGACAGTCATCCAAAATGCTGTGATAGAAATAAGGCCAAACTCATAAAAAATGTGTGTCCTCCCTCACCTTAAATGTGTCTGTCTGTCTGTCTGTCTGTCTGTCTGTCTGTCTGTCTGTCTGTCTGTCTGTCTGTCTGTCTGTCTGTCTGTCTGTCTGTCTGTCTGTCTGTCTGTCTGTCTGTCTGTCTTTCTGTGTCTGTGTCTGTGTCTGTGTCTGCCTGTGTCTGTCTGTCTGTGTCTGTCTGTCTGTCTGTCTGTCTGTCTGTCTGTCTGTCTGTCTGTCTGTCTGTCTGTCTGTCTGTCTGTCTGTCTGTCTGTCTGTCTGTCTGTCTGTCTGTCTGTCTGTCTGTCTGTCTTTCTCTCCATCTCCCTGCCATAGTATAGACAGGCTGCACTACCAGACCCCACCACAGGGAGCATAGTTTAGACAGGATGCACTACCAGACCCCACCACAGGGAGCATAGCCATTATTATAGGAGTTTGATTTCTGATTTAACCAAAACACTACAACAATAAAGAAATACATAATGTACATCTAACATTGACTTATTTTGAGGTTTAGCTACAATGTTTCCTGAGGGGAGGACCTCTCCCCCCACTTCAGGATTCCAGTGGTGGACCTCTCCCCCCACTTCAGGATTCCAGTGGTGGACATCTCCCCCCACTTCAGGATTCCAGTGGTGGACCTCTCCCCCCACTTCAGGATTCCAGTGGTGGACATCTCCCCCCACTTCAGGATTCCAGTGGTGGACCTCTCCCCCCACTTCAGGATTCCAGTGGTGGACCTCTCCCCCCACTTCAGGATTCCAGTGGTGGACATCTCCCCCCACTTCAGGATTCCAGTGGTGGACCTCTCCCCCCACTTCAGGATTCCAGTGGTGGACATCTCCCCCCACTTCAGGATTCCAGTGGTGGACATCTCCCCCCACTTCAGGATTCCAGTGGTGGACATCTCCCCCCACTTCAGGATTCCAGTGGTGGACATCTCCCCCCACTTCAGGATTCCAGTGGTGGACCTCTCCCCCCACTTCAGGATTCCAGTGGTGGACCTCTCCCCCCACTTCAGGATTCCAGTGGTGGACATATCCCCCCACTTCAGGATTCCAGTGGTGGACCTCTCCCCCCACTTCAGGATTCCAGTGGTGGACCTCTCCCCCACTTCAGGATTCCAGTGGTGGACCTCTCCCCCCACTTCAGGATTACAGTGGTGGACCTCTCCCCCCACTTCAGGATTCCAGTGGTGGACCTCTCCCCCCACTTCAGGATTCCAGTGGTGGACCTCTCCCCCCACTTCAGGATTCCAGTGGTGGACCTCTCCCCCCACTTCAGGATTCCAGTGGTGGACCTCTCCCCCCACTTCATGATTCCAGTGGTGGACCTCTCCCCCCACTTCAGGATTCCAGTGGTGGACCTCTCCCCCCACTTCAGGATTCCAGTGGTGGACCTCTCCCCCCACTTCAGGATTCCAGTGGTGGACCTCTCCCCCCACTTCAGGATTCCAGTGGTGGATCTCTCCTCCCCTCAGGATTCCAGTGGTGGATCTCTCCTCCCCTCAGGATTCCAGTGTTGGACCTCACTTCCCCTCAGGACTCCAGTGATGGACCTCTCCTCCCACTTCAGGATTCCAGTGGTGGATCTCTCCTCCCCTCAGGATTCCAGTGGTGGATCTCTCCTCCCCTCAGGATTCCAGTGTTGGACCTCACTTCCCCTCAGGACTCCAGTGGTGGACCTCTCCTCCCCTCTGGACTCCAGTGTTGGACTTCACTTCCCCTCAGGACTCCAGTGGTCGACCTCTCCTCCCCTCTGGACTCCAGTGGTGGACCTCTCCTCCCCTCAGGATTCCAGTGTTGGACCTCACTTCCCCTCAGGACTCCAGTGGTGGACCTCTCCTCCCCTCTGGACTCCAGTGGTGGACCTCTCCTCCCCTCAGGACTCCAGTGGTGGACCTCTCCTCCCCTCAGGACTCCAGTGGTGGAGCTCTCCTCCCCTCTGGACTCCAGTTGTTGACCTCCCCTCCCCTATGGACTCCAGTGGTGGACCTCTCCTCCCCTCAGGACTCCAGTGGTGGACCTCTCCTCCCCTCTGAACTCCAGTGGTGGACCTCTCCTCCCCTCTGGACTCCAGTGGTGGACCTCTTCTCCCCTCAGGACTCCAGTGGTGGATCTCTCCTCCCCTCATGACTCCAGTGGTGGACCTCTCCTCCCCTCAGGACTCCAGTGGTGGACCTCTCCCCCCTCGTGACTCCAGTGGTGGACCTCTCCTCCCCTCAGGACTCCAGTGGGTGAGTATGTTTAAATGTGGTTATTCCACAGTATACATTCCTACAGTTACAGGTTCTATAGGCTGTCTCAAATAGCACCCTGTTCCTATATTCCTTGTATTTTGACTGTGGCCACCTCCCTCTCTTTCTCTCCTCCTTCTAAATTCTGTGCTGTAGGTGAGGGGAGATAGAATTAGAATGTAGAACTCTGATACTCTCTATGTTCTCTACTGTAAATGTGGGGAGATAGAGAGTATCAGAGTTCTACATTCTAGATCTAGGTTATGTACTGTAGGTGAGGGGAGATAGAATGTAGAATTCTGATACTCTCTAATTCTTTATTCTGTACTGTAGATGAGGGGAGATAGAGAGTATCAGAGTTCTACATTCTAGATCTAGGTTATGTACTGTAGATGAGGGGAGATAGAGAGTATCAGAGTTCTACATTCTAGATCTAGGTTATGTACTGTAAGTGTGGGGAGAGAGAGAGTATCAGAGTTCTACATTCTAGATCTACGTTATGTACTGTAGGTGTGGGGAGAGAGAGAGTATCAGAGTTCTACATTCTAGATCTAGGTTATGTACTGTAGGTGTGGGGAGAGAGAGAGTATCAGAGTTCTACATTCTAGATCTAGGTTATGTACTGTAGGTGAGGGGAGAGAGAGAGTATCAGAGTTCTACAAGAGAGATTATGTGCCTCTGTCACCTTCAAGAACCCCAACATGTCTACTTGCACCTTGGAGAGGCTAAAGGTGAGAGGTGGGATGAAACATAATGCTGTCATATGCATTTAACTATGTGAGATGTGCTTTCATTTTTTTTGCTTGAACTTAAGGAGTGTGTACTCTTGGGACCATGCTATTGGTTCCATTGTACTTTTGGGACTATACTATTGGTTCCATTGCACTTTTAGGATAATCTTTATTTAACCAGACAAGTCAATTGAGAACAAATTCTTATTTACAATGGCGGCCTGGCAAGAGGCAAAAGGTCTCCTGTGGTAACGGGGGCTTAAAAAAAAGGCAATGCAAACTAGTGACATGGACTGACAACTAGAAACAGTTATGTCTCAATAACCTGTTCATCTATTTAACCGTTGAACATTCCAAGATCAAGGGGCTGAATAATGAAAGGACTTTTTTCCATGTTTGGTTCTAATATTCGGTAGTGTTAGCATAAAACTAGATTGATATCTGAGTTTGTATGTGTTCTCATTTCCTGCTAGAAGAGAGGATATATAACATGGCAGTTTTCCTTATTAAATGGTCTTCTGAATAAGAATGTACCAGGGTTTGAGCCTGCGTGTTGCTACTGATGTCCACCTGACAGCACTGTAGAGATCACAATGGTGAGTTAGACGTCTCTGCATGATACACAGAGTCAAGAGCCTTCAGTGGAGAGCTTGAGTCTTGCACATAAATAGTATCATCATTGTCCAACACAGAGAGAAAAGTACAACGATTCAACTCCTTTCTGGTGGTTATAAAATACAATGCAATGTTATTCGTTTCATTGTACTTTTGTGACAATGCTATTAGTTCCATTGTACTTTTGGGACTATGCTTTTGGTTCAATTGTATATATTTGGACTGCGTCTGCAGTTTGTCCTCCTGTCCAGGGGGTGGCGCTGGAGAGCACCCGGCTGGTTATCAGGTACCCAGACAGCTAGACTTAGAGAACCCCTCCCTCTCCTCAGAAGACCAACCCTATAGGCCTCAACACCTCCTCAGCCTCCCAGTACGCCTCCACAGGGTAAGGACATCCGTCTGTCATTCAAAACATCATTATGAGTTATTCTAAAGTGTTACCAATCAACTCATATAAACTTTTGAAATGTACAAAGTGATGGAAGGAGGAAGCAGGAGCACAGGTGCAGGTGTTTGTGTTTTCATACTGTTTGTCTCTCTCTCTCCCAGGACCAGGAGGATGGCTCCCATCAATGGTGACGAGTGTTTCTTCTGGAGGACCACCGGCTGTTTCTATGGTGACAAGTGTCGCTTCAAACACAAGCCTGACCAGAGAGGAAGAGACAGGAAACCATGTCAACCCTGTCCACCCCGCAGTGACTGGATAGTAGAGAGGGAGGAGAATGATGAAGATTAAGGAAGAGGATGAGGAACTGTGTCCCTACTTTAAAAGGGAACAGGAGGCTTGGGAGACCCGTTTGTAGTCCTCTGGCACAGACCACAGAACACTAGACATATAGAATGAGTGTGTGAAGTGTCAATCAAAGTGAAGAGGAGTGCACCTCTGATTTCCTTCCCCCTCTCCCTCGACCTGAGCTGTGAAACATGGAAATTACATCATCATTAGAACTTTGAAGGGATCTTTGCCCAGGGAGCCGCCTCTATGATGACCATGTTGTAGACACTAAGGGGGCTGACATCTGTTGTTATCATGTGTTTTACTGTGTATGTATGTATGGTAATGTGACTGGACATGTGACCCCTTGTGATGTCACTGTGAGACTCACTGCCAGCCTGATGCCATTGGGTGCCTAGTAATAGCCCCAACAGGGGATAAATAAATGCTATTTTTGAATTGAATTACAATTGAATATGGGGCATGTTCCAGGCAGACTATATTGCAGTCACCTGCCTGCTCTCACAAACATTAGTCCTTCTCCTTTTTAACCTGAAGGGGTACTATAATTTAAAATCAAATATCTAAATGATCCATGGTATGACCACCTTAAAACAATTCCATATGTCAGCTAGTAGAACCCCCCAAACGGCTCAGACTTTTAGAGGTTCAGAAACCCAGTGTCAGAGGGAGCAATGTCCAGCACCTAAACACACAAATCAAATCAAATCTAATTGTATTTGTCACATGCGCCGAATACAACAGGTGTATACCTTACTGTAAAATGGTTACTGACAAGCCCTTAAGCAACAATATGTAAGAAAATATTAGATTTTTAAATTATAAAATGAAGGAAAAAAAATCACACAATAAAATAACAATAATGAAGCAGCAATAAACAATTACATGAAAGATTATTCATTGTCATTTAAAAAAACACGCATCAGTCAGACACAATGGGACACAATAATCCCAGACAGACAGACAGACTTAGTTATATGCATGTCAGGGTTCACTTTGGGTCCGTTGTTCTGAAGATCAGTGAGCTGAACACATCTCTTTCACACAAGAACACACTGGACACTCAGAGCAGCTTGCCTTGGCCATGGCATAATGACAGCTCACTGTTGTCTGTTGTTTCTAGCTAGCTAATGTTGATAGCTAAATGTTAGCTAACTAGCTCACAAGCTAACTATGGGGTCTTGCTGTAATTCAGCGGCAGCACATCATATTGTTCACAATCCAGTCCAATCAGAGTAGCTGTGTGATGCACAAGAATACTTGTTTATCGCTGAATAACAGCAGCTTCATGTAGCTAACAAGCTAGTTGAGATCACTAGTTCACTCAATTCAAACACCAGGTCAACATAAGTCCCAATAACAGTACTTTTACGTGCCTGACTGTTTTATTATATGTATATAATGTATATATTTGACATTTTCTACTTTCTATTTTGTATATTTTCATCGGACTAGTAGGGACATATGAAGCCTGGAAGCTGCAGTAACGTTGAGATGTCAGTAGGGAGATCTCTAGTCTAGAACACTGGTACCAAAGATACTCCCCTTTCATCTGTTCTGTAACCTTCAGTACCAGCTGATGAGGAGTGATGGAAATGGGTCACATTTTGTCTCTTGTTAAACATGTAGGCCCACTCCTCAAATAAAGAAATGTAACTACAGTATGCTGACTTTATACTTTAGACCATTTTCTATTTAGATACAGTAACATCCCTTATTTTTTTATTTCTATTTCACCTTTATTTAACCAGGTAGGCAAATTGAGAACACGTTCTCATTTACAATTGCGACCTGGCCAAGATAAAGCAAAGCAGTTCAACACATACAACAACACATAGTTACACATGGAGTAAAACAAACATACAGTCAATAATACAGTGAAAAATAAGTCTATATACAATATGAGCAAGTGAGGTGAGATAAGGGAGGTGAAGGCAAACAAAATATATATATAAATAAATAAAAATATAAAAAGGCCATGGTGGCGAAGTAAATACAATATAGCAAGTAAAAAAAAAAAGTAGAGTAGAGATAGTAGAGATAGAAAAAGTAGAGATAGAAATAATGGGGTGCAAAGGAGCAAAATAAATAAATAAATAAATATGTGACATGCTCTTCCTGCATGTTAATGACCTGACTAGACTACTTTAAAATGTATCAACCACAGAACTCACACTTAGGCTACGCCTGCTTCTACTAATACTTACAGTAGACTACTTCTTGTTTCCACACAGTGACAGTACGTTGACTAACTGTTCAAGACCTCTCCCCTTCACTTCACTCTGTAAGTACACTTGATGATATCTTGAAATATAGTTTTAGTTTTGATGTTTTTAGCCATACATCACATGACTTCCTGTATCTTTGTTCTTGTTGGTTTATTTAGAACTGTGTTTTGGTTGTTACATCAGGGCCTGTATTCATAAAATGGCTCAGACGGTCCGTATAATTATGATCTAAAAGCCTAAACTGATCCCAGATCCCAGATCAGCTTTCCTACTCTGATACACTTTGTGAATACTGACCCTGAACTGTGGTTTCATGTGTTTAGTTTAGTTCAGTTTATTAATTTACATGATCAGTAGAGTTTGCCAGTGATACCCAGATCTCCATTCAATTGGGTCATGTTCACTGTCAAAGTATAACAGGGTCAAGTATAACTGTGTGTGTGTGTGTTATGTCTGTTTGTGTGTGTGTGTTTGTCTCTGTGTGTGTGTGTGTGTGTGTGTGTTATGTCTGTTTGTGTGTGTGTGTGTGTGTGTGTGTGTGTGTGTGTGTGTGTGTGTGTGTGTGTGTGTGTTTGTGTGTGTGTGTGTGTGTGTGTGAGGGTAAATTTATTTTTACATGTTAATCTGACTATTAGATATACAGTCACAACCAAAATTTTTGCCACCCTTGACAAATACTGAGCTATATTGTGTGCTACAAAAGACGGGAAGTATGTTGTACATGTGGTTTCATATAAATACTTGTACATGCTATTTTAAGAGCTCTGAGAGCAACAGATTGTGGTGGAGATATTTTGAAAATGGCCGAAAGTAAGAGTGAGAGAAAGAGTGATTGGAGTGAGTGGATGCTCCATAAGAGGTTTAGGAGTAGTATTAACATGAGACACAGTGATGGTGGGTTGTGTTTAGGAGTAGTATTAACATGAGACACAGTGATGGTGGGTTGTGTTTAGGAGTAGTATAAACCTGATACACAGTGATGGTGGGTTGTGTTTAGGAGTAGTATTAACATGAGACACAGTGATGGTGGGTTGTGTTTAGGAGTAGTATTAACATGAGACACAGTGATGGTGGGTTGTGTTTAGGAGTAGTATTAACATGAGACACAGTGATGGTGGGTTGTGTTTAGGAGTAGTATTAACATGAGACACAGTGATGGTGGGTTGTGTTTAGGAGTAGTATTAACATGAGACACAGTGATGGTGGGTTGTGTTTAGGAGTAGTATTAACATGAGACACAGTGATGGTGGGTTGTGTTTAGGAGTAGTATTAACATGAGACACAGTGATGGTGGGTTGTGTTTAGGAGTAGTATTAACATGAGACACAGTGATGGTGGGTTGTGTTTAGGAGTAGTATTAACATGAGACACAGTGATGGTGGGTTGTGTTTAGGAGTAGTATTAACATGAGACACAGTGACGGTGAGTTGTGTTTAGGAGTAGTATTAACATGAGACACAGTGATGGTGGGTTGTGTTTAGGAGTAGTATTAACATGAGACACAGTGATGGTGGGTTGTGTTTAGGAGTAGTATTAACATGAGACACAGTGATGGTGGGTTGTGTTTAGGAGTAGTATTAACATGAGACACAGTGATGGTGGGTTGTGGTTTTGTTGGTTTAGATGCACACACTCAGTGTCACTTTCCTGTTCTACTTTCCTGTCTGTCCTCTGACAGGCCTCCTGAATCATATCAGAAATCTATATATGCACATTAGACTTTATAGAATATGGTTCTCTGTAGCTCAGTTGGTAGAACATGGCACCTGCAACGTGATGGGTTTTGTTCCCGTGACCACCCATATCTTAAACATATGCACAAAGACTGTATGTTGCTTTTGATAACTAAATGGCATTATTTATGGACAGCAAACTACAATAGACCACACAGTCAGTACATCAGGCTATGGTGATGTTCAATCATGCCTTTCCTTGATTCAGCTACTACCAGTACTGTACAACAGAGGAGGCTGGTATACAGCAGGATGGGCTCATTATAATGGCTGGAATGACGGGAACACCATTAATTTTATTCCCATTACTTCCCAAATGAATGAGGACATCATGACTGGAGGCTGCAGTAATGTTGAGATGCCAGTAGGTGGAGCTCTAGTCTAGAACACTGCAGTAATGTTGAGATGCCAGTAGGGAGAGCTCTAGTCTAGAACACTGCAGTAATGTTGAGATGCCAGTAGTGAGAAATCTAGTCTAGAACACTGCAGTAATGTTGAGAGGCCAGTAGGGAGAACTCTAGTCTGGAACACTGGAACCTTCAGTATCACTTTGATGCAGATGATGAGGATTGATGGTTATGGGTTTTAAATGGAATGGGTTCTAATTGAATGACATCATGGAACTTTAAAATGTATATACAGAACTCAGAAGGGCAAGGTAGGTCATTAAAATGTTAACGTTATAAATAGTATTGTCAACACATTGTTTACATGGTTCTGTATGTAGTATAAAGATCACATTGGAAATTGACAATATTTTAAAATAAAATAAATATATGCCCAGACTTGTCTTTGACACATTTCTGTTCAAATACAGTAACAGCCCTTTTCTGGCGTGTTGGTCTGGTTGTCGTGGATGTTAATGTCTAAACAGGAAGGACAGTTCTGCATCAGCTACTTGTGTTCTGACTGCTTTTATAATGTTTCAACACTTACTTCTTGTTCCCACTCACTACCAGTAAGTTGACTCACTGTACAATACCTCTCCCCTTCACTTCACTCTGTAGGTACTCTTGACAATATCTGGAAATATAGTTTTTGGTTATCTGTATTTAGTCATTAGTAATGTAATTGAAGGCAATGTATCATTTTACTTCTTGTTATGTTTTGAGCTGTGTTTTGGTTGTTACATCAGGGCCAGTATTCATAAAGTTTCTCCCCCAGCATGGGTGATTGTGTGTGTGACACAGCAGATTTATCTGAGGGCCCTTTGATCAGACGGATAGGGAGTAGGGTTGACATCTATACTGTGTAGGATGTGTGTTTTAACTTTCTACATCCATAACAACCAGCTCTCTAGACTTTGGTACAGACTCCATGGGCCTTATGGGCCTTCACTACAGATGTTGTGTGTGTGTGTCACTGGCTGTTTATCCTCACAACTTGGGGATAGGAGCTATCATTGAACCTGGTGGTCAGTCTTTAGGCTGCTGTACAGCTTGACGGACCGTAGAGGTTTGAACATATATCCTCCTATATTTGGGGTTCTGAGAATAAATCAGCTTCACAACAGTCAATTTTCGAAATATGTGTTTACAGTACTACAGATCTGTTCAATAAGTGATTGTTGTTGATGATGATGATTATGGAGTTAATCACCAGCTATAGAGTGAGTTGTTGTTTATGTTTCTAAGACTGCAGGGTGGGAGATGCAACAATGTCCTTGAGAACAGCAGGAAGTGTGTTGGTGGTCTTTCTCTGGTCTGCGACAGGTATGGTCCCTTTCATAACTGTTTTAGTTGCCCTGTTTTTCATGTCTAAAAGGTTAAGAGTCATAATGATGTTCTGTTTGGCATATCTTCTTCACTTTATATATTGGTCTTCTACTCCTCATTGAGAGATCTGTGGTTTCCATTCACACCCAACTCAGCAACAATGGCAACAAAATGTGGACCAACAATACTGTTAGTGAGAGCCATGTTTGCTTAATTTTCATTTAATAAATGTTGTGTTGTGTGACTGTGTTTCAGTGGTACTGGGTCAGTATGCCTGGAGTGTGACTTACACCACTCAGAGTATCTGTACCTTGAAGGGGTCAACAGTGGAGCTGACCTGCTCTTACACATATCCCAGTGGTCATAAAGTCACATCAACCTTCTGGTTCACTAAAATGGAGACTGGTGTAGAACCTGAAGATATAGGTCAGTACCCAGAGTATGCAGGTCGTCTGGAGTATCATGGGGATAAGGAGAAAGACTGTACCCTGAGAATTACAGACCTGAGAGAGAGAGACTCAGTTACGTACTGGTTCAGATTACTAACAGATCAGGAAGGAGGGACATATACTGGCAAACTTGGAGTGACTTTGTCTGTAACAGGTACAGTAAAAATGTGTTTTTATGTTCAGTTCCAATTAGTTCTGACAATTGTTGTGGTGTGTATGTATTATAGTCTGTATAACATATGACTTCTTCCTTCTTTGTATTAGAGTGATAAGTCAGCGATGAAGGGATTTACAGTGATATTGTTTTTTCTCCAGGTCTTCAGGTGAAGGTGACTGGTGGACATCAGGATAAGACACTGACCTGTATCACCACCTGTACTCTGACTGACAACCCCACCTACATCTGGTACAAGAACGGACAACATCTAGATGAGAGCACCTCCCCCCAGTACAAAGACCCAGTCTCCAGTAACTATGAAGACAGCTACTCCTGTGCTGTAAAATGCCATGAGGATCTCCACTCTCCTGCAGTGTGTGAGTGTGTATTTAATTAACAATACTGTTTAACCTATGTGTGTGTGTTGGTTTCACTTTGTCATTTGAGAACATTTAGCATTTCTAGAAAAAACTGAGAATACAATCCAGTTGTCCTCTTGTTATGTCACTGTGTTTCAGGTGTTGATGGTCAGAGCTGCAGCAGAGTGACTTACACCAAGAGGAGAAGCTGTGTCTTAAAGGGGTCAACAGTGGACATATCCTGTACTTATGTTAGTTATTATTACACCACATCATCATTCTGGTTTAGAAGTGATAAGTCGACCCCTGAAGACCTAACCAGAGATCCAGGGTATGCAGGTCGTGTGAAGTACCCTGACAAAGAGAGATGGATATATAAAGGTCCCTCCATCCTGAGAATCACAGATCTGAGAGAGGAGGACTCAGCTGAGTATCGCTTCACTTTTAAAACTCACAACTTTGAATGTGGTTATAGTTTCCCAGGAACAACTCTGTCTGTCACAGGTAATACTACCCTGTATTTTACAATAGTTATCATAATGAATTACAGGAGAAAATAAATTAGCCATCCTGGTAACCTCTTGACACTACAGGGGGTGCTGTTTCAACTTGGACATTTATCGTTCCCAAATTAAACTGCCTCGTACTCAATTCTTGCTCGTACAATATGCATATTATTATTACTATTGGATAGAAAACAATCTCTAGTTTCTAAAACCGTTTGAATTATGTCTGTGGGTGAACCAGAACTCTTTCTGCAGCGAAATTCATGACAGGAACTGCGAAGGTCTGAAAACGAGGCTCTGTTCTCAGATCAGTTTAAAGCTCTGTATGTATCCTATGGGTCGACATGAACTGCACCCGCCTTCCCCTGGATGTCAGTAACCAATGAGAAGTGGAATGGAGTTTCTACGTAGTTCTCAGAGCTTATAAAAGGCCAAGGAACGAAGGGAGCTCTCTTTTCGACGTTCGTCATTGCGCAAAGCAAGACCTCAGGATGGCATTTTGAAACGCTCAGTTATCGGCCTTAGCTATATCCGTCTGTAATTTAATTCGATATAGGTGTTAGAAACATCATAACGAAGTTATTTTAAACCGAGTTATATCAGTTTATGCGAGTATATTGCTATTTTCGGAATTTCCTTAGTATTGCGCTTTGAACATTTGGGCATGTTGTGGCCACATAGCTAATGTTAGCTGCTAATTCCGAAGTTGAAGACGACGTTTTACAACCAAGCAACGATTCTTTTGGACAAAGGACCACTTGCCCAAGATTCTGATGGAAGCTCGTCCAAAAGTAAGAGGTATTTATGATGTTATTCCGTATTTATGTGGAAAAATGTAAACGCATTTGTCCGCCATTATTGCGGCACTAGTCTGGCTGTAACGCACACTGTATGTCTAGTAACGTTAATTTTAAAAATCTAACTCAGCGGTTGCATTAATAACTAATGCATCTTTCATTTGCTGTCCAACCTGTATTTTTTAGTCAAGTTTACGATTATTTATTGATTAGATTAGGTGCCTTTCCAAGATGGCTCCGGCCAGAATGCATGACCTGTTGCCACTGATCACATTGTATAACCACGATTTGTGCTGCTAAATATGCACATTTTCGAACAAAACCTATATGCATTGTGTAATATGATGTTACAGGACTGTCATCTGATGAAGTATATCAAGGTTAGTCCAATTATATATCTTTTGCTGGATTGTTACGATCGCTAACCTTTGCTGCTGGTAAATGCGGTTGTGTTTCTGGCTATTGTGGTATGCTAATATAATGCTATATTGTGTTTTCGCTGTAAAACACTTAAAAAATCTGACATATTGGCTGGATTCACAAGATGTTGGGCTTACATTTGCTGTACGCTGTGTATTTTTCAGAAATGTTTTAAGATGAGTAATTATGTATTTGACGTTGGTCTCTGTAATTATTCTGGCAGCTTCGGCACTATTTCAGATTGCAGCTGCAATGTAGAACTGTGATTTATACCTGAAATATGCACATTTTTCTAAAAAAACATATGCTATACAATAAATATGTTATCAGACTGTCATCTTATGAAGTTGTTTCTTGGTTAGTGGCTATATATATCTTTATTTGGTCGAATTTGTGATAGCTACTGATGGAGTAAAAAACTGGCGGAGTAAAAAAAGTGGTGTCTTTTGCTAACGTGGTTAGCTAATAGATTTACATATTGTGTCTTCCCTGTAAAACATTTTAAAAATCAGAAATGATGGCTGGATTGACAAGATGTGTATCTTTCATCTGGTGTCTTGGACTTGTGATTTAATGATATTTAGATGCTAGTATTTACTTGTGACGCTATGCTAGGCTATGCTAGTCAGCTTTTTTACTGTGGGGGTGCTCCCGGATCCGGGTTTGGGAGGAATTAGAGGTTTTAATCATTGTGTTTTGACTGATTACACTTTGGTTGATAATTATGTGTTGGCTTATGATGTCACAAGTAGATTTTAGATTATAAGAACATGCCATGTACTCATATCATCCATATTTTATTATAGGGAAACAAACCTCAGTTCTGACTGCAGCTGTAGGAATCATAGTGGTTGTTCTGGTTCTCATCCTCTGTCTCTCTGGACTCATGTGGTCCAGGTGAGTGAGATTGCATATCTTTTTATATAATTTCACTTTAGTCATTGTAAATTTGAAATAGTTCTTAACTGACTTGCCTAGTTAAATAAAGGTTAAAAAAATAAAAATAAAAGTAACTTTATTAATTGGTTGATATCTTCATACATTCATTAATGTACAACAGGAAGAAGGCCTCCACATCCACCTCCAACACAAGAGACACAGCAGATGATGGACAGGTGAGTCTGTTGGAATCAGAAGGTGACTGTGATGACTGTGTATTCTTTGTGGAACATTTCCACTCCTCATGTTGTCTGTCCTCTCTCCATCAGGGAGACTCTAGTCCAGTGTATGACAGCATCTCAAACATGGTCATGACCTCTACTGCAGCACAGACAGCAGCCACAGACGACCAGGATGATGTTCACTACGCCAGCGTCCACTTCTCTCGCTCCAAAAACCAGGAAGTGCCTCTGTACTCCACCGTCCAGCTGCATCAACCACAGAAACAGGACCAAGATGTCCAATACGCTGCTGTGAAATTCAACCTCCCCAGTTCTGCCACCCAGTGAGCATATTCTGCTATTACAACAACATAGAGTCTATACTATATAGAACATTGTGAACACAGACAGCATCAAGGTCATTCATATGCTGCTGCTTATTGGAGGAGAGGACAATGATGTCATTAAAATAAGCAAAACAGTTGACCCCTAGTGACCCCTCATTGCTCCCTGAGAACTCCCTCCATCACTATCTGAAGGGTTGAAGGAGAAATCTTCATCTCATATGACATTTCATTGAACTCATACTTTGGTGTAACAGTGGACATTTTGAAAAGTAACAGTTTTAATGTCTGAAAGGTTCCAAGGGTATTCTTCAGGCCAAATGGCATTTCCTGAAACTACAAACTCTACAATATACATCTCAAGACAGTTACTATAATGAAGGAGTGATGTGATGTGATGAGGGTTTTGAGTAACTGTTCTGCTTGCATTCCAAATGGCACCCTATTCCCTATTTTAGTTCACTACTGGTCTAAAGTAGTGCACTATAAGGGAGTAGGGTGCCATTTGGGACTCAATTTCAGTTTAACGTCTGTTTCTTTCTCCAGGCCCACGGTGGAACAAGCAGCTGAGGAGGACTCCTCTGTTCTCTACAGCACAGTCAACAAACCCAGAACCAAGAAGACCTGAACACAACAAACCCAGAACCAAGAAGACCTTGTATATCTGGACCCGTATATTCAAAATAGTGGTATAATTAATCAATAAGGTCAGAGGGGGTGTGGTATATTGGCCAATATACTGTACCACGGCTAATGACTGTTCTTCTGCACAACACAATGCAGAGTGCCTTGATACAGCCCTTAGCCGTGGTATATTGACCATATACTACAAGCCCGAGGGCCTTATTGCTATTATAAACTGGATACTAACACAAATAGAAAGTAAACAAATATTTTTGTGTCATACCAGTGTTCTATTGTCTGATATACAGTACATGAAATGAAATGCTTATTCAGCCAATCAGCATCCAGCACACAAACTACCTGGTTTATAATAGTATCTAATAATATACAGTGCATTCAGAAAGTATTCAGACCCCTTGACTTTTTCCACATTTTGTTACGTTACAGCCTTATTCTAAAATTAATTAAATTGTTTTTTCCCCCCTCATCAATCTACACACAATCGCCCATAATGACAAAGCAAAAACAGGTTTTTAGAAAGGTTTGCAAATTGATTAAAAATACAGAATTGAAATATAACATTACGTAAGTATTCAGACTCTTTACTCAGTACTTTGTTAAAGCACCATTGGCAGCGAGTCTTTCTTGGGTATGATGCTACCAGTTTAAAAATTTGTTTTACAGCAAGTACATTTTGTTGTCTGTTACCCAAATAAATTAAATTAGTTTCTATACACTTTATATATCGTTTGCTAGATTTTTTCAAATATTTGTTTAAATGTTTTTATGACAATTTTGTCTCAAAATTCAGGAAGTAGTTCTGCTTGATGCAATGTTTCTTATTAATTTTATCAAAACATTACTAATGTGTGAAGTGTAAACAAATCGTAAACAAATCATAAACATGCCGCTGTAATTCAGCGGCAACGCACCGTATAGTTCACAATCCACTTTGTTCAGAGCAGCTGTGTGATGCACGAAAATGCCAGTTTATGGAAGTCACATCACTTGATTGTCAGAGGTAACAGAGTTAACTTCTAGCTGGCTAGCTTTCAGTTTCACTGAACAACGTCTTCTTCATGTAGCTAACAAGCCAGCTGAGATAGCTAGTTCACTGAATTCATATGCCAGTCCCACATCAACTCTTAATAACACGATATCTTTACATGCGTGGTTTATTCTGTATCGATTTTTTAACATTTTCAAATGTTATTTGACATTTTATTTTGTGTATTTTCATTTGTATCTTTATCTGATGCCATCTTCTGTTTGAATCCTCCGCTGGTATCCCCTGAATCCGCCCACTTCTTCCCCGAAGTAGACCTTGTGAGCATCGTAGATTTGCATGTTTCACTCTCTGATCGGATTGTCTGAATTCACTAGTCGAGTGTCAATCACAGAAAAAAACAACATGGATGAAAATACATTTTGAGAAAATGTGAATCCCTCGTTCGTTTCTCTGGTCCCTGGAAAAGACATAGACTGTGTATAGGGCAAAGATTTCAGCTTCGCCTGTTCCACTTATATGGATTCAGCTAACAAATACGTAAACTCCAATGTTCACACCAGTCTCATACTTTTAAATCCATGACGGGAAGAGTGAACTTGCACACTTGGGAAAGGGTTGGGATTCGGTATCTCAGTGTCAGGAAACTTATTACCAGTTTGTTATTCTGTTATTGATCCAAGTGGATGAGGACATGATTGTGACATTTGAAGAGAGACAGGAGGCTGCAGTAATATTGAGATGCCAGTAGGGAGAACTCTAGTCTAGAACACTGGAACCTTCAGTAGCACTTTGATGCAGATGATGAGGAGGGATGGGTCACATTATGTGAGGAAACACATTAAGAAACCATATAGAACAGTCAACACTTTGTTGTGGATCTGTATTTAAAGAAAATACTACAGTGAAAATGGGCTGCATTTAGGCAAAATGTAGGCCCACTCCTCAAATGAAGAAATGTAAATAGCTATGTGGTCTTTAGCAGTAGATCCAGTACGTCCCTTTCTGACATGCTGTTGATGCATGTGATTGTCTTACATCCCTGACTAGACTACTTTCTAAATGTGTCAATCACTAAAATCACACTTCTTCTTTCTATGCACTGCTACAACGGTACGTTGACTCACTGTACAACACCTCTCCCCTTCACTATGTAAGTACGGATGACGAGATCATTAAATATTTATATATATGTATATATATATATGTGTACTGTATCATTTTACTTTTACTTACATTTTTTACCTGTGTTTTGGTTGTTACATCAGGGCCTGCATTCATTAATTGTCTCAGAGAAGGAGTGCTGATGTAGGATCAGGTCCTACCAGTCCATATAATAATGATCTAAAAGGCTAAACTGGTCCTAGATCAGCTCTCCTTCTCAGAGACACTTTGTGAATATGGACCCTGGACTGTTTTAATGTATCAGGTGGAGTTATTCACCAGCTATAGAGTGAGTTGTTGTTTATGTTTCTAAGACTGCAGGGTGGGAGATGCAACAATGGCCTTGAGAACAGCAGGAAGTGTGTTGGTGGTCTTTCTCTGGTCTGTAGCAGGTATGGTCTCATTCATAACTGTTTTAGTAATGTTATCTTAATGTTATTCTGGTGTGTTCAGTGACATCATCTGTTAGGGGCTTCTGCTTTTCTGGAATAGTTGTCTTTCACACCTCACTGAGTAACGCTTAGGTCCTTACTGTGGTTTTCATTCACACTCAGCAAGTAGAGTACGGCAACAAAGTGTGGACAAACGCTGTTAGTGTGAGAAAATGAGTCTGTGATGTATAGTCACTATCATGTGTGATTGCGTTGCAGTGTTACTGGGAGTGTGACATACACCCCTCAGAGTATCTGCACCTTGAAGGGGTCATCAGTGGAGCTGACCTGCTCTTACACATATCCCAGAGGTACAGTCACAACAACCTTCTGGTTTACCAAACTTTATACCGTGACTTTGAGTGATGACCCAGAATACAAAGGTCGTGTGACGTACCGTAGCGACAAGAAGAATAGCCACACTCTGACAATCAGAGACATGAGAAAGAGTGACTCAGCTATGTACATGTTCATATTTATAACAGATCAGACCGTAGGGAAATATACTGGAGATCCTGTAGTCACTCTGTCTGTCACAGGTACAGTTACATTCAATAAAGCTAAACTATTCCATTTAGTTATGGGCATTTGTCTTGGTTTGTGTTTACATCTGTATAAAATTGGATTTCTTCCATCAGTGTATTAGAGTGAAAACTCAGTGATAAAGGGATTTACAGTGATGTTGTTTTTTAGTCACACTTTATTTGGATAGTCTGGATAGATGCTCTACAGATGGTCATGATATCAACAAACTTCCTGTTGATAAGTTACTGCTTTTCTTTAGTCTTTCTACTATTTCCACTGTACCTTGACACAGCTCTCTCTCCACAGTGTCCATCCTGACCCTAACTGGGACACACACACCACTGAAAATGAGGACCAGACACTCTGGCAGTAAGTATGTTAAAACATATTCATAATGTGTTTATTTGTATATAGTATTTGTGTTTGTTTGTGTGAGTGGGTAAGTGGGTGAGCGAGAGAGATGAACACAGAAAGTAGAAGTGAGAGAGAATGCTATAGAGCACTGTGTAAAGTGCTCATACTGTGTTTCCTGTGTCGCTGTCTCTCTCAGAGTGTGAGGGACTCGCCCAGTGACACGTTCACAGCTCTTCAGAGAGACGCTCAGCACTCTGTGTATCAGACCATTCAGGGGAGAAAACCACCACAGAACCTGGACTGATAGAACCACCACAGAACCTGGAGGGAAGAGAACCACCACAGAACCTAGACTGATAGAACCACCACAGAACCTGGACTGATAGAACCACCACAGAACCTGGACTGAAGAGAACCACCACAGAACCTGGACTGAAGAGAACCACCACATAACATGGACTGAAGAGAACCACCACAGAACCTAGACTGAAGACAACCACCACAGAATGTGGACTGATAGAACCATCACAGAACCTGGACTGAAGAAAACCACCACAGAACATGGACTGAAGAGAACCACCACAGAACCTGGACTGAAGACAACCACCACAGAACCTGGATTGAAGACAACCACCACAGAACCTGGACTGAAGAGAACCACCACAGAACGTGGGCTAAAGAGAACCATCACAGAACATGAACTGAAGAGAACCACTACAGAACATGGACTGAAGAGCTATGGCACCAAACCAAAGCTAGTCCTTACACCTCTATTCTCTTGCTAATACATAGTTATCATATCTTGAAGGTCCACCCAAATTACAAAATTACACATTGGTTTTCTTACCCTTTTAGCAGTCTATGAACATGGTGTGACAGCAATCCATGCTTTGGTTTAGTTTCCCCTGGCACTGTTTCCACTTGCTAACGTTTTAGCATTCGTGGCACAAATCCCATTCAAGTCTATGACTGATAAGAGATATTTCTCGCACATGATGTCGAAATCATTCAAAAGTAAAAGCTCAACAAAGTCCCTTATAGATGATTTGAATATGATGTGAGAATGTTAGCATATGAAATATTAACATCGGTCCCATGACTTGAATGGGATTTTTGTTACAAATGCTATAATGTTATGTATATGTGGGAGTGTTCGACATTGCAGCCAACTTTATAGGCAAGTCAAGATCTACAAATCACCTTGCATGATAAATAACTACTCAATATTATTAATAGACCAGTCAACCACAATTTACCCATCATACATCACAGTGTTGATGCTCGTGAACACTGTCTGTG
Source organism: Salvelinus alpinus (assembly GCF_045679555.1). NCBI lineage: Eukaryota > Metazoa > Chordata > Actinopteri > Salmoniformes > Salmonidae > Salvelinus > Salvelinus alpinus. The sequence goes on along the minus strand of NC_092087.1, from coordinate 88,816,820 downwards.
TGACTGTGGAAGGAAGCCCTCTGCATAAGTGTCTTAGTTACTGACATAGAGTTGGATAGAGGGTATATCTTGGCATCTTTGTCAAGATGTCCTCTGTGACAGAATGAGCAGTGCCATTGAGGGCTATTTCCATTTTAAAGTAGTTAATGTATTCTTCTTAAACTTCCATAAGTTTAATAACAGTCGGTATACCAACTGAAATGGTGTATTCTATGGCTTAGCCATGCTAAAACAGGCTTTGAAGCAAGTGTGCCCTCTATTCAACTCTATCATCTCTGACTGCTTCAATGTTGTGTCAACCACAGACTTCAAAAACCTCACACTCAGTGTCTATTTACATAGACTTCCAGTAAGTTAACTTGCAACACATCTCGCCTTCACTCTGTAAGTATACTTGACGATATCTTAAAATATGTATCTTTATAATTTGTTTGTAACCATGAACTTCTGTATCCTGTTATGTGCATGGCGATGCTATTGTAATGTATGTTGTTTTGTTTTTCTGTTATGTACAGTATACTTTGTAGATGTATTTCTGCATTTTAATCTGATACAGTATTGTACATGTGGTTTCATATATAATACTTTTGCATGCTATTTTAAGGACCGACAGCAATAGATTGTTGTGGAGACTTGTTTGAAAATGGCCTAAAGTAAGAGTGATTGAGTGTATGCTTCGTAAGAGCTTTCAGAGTAGAATTAACATGAGACACAGTGATGGTGGGTTGTGTTTAGGAGTAGTATTAACATGAGACACAGTGATGGTGGGTTGTGTTTAGGAGTAGTATTAACATGAGACACAGTGATGGTGGGTTGTGTTTAGGAGTAGTATTAACATGAGACACAGTGATGGTGGGTTGTGTTTAGGAGTAATATTAACATGAGACACAGTGATGGTGGGTTGTGTTTAGGAGTAGTATTAACATGAGACACAGTGATGGTGGGTTGTGTTTAGGAGTAGTATTAACATGAGACACAGTGTTGTGGGTTGTGTTTAGGAGTAATATTAACATGAGACACAGTGATGGTGGGTTGTGTTTAGGAGTAGTATTAACATGAGACACAGTGATGGTGGGTTGTGTTTAGTAGTAGTATTAACGTGATACACAGTGATGGTGAGTTGTGTTTAGGAGTAGTATTAACATGAGACACAGTGATGGTGGGTTGTGTTTAGGAGTAGTATTAACATGAGACACTGTGATGGTGGGTTGTGTTTAGGTGGTGTATTAACATGAAACACAAGGCCGGCCTGCATAGGATTAGGCCTAAGGCGGCAGATTGACGAGGGCAGCATTTTCTGAGCTAAACTGACCAAGACCCACATCCAACAACACAGAAAACCTCACATAATTCTGCCTAAATACAATGACAATTTCTCTCAACCAGTGAGTTTTTTAGGTGAGCACTGATTCCACCCTGTGATAAGCAGTAACCACTGTGTCAAAGACAGGGATGCAAAATATGTATATTGTCCATTCCCAGCATGCCTCTCCAGGGTGCTGTTGGAGAGACGCATCACTGCAGCGCTCCACCAACATTCTGCAAAAAATAATGCAGCAGATATAACATTTGGTATAAAGAATATGTGGCCTTTTCAGGAAACTTTTTACATCAGCTTTCTCCGATCAAATAGCCTAACCTAAATTACACACATGACAAATGTGCTGACACTTAAATCAAATCAAATCAAATCAAATGTTATTTGTCCCATACACATGGTTAGCAGATGTTAATGCGAGTGTAGCGAAATGCTTGTGCTTCTAGTTCCGACAACGCAGTAATAACCAACGAGTAATCTAACCTAACAATTCCACAACAACTACCTTATATACACAAGTGTAAAGGGATGAGGAATGTACATAAAGATATATGAATGAGTGATGGTACAGAACGACATACGCAAGATGCAGTAGATGGTATCGAGTACAGTATATACATATGAGATGAGTAATGTAGGGTATGTAAACATATAAAAGTTGCATTGTTTAAAGTGGCTAGTGATACATGTATTATATCAAGATGGCAAGATGCAGTAGATGGTATAGAGTACAGTATATACATATGAGATGAGTAATGTAGGGTATGTAAACATTATATTTAGTGGCATTGTTTAAAGTGGCTAGTGATACATTTTTTACATCAATTTTTCCATTATTAAAGTGACAGGAGTTGAATCAGTATGTTGGCAGCAGCCACTCAATGTTAGTGGTGGCTGTTTAACAGTCTGATGCTCTTGAGATAGAAGCTGTTTTTTCAGTCTCTCGGTCCCTGCTTTGATGCACCTGTACTGATCTCGCCTTCTGGATGATAGCGGGGTGAACAGGCAGTGGCTCGGGTGGTTGTTGTCCTTGATGATCTTTATGGCCTTCCTGTGACATCGGGTGGTGTAGGTGTCCTGGAGGGCAGGTAGTTTGCCCCCGGTGATGCGTTGTGCAGACCTCACTACCCTCTGGAGAGCCTTACGGTTGTGGGCGGAGCAGTTGCCGTACCAGGCGGTGATACAGCCCGACAAGATGCTCTCGATTGTGGATCTGTAAAAGTTTGTGAGTGCTTTTGGTGACAAGCCGAATTTCTTCAGCCTCCTGAGGTTGAAGAGGCGCTGCTGCGCCTTCTTCACCATGTTGTCTGTGTGGGTGACCAATTCAGTTTGTCCGTGATGTGTACGCCGAGAAACTTAAAACTTACTACACTCTCCACTACTGTCCCGTCGATGTGGATAGGGGGGTGCTCCCTCTGCTGTTTCCTGAAGTATACGATCATCTCCTTTGTTTTGTTGACGTTGAGTGTGAGGTTATTTCCTGACACCACGCTCCGAGGGCCCTCACCTCTTCCCTGTAGGCCGTCTCGTCGTTGTTGGTAATCAAGCCTACCACTGTAGTGTCGTCTGCAAACTTGATGATTGAGTTGGAGGCGTGCATGGCCCCGCAGTCGTGGGTGAACAGGGAGTACAGGAGAGGGCTCAGAACGCACCCTTGTGGGGCCCCAGTGTTGAGGATCAGCGGGGTGGAGATGTTGTTATCTACCCTCACCACCTGGGGGAGGCCCGTCAGGAAGTCCAGTACCCAGTTGCACAGGGCGGGGTCCCAGGGTCTCGAGCTTGATGACAAGTTTGGAGGGTACTATGGTGTTAAATGCTGAGCTGTAGTCGATGAACAGCATTCTCACATAGGTATTCCTCTTGTCCAGATGGGTTAGGGCAGTGTGCAGTGTGGTTGTGATTGCGTCATCTGTGGACCTATTGGGGCGGTAAGCAAATTGGAGTGGGTCTAGGGTGTCAGGTAGGGTGGAGGTGATATGGTCCTTGACTAGTCTCTCAAAGCACTTAATTAATGATGACGGAAGTGAGTGCTACGGGGCGGTAGTGGTTTAGCTCAGTTACCTTAGCTTTCTTGGGAACAGGAACAATGGTGGCCCTCTTGAAGCATGTGGGAACAGCAGACTAGGATAAGGATTGATTGAATATGTCCGTAAACACACCAGCCAGCTGGTCTGCGCATGCTCTGAGGATGCGGCTGGGCCTGCAGCCTTGCGAGGGTTAACAAGTTTAAATGTTTTACTTACATCAGCTGCAGTGAAGGAGAGTCCGCAGGTTTTGGTAGCGGGCCGTGTCAGTGGCACTGTATTGTCCTCAAACCGAGCAAAGAAGGTGTTTAATCTGTCTGGGAGCAAGACATCCTGGTCCCGGTGGGGCTGGTTTTCTTTTTGTAATCCATGATTGACAGTAGACCCTGCCACATACAGTGGGGAGAACAAACTGCCGATTTTGCAGATTTTCCTACTTACAAAGCATGTAGAGGTCTGTAATTTTTATCATAGGTACACTTCAACTGTGAGAGATGGAATCTAAAACAAAAATCCAGAAAATCACATTGTATGATTTTTATTATAATTAATTAGCATTTTATTGCAGTTCTCTCACAGTTGAAGTGTACCTATGATAAAAATTACAGACCTCTACATGCTTTGTAAGTAGGAAAACCTGCAAAATCGGCAGTGTATCAAATACTTGTATCAAATACCTTGTGTCTGAGCCGTTGAATTGCGCCTCTACTTTGTCTCTATACTGACGCTTAGCTTGTTTGATTGCCTTGCGGAGGGAATAGCTACACTGTTTGTATTCGGTCATGTTTCCGGTCACCTTTCCCTGGTTAACTTCTTCGGGGTAGGGGGCAGCATTTTCACTTTTGGATAAATAGCATGCCCAAATTAAACTGCCTGCTACTCATCCCCAGAATATAAGATATGCATATTATTACTAGATTTGGATAGAAAACACTCTGAAGTTCCTAAAACTGTTTGAATCATGTCTGTGAGTATAACAGAACTTATGTAGCAGGCAAAACCCCGAGGACAAACCATTCAGAATATTTTTTTTTGTTGAGGTCACTGTCTTTTCAATGAGGTTTCATTGGGAAACCAGATTTCTAAGGGACTTGTTTGCATTTCCTACCACTTCCACTGGATGTCACCAGTCTTTAGAAATTGGTTGAGGTTTTTCCTTTGTGTAATGAAGAAGTACGACCATCTTACTTTAAGTGGATTGTTTGAGAGAGGCACATTACCAGAACAGTTGCGTCAGTTTGTTTTCTTTTTGTATTGAACACAGATCATCCCGTCTTCAATTTGATCGATTATTAACGTTTAAAAATACCTAACGTTGTATTACAAAAGTAGTTTGAAATGTTTTGGTAAAGTTTACATGTAACTTTTGAGATATTTTGTAGTGACTTTGCGCAAGTTGGAAGCTGTGTTTTTCTGGATGAAACGCGCCAAATAAATGGACATTTTGGATATATATCGACGGAATTAATTGAACAAAAGGACCATTTGTGATGTTTATGGGACATATTGGAGTGCCAACAAAAGAAGTTCGTCAAAGGTAAGACATGAATTATATTTTTATTTCTGCGTTTTGTGTCGTGCGTGCAGTGTTGAAATATGCTACTCTCTTTGTTTACTGTTGTGCTATCATCAGATAATAGCATCTTATGCTTTCGCCGAAAAGCCTTTTTGAAATATGACATGTTGGCTGGAATCACAACGAGTGTAGCTTTATTTTGGTATCTTACATGTGTGATTTAATGAAAGTTAGATTTTTATAGTATTTTATTTGAATTTGGCGCTCTGCATTTTCCCTGGCTATTGGCCAGGTGGGACGATTGCGTCCCACCTACCCTAGAGAGGTTAAAAGCAGTGGTTCGCGCTTTCAGTTGTGCGCGAATGCTGCCATCAATCCACGGTTTCTGGTTTGGGAATGTTTTAATAGTTGCTGTGGGTACGACATCGACGATGCACTTGGTAATTAACTCGCTCACCGAATCAGCGTATTCGTCAATGTTGTTGTTTGACGCAATGCGGAACATATCCTAATCCACGTGATCGAAGCAATCTTGAAGCTTGGAATCAGATTGGTTGGACCAGCGTTGAACAGACTTGAGCGCGGGAGCTTCCTGTTTTAGTCTCTGTCTATAGGCAGGGAGCAACAAAATGGAGTCGTGGTCAGCTTTTCCGAAAGGAGGGCGGGGGAGGGCCTTATATGCGTTGCGGAAGTTAGACTAACAATGATCTAGGGTTTTACCAGCCCTGGTACCACAATCGATATGCTGATAGAATTTAGGGAGTCATGTTTTCAGATTAGCCTTGTTAAAAATCCCCAGCTACAATGAATGCAGCCTCAGGATATGTGGTTTCCAGTTTACATAGAGTCAAATAAAGTTTGTTCAGAGCCATCGATGTGTCTGCTTGGGGGGGAATATATGCGGCTGTGATTATAATCGAAGAGAATTCCCTTGGTAGATAATGCGGTCGACATTTGATTGTGAGCAATTCTAAGTCAGGTGAACAGAAGGACTTGAGTTCCTGTATGTTGTTATGATCACACCACATCTCGTTAATCATAAGGCATACCCCCCCCCCCGCCCGCCCCTCTTCTTACCAGAAAGATGCTTGTTTCTGTTGGCGCAATGCGTGAAGAAACCAGGAGGCTGTACCGACTTCGATAGTGTGTCTCGAGTGAGCCATGTTTCCGTGAAGCATAGAACGTTACAGTCTCTTATGTCTCTCTGGAATGCTACCCTTACTCGGATTTCATCAACCTTGTTGTCAAGAGACTGGACATTGGTGAGTAGTATGCTCGGGAGCGGTGCGCGATGTGCCCGTCTCCGGAGCCTGACCAGAAGACCGCTCCGTCTGCCCCTTTTACGGCGTCGTTGTTTTGGTTCGCTGGCTGGGATCCAGTCCATTGTCCTTGGTGGTGGGCAAAACAGAGGATCCGCTTCGGGAAAGTCGTATTCCTGGTCGTAAAGATGGTGAGTTGACGTTGCTCTTATATCCAGTAGTTCCTCCCGAACTGTATGTAATAAAACCTAAGATTACCTGGGGTACCAATGTAAGAATAACACGTAAAAAAACAAAATACTGTATAGTTTCCTAGGAACGCGAAGCGAGGCGGCCATCTCTGAGGACAGGTCAAAGTAAAATAGACAATATGGTCTGGACAACCAGGCTAGTCACTGCTGTCCAGGAGATTCATCCCGTGGGCTAAATTTTCATGATCAGTGGTTTCAAGTTTGTATCCTTCAATTTTTTACTAAGCTGATCATAGCAAAAAAAAATAATTCTGCATTTGCCGCTGTGTAAACACAGTGCAAATAGGCTCAGGGTTACTACTCCTGATAAAATTGGGTAGCTGATTTTCAAAGCTTAATTAGCCAAATTGATTAGTCACAGGAATCAGGACTAATTAAGTTGATGCAACGGCCTGTTTTACAAACGGTAGACCTACCAAATGGATGGGCATTCATGAAATTCCATTGTGGGCCGACATGGTAGAAAACACCCCCGTAAGCACAGGCCGACGTATTTTGGACATCTTTTTTGGTCATGTCCTAACTGGCAGTCTTCTTTGGTGTTTTACAAATGGTAGGCCTACAACATAGATGAGCATTCCTAAAATTACATTTCAGACAACACTCTAGGCTATACCTCAGTAAGCACCGTCCTACACTGACACCTCTTGGAGGTCTTTTTTTGGTCCTGTCTGGACTGGATGTTTTTTGGTGCATTTCGGACCGGCCCTGATTTCCACGTTCACGGACGTTGATTTTTGGTCTGGTCCGGACCAAATCTGAACCAATCATAGACGTTGGTGTTTGGCCAGCTTTCATTTGGCCCAAACACAGACATACATAAATCACATCTTTTCATCTTTCATTCAGAACCTAAATTGAACCTAACTTCAACGTCTGGAAAAATAAGTATTTTAAAACCATGACCTAGAGAAGTAACACCGGCAATCGACTTAACACTTTACAATTAAGCACGCTGAAAATAAACAAGCCTTCTGCAGAGTTGCACACACTGTGCACCAACCAACAGCTCCACACAGAGAGCCAGAAGAGCTTTATTTCCTCCTTCCTGACTGCTGATGTGCTCTTAAAGTGGCAGTGCACGGTGAAGGCTGTGTGCAGAATTTCATCACAACATTAGACTCTATATGGATAACAGGCTACATTAGACTATATATAGATAACAGGCTACATTAGACTATACAGTATATGGACAGCAGCAGTCAATACAGCAGGCTATGGTGATGATGTTACTGATTCCTCTGCTAACTAATGCTAAAACTAGTACTGTATACAAGGGTCAACAGTGTAACATAATATGATAGTGGCATGTTGTAATACTACAGACATCAGTGTTTGTTTGATTAAATGTTACTTTGGCAAGTAGTAGCAAGAGTTTTGTTTCACCATTCTATCTGATGTATTGTCAGTTTGTAATGTTGTTATTAGCCCAACATTAATGAGGACATTATTATTAGGATGGTGCAGTAATATTGATTTGCCAGTAGGGAGAGCTCTAGTCCAGAACACTGGAACCTTCAGTACCACTTTGATGCAGCTGATGAGGAGTGTAAATTGAATGAGTTTGTAGAATAGAATGAATGACATCATGGAACTGACCAAATGTAAATGAAACTTTGACCTGTTCCATGTAGAACTTAGAGGGACAAGGCAACACATTATAAGATATTATAAATATTCCAAATAGAATAATCAACATATTAAATATCATATAATATAATTTCATGAAATCACAAGTCCAATACAGCAAATGAAAGATAAACATCTTGTGAATCCAGCCAACATGTCCGATTTTTTAAATGTTTTACGGCGAAAACACAACATATATTTATGTTAGCTCACCACAATAGCGCAACACACAACGCCATTTTGTCACCGCAAAGATAGCTTTCACAAAACCCACAAATAGAGATAAAATTATTCACTAACCTTTGAACAACTTCATCAGATGACAGTCTTATAAAATCATGTTATGCAATACATTTATGTTTTGTTCGAAAATGTGCATATTTATAGCTACAAATCCTGGTTTTACATTGGTGCCATGATCATAAATGGCACCAAAACAGCCAGAATAATTACAGAGAGCAACATGAAATACATAAATACTCATCATAAAACATTTATGAAAAATACATGTTGTACAGCAAATGAAAGATAAACATCTTGTGAATCCAGCCAATATTTCTGATTTTTTAAGTGTTTTACAGCGAAAACACAACATATATTTATGTTAGCTCACCACAATAGCGCAACACACAACGCCATTTTGTCACTGCAAAGATAGCTTTCACATTACCCACAAATAGAGATAAAATGAATCACTAACCTTTGAACAACTTCATCAGATGACAATCTTATGACATCATGTTATACAATACATTTATGTTTTGTACAAAAATGTGCATATTTATAGCTACAAATCTGGGTTTACAACGCAGCCATCGTCACCAATAACACCAAATTGTCCGGAGCAATTTTACACAGCGACATAATCTAACCAAAAAACTCATCATAAACTTTGCTGAAAAATACATGTTGTACAGCAAATGAAAGATACACTGGTTCTTAATGCAACCGCTGTGTTAGATTTAAAAAAATAACTTTAGTACAAAGCACAGTATGCAATAATCTGAGACAGTGCTCAGCCATTCTCCGCCATGTTGGAGCCAACATATTCCACAAAATACAAAATAACATCATAAATATTCTCTTACCTTTGATGATCTTTCATCAGAATGCAGTGCAAGGAGTCCTAGTTCGAGAATAAATCGTTGTTTTGTTTTAGAATGTCCATTTCTTCTGTCTAATTAGCAACTTTGGCTAGCATGGTGGAGCTCAAGTGTCCATCAACGTTTGGTGCATGGAACGAATAATTCAAAAACTGATAATAAAAGTCGAATAAACTGGTCAAACTCAGTTGAGAATCCATCTTTAGTATGTTTTTCTCGTATGTATCCAATAACTTCCCAGACGGAGCATTTCGTCGTGTCTACCTAACGCATTGCAGAAAATGATATGGTGCTCCCAGGTGCGCAGCAAAAATCTGCCAATATGGCGGACCTGTCACTCCAAAAGCTCTCATTCGGTCCCAGATCAGGCTAGACATCTCATTCAACATTCTACTGCCTGTTGACATCTAGTGGAAGGCGTATGAAGTGCATACATATTCATAAATACAAGGCAATTGAATAGGCGAGGCCTGTCAGAGAGACCCATTTCAGAATTTTCACTTCCTGTTTGGAACTTTGCCTGCCAAATCTGTTTTACTCACAGATATAATTCAAACAGTTTTAGAAACTTCAGAGTGTTTTCTATCCAATAGTAATAATAATATGCATATCGTATGATCTAGAACAGAGTACGAGGCCGTTTAATTTGGGCACGATTTTTTCCCAAAGTGAAAAAGGCGCTATTTGCAAGAGGTTTTAAGATGGTTCTGTATTTAAATAAAAGTGGAAATGGGGGACATTTTGTCCATTATAGAAATGTAGGACCCATTTTAATACAGTAACCTCCCTTTTCTGACATGCTGTTCTGGTCCTCATGCATATTAATGTCTTAAAGAGGAAGGAAAGGACTGTTCTGTATCATCTACTCGTGTCCTGACTACTTTAAATATGTATCAACCACAGAGCTGACAGTTACTAACAGTTCCCACTCACTACCAGTAAGTTGACTGACTGTATAAGACCTGTAACGGCAGCCTTCCCTCTCTTTACGAGAAGAGGGATCGGACCAACAGGGAGCGTAGCCAGTGCTCAACATGTTTAATAAAACGATAAACAGTGAACACTTAACACGATACAAAATAACAAATGTGGCAAACCGATACAGCCCTATCTGGTGCAGAGAAAACACAAAGACAGGAAACAACCACCCACAAACCCCAACACAAAACAAGCCACCTATATATGATTCCCAATCAGAGACAACAGAAAACACCTGCCTCTGATTGAGAACCCATTAGGCCAAACATAGAAACAGACAAACTAAACACACAACATGGAATGCCCACCCAGCTCACGTCCTGACCAACACTTAAACAAGCAAAACACACAAGAACAATGTCAGAACGTGACAAGACCTCTCCCCTTCACTTCACTCTGTCGGTACTCTTGACAATATCTTGAAATATAGTTTTTGGTTATTTGTTTTTAGTAATAAGTCATTTACTTGAGGGTATTGTATCATTTTACTTCTTGTTATGTTTTGAGCTGTGTTTTGGTTGTTACATCAGGGTCAGTATTCATAAAGTGTCTCAGTGTAGGATTGTTGATCTACGTAGAGATGAGATGGGGGGGGGGGGTACATTGCTAGACATGACCGCCTTGTTGACCTGATAGCCAGCTAGGTGAGACAAGTAGTCTCACCATCAGCACACATGCATAAACATTCTTGTGTAAAGGGTCACCTTGTTAGCGCCGGAGAAGATGGCTGCCATTTTATGGGCTCTTAACCAACTGTGCTATTTTATTATTTTTTTCTTGTTGTTAATAACTTATTTTGTACATAATTTAGCTGCTACCGTCTCTTATGACCGAAAATAACTTCTGGAAATCAGAACAGCGATTACTCACCTTGAACTTAATGAAGAATTTCTCTTTAATGAGTTGGACGAGAGGGATTTACTCCAGACACCCGAACAGGCCCTCATCCCCGTCATTCGCAAGAGAAAGAGACGGAAAAGTTTTTGCGGAAGAAGATCAGGATGCCTTGTGACGAGTGGTTAATGTGCCGTTGCCATCTGTACTATTGGCCGACGTACAATCGCTGAATAAAAAATTGGACAAACTAAAATCACATATATCCTACCAATGGGACATTCAAAACTGTAATATCTTATGATTCACTGAGTCGTGGCTGAACGACGACATGAATAACACAGCTGCTGGGTAATACACTGTATCGGTAGGATAGAACAGCAGCCTCTGGTATGACAAGGGGTGGCGGTCTATGTATATTTGTAACAACAGCTGGTGCACGATATCTAAGGAAGTATCAAGGTTTTGCCCGCCTGAGGTAGAGTATCTCATGATAAGCTGTGGACCACACTATCTACCTAGAGAGTTTTCGTCTTTATTTTTCGTAGCTGTCTACATACCACCACAGACCGATGCTGGCACTAAGACCACACTCAATGAGCTGTATACCGCCATGAGCAAACAGCACAACTCTCATCCAGAGGCGGCGCTCCTAGTGGCCGGGGACTTTAATGCAGGGAAACTTTAATCTGTTTTACCTCATTTCCACCAGCATGTTAAATGTGCAACAAGAGGGAAAAAAACTCTGGCGCACTTTTACTCCACACACAGAGACGCATACACAGCTCTCCCTTGCCCTCCATTTGGCAAATCTGACCATAATTCTATCCTCCTGATTCCTGCTTAAAAGCAAAAATTAAAGCAGGAAGCACCAGTGACTCAGTCAATATAAAAGTGGTCAGATGAAGCAGATGCCAAGCTACAGGACTGTTTTGCTAGCACAGACTGGAAAATGTTCCCGGGATTCTTCTGATGGCATTGAGAAGTACATCACAGTCGTCACTGGCTTCCTCAATAAGTGCACTGATGATGTTGTCACCACAGTGACTGTACGTACATACCCCAACCAGCAGCATTGGATTACAGGTAACATCCGCACTGAGCTAAAGACTAGAGATGCTGCTTTCAAGGAGCGGGAAGCTAATAAGAAATCCCGCTATGCCCTCTGACGAACCATCAAACAGGCAAAAAGTCAATACAGGACTAAGATAGAATCGTACTACACTGGCTCCGACACTCGTCGGATGTGGCAGGGCTGGCAAACTATTACAGACTACAAAGTGAAGCACAGCCAAGAGTTGCCCGGTGAGCCTACCAGCCTACCAGTCGAGCTAAATTACAAGAGCCTACTAGACGAGCTAAATAACTTCAATGCTCGCTTCGAAGCTAGTAACACTGAAACATGCATGAGAGCATCAGCTGTTCTGGACGACTGTGTGATCACACTCTCCACAGCCGACGTATGACCTTTAAATAGGTCAACATTCACAGGGCCGCAGGGCCAGATGGATTACGAGGACGTGTACTCCTAGCATGCGCTGACCAACTGGCAAGTGTCTTCACTGACATTTTCAACCTCTCCCTGACCGAGTCTGTAATACCTACATGTTTCAAGCAGACCACCATAGTCCCTGTGCCCAAGAACACTAAGGTGATCTGCCTAAATGACTACCAATCCGTAGCACTGACATCTGTAGCCATGAAGTGCTTTGAAAGGCTGGTCATGGTTCACATCAACACCATTTTCCCAGAAACCCTAGACCCACTCCAATTTGCATACCGCCCCAACAGATCCACAGATGATGCAATCTCTATTGCACTCCACACCTGGACAAAAGGAACACCTATGTGAGAATGCTATTCATTGACTACAGCTCAGTGTTATACACCATAGTGCCCTCAAAGCTCATCACAAAGCTAAAGACCCTGTGACTAAACACTTCCCTTTGCAACTGGATCCTGGACTTCCTGATGAGCAGCCCCCAGGTGGTAAGGCTAGGTAACAACACATCCGCCACGCTGATCCTCAACACGGGGCCCCTTCAGAGTTGCGTGCTCAGTCCCCTCCTGTACGTGAAGAGGGCACGACAAAACCCATTCCCCCTCAAGAGACTGAAAAGATTTGGCATGGGTTCTCAGATCCTCAAAAAGTTCTACAGCTGCACCATCGAGAGCATCCTGACTGGTTCCATCACTGCCAATAATATGGCAACTGCTCGGCCTCCGAACGCAAGGCACTACAGAGGGTAGTGAGAACGGCCCAGTACATCACTGTGGCCATGCTTCCTGCCATCCAGGACCTCTATACCAGGCGGTGTCAGAGGGAGGCCCTAAAAAAGTCTCCAGCCATCCTAGTCGTAGACTGTTCTCTCTGCTACCGCACGGCAAGCGGTACCAGAGTCCTGACTGATTGAGTATAGTACAGTCTGTCATGGAAAGAGCAGGTGTCCTTAATGTTATGTACACTCAGTGTATATATGACAAAAACAATTTGATTTGAAGCTGGTTTATGTTGATGATGATGTGTTTTCCTGTGTGCCAAATACGCCAGATATTGTTGTTGTGGGGGGCCAGGGGGAGGTGCTCATTTTGGAAGTGGGCTGCTCATTTAACGGCTACATGGAGCAGGTCTGTGCTAGCTGGTGGCAGTGATATTTGTCCGTCTCGGCCACTCACACAGGCTTGCAGTGCGTGGCCTCCAAATTGCTGGCCTGACAAAAACTAGGGCAAAACAATTGGCTAGGTATTGCTCTGTTTCAGCTGACGTGGGCAGTCTAGCTGTTTGGAGAGGGAGGTGCTTTCTGTACCCTTAAGTGCCATGCATTCAAAGTTCAATTTGATTGGTGATTCAAATAAACTATTTAAAATGTGTGTGTGACACAGTGGATTTAGCTGAGGGCCCTTTAGGAAAAAAAAAAGAAAAAGAAAAAGAAAATCTAACAGCCCTCCAAGTAGACAATTCTAGTGAAGTGTAAAACGTGTAGTTTTTAATATGTAGGAAAATCGCAGTAGGATTTGATAATTTACCTTGTGATTTCATTATATAAATGTAGATTCATAACTAATTTCTTCCATTGGTTCTGCCTCCCAAGAGGTCTGTATCAGCTGATCAAACAGCAAGCTGGTAGATCACCAGTCTGTAGGCTTCTCCACCAATTTCTTCAGTAATTACAAAGAAGAACGATAACTCCAACAGTACCATCAGCTGGGCTTGATATTATCCAGTCCTTGTAGAAAAAAAACCTAAGTGGTCTTTGCTTCTCATCTTGCGTGTGTGTGTGTGTGTGTGTGTGTGTGTGTGTGTGTGTGTGTGTGTGTGTGTGTGTGTGTGTGTGTGTGTGTGTGTGTGTGTGTGTGTGTGTGTGTTTGTGTGTGTGTGTGTGTGTTTGGGTGTGCGTGTGTGCATGTTTGTGAGTCACTTGCTGTTTAGCCTCACAGCTTGGGGATAGCAGCTATCATTGAACCTTGTGGTCAGAAATATGTGTTTACAGTACTACAGATTTGTTCAATAAGAGAGTGTTGTTGTTTATAATGATGATGACTATTGTATACATTAGGAAATTATTTTTGCATCCAACATCATGGCAGCTTAAATAGACAGACGTAGACAGACATGCAACACATCACACACATTACATACATAGTGCAGTAGACTTACAGACAGACAGTATTCACATAGACAACCATATAGCACAATACAACACAACACAATATGAGCCTGGTTCATTTTCAGTAATGAGGCCCTGTACCCCATTTACAGTTTCTACTTCAATGTATCAGGTGGAGTTATTCACCAGCTATAGAGTGAGTTGTTGTTTATGTTTCTAAGACTGCAGGGTGGGAGATGCAACAATGGCCTTGAGAACAGCAGGAAGTGTGTTGGTGGTCTTTCTCTGGTCTGTAGCAGGTATGGTCTCATTCCCGTCTTTTTGTTGCTCTGTTTATCAATCTACAGACATTTCTAAAAGCACAACCACTTGTGTTCTACTGTCAACACATTCGGCATCTCTACTTCACTTTAAATAGTTATCTTTCACACCTCACTGAGTGATGCTTATCTGTGGTTTCCATTCACACTCAACTCAGCAACTATGGAAACAAAGTGTTAGTGTGAGTCAAAAGACCTTGAACTTAATGTAACATCCTTGTGATGTCTAACTCTGTTTCAGTGGTACTGGGTCAGTATGGCTGGAGTGTGACGTACACCAATCAGAGGATCTGTACCTTGAAGGGGTCAACAGTGGAGATGTCCTGCTCTTACACATATCCCAGAGGTTACATACTCACAACAACCTTGTGGTTCACAAAAATTATTGATGTGGAGAATTATGTGAGTCTGTTAGATGACCCAGACTACAAAGGTCGTGTGACGTACCGTAGTGATAAGACGAATGGACACACCCTGACAATCACACACCTGAGAGAGAGTGACTCAGCTACATACATGTTCAGATATATAACAGATCAGACCGGAGGGAAATATTTTGGTAGCCCTGGAGTCACTTTGTCTGTTACAGGTACAGTGACATTATATATAATGCTAATCTGTTTAGTTGGTTCTGGAAAATTGTCTTGATTTGTATTGAAATAATATAATTAATATGAATGTATGGTAAAATAGGAATGTCTGAGTTGATGGTTTGAGAACGTCCACTGCTGCCTCATTTGAACTAGACAACAGGTCATTGATGGTTTTAATGTTGTTATCTACTCCAGACCTGCAGGTGAAGGTGACCACTACATGGTGGTCAACGACACTGACCTGTAGCACCACCTGTACTCTGACTGGTAACCCCACCTACATCTGGTACAGGAACAGTGAGATTGTACAAGAGGACTCCTCTCCCTCATACACAGTCTACTTAAAAACTGAAGACAGCTTCTACTGTGCTGTAAAAGGCATCAATTCTCCTGCAGTGTGTGAGTGTGACTAAAACACTTTTAAAGTCTATCAAAATCATCCAATACATCATTGGTCAGTGTTGATGTTTAGTGAAACAGACATGAAATAGAGCTACTATTTCATTTAGATTAATGGTAGTTGATTTTACAGTTCAAAATACTTCCACCATTTCATAATGAGAAGGCTAACTTTCACTTTGTTATCCAGATGGCCCAAAGAACTGTTTAAGTAGCCCTGTTTTTCAATGTAGAGACATTTCTAAAATGTTAATAATGTCATAATGTTATTCTGCTGGTCTGTTTGGTGTAACTTTATAAAGTGAAATAGTTATCTTTCACTCCTCATTGAGCAATGCTTATCTGTTGTTTCTATTCATACCCAACTCAGTAACTATGGCAACAAAGTGTGGACAAACCATCTTCTTAGTGAAAGCCATTTTGGAATAATTTTTATTTAATAAATGTTGTGTTGTCTAACTGTGTTTCAGTGGTACTGGGTCAGGATAGCTGGAGTGTGACATACACCACTCAGAGGATCTGTGCCTTGAAGGGGTCAACAGTGGAGATGTCCTGCTCTTACACATATCCCAGTGGTACAGTCACAACAACCTTCTGGTTCACTAAGTATGATGCTGTGGGTCCTGTGAGTCTGAGTGATGACCCAGACTACAAGGTACATGTGACATACCGTACGGATAAAGAGAATGGCCACACCCTGACAATCACAGACGTGAGAGAGAGTGACTCAGCTACATACAAATTCAGATTTACAGATCAGACTGGAGGATGGAGATATACTGGCAATCCTGGAGTCACTCTGTCTGTCACCGGTACAGTTACATTCAATATAGTTAAACTGTTGAATTCCATTTAGTTCAGGATAAATGTCTTGGTTTGTGTTTATATCTGTATAACATAGGATTTCTTCCATCTTTGTATTAGAGTGATAAGTCAGTGATAAAGGGATTTACAGTGATATTGTTTATTCTCCAGGTCTTCAGGTGAAGGTGACTGGTGGACATCAGGATAAGACACTGACCTGTATCACCACCTGAACTCTGACTGACAACCCCACCTACATCTGGTACAAGAACGGACAACATCTAGATGAGAGCACCTCCCCCCAGTACAAAGACCCAGTCTCCAGTAACTATGAAGACAGCTACTCCTGTGCTGTAAAAGGCCATTTTTCAGGTATAAATCACAGTTCTACATTGCAGCTGCAATCTGAAATAGTGCTGACCCAGCCAGAACAATTACAGAGACCAACGTCATATAACGAATTACTCATCTTAAAACATTTCAGAAAAATACACAGCGTACAGATATTGAAAGCCCAACATCTGGTGAATCCAAACAATATTTCAGATTTATTAAATGTTTTATAACGAAAACAAAATGTAGCGCTAAATTAGCATAGCTATACCAGGCAGATTCGGCTAGGCGCCCACGGCCAGTTCACATGCACAACAGATATGATATAACATCGTAAATTGGGTCTTACTATGGCTGATCTTTCATCAGAATGTTGATCAAAGTGTCCTTTGTCAAGATGAGTCGTTGGTTCCGTTCAGAATTGTTCCTTTCCCACTCCATTTAGCACAGGTACTGGTCGAGTGGCACGGATCTCTCAAACGTAAATAAAATCAGACAACGGAACACCACAAAACTCCCGAAAAAATTCAAATAATCTGATTAAACTATATTGAAAAAACATACATTACGATGATCTGGTCACATGTATCAAACAAACTTCGAGACGGAGATAGTTTTCATCCATAATGGCCGCACAACAGAAGACAATCGCAGCTACAAGTCGCACGATTTAGAGAACCGGAAGTTGTCGGTCACGCCAAAGAATTAGCTCTCATTTCACGTCAGTCCCAGATAAACAAGATATTTTTCCTCTGACGTCCTCTTGACATCCAGAGGAAGGCCAATGAGGTGTGTTTCGGGTCATAGGGGGCACGACCATATATAGGCAGAGCGTTGAAGCTGGCATACACATCTTGCTTTTTTCTTCTTGGTCATGGAAAGTGCTGTCAAATGACTTCTGTTTCACTCAGAGACAAAATTGAAACGGTTTTAGAAACTAGAGATTGTTTTCTTTCCAATGGTATTATTTATATGCATATAGTAAGAGCAATAATTGAATAAGAGGCAGTTTAATCTGTAGAGCAAATTATGCTAATGGGAACTAATTCCCCTGTATTCTCAAGAAGTTTTTAAACTTGTTTTTTTTTCTACTTCATAAACAACATCAGTGTATATCGGTAGATATTGTAATTAAGTTTTATTTAAGTTTTATAAAGGTGTTCTATTGTATTTTTGTGTTTCAGGTCAGAAGTGTTGGAGTGTGACTTACACCCATCAGAGTATCTGTGTCTTGAAGGGGTCAACAGTGAACATATCCTGCTCTTACACATATCCCAGTTATCATGAGATCAAAAAAGCTTTCTGGTTTACTAAATGGGAGTCTGGTATGGAGGCTGAAGATCTGAGCTCAGTGCCAGGGTATGAGGGTCATATAGAGTACCTTGGGGATAAGCAGAGTGACTGTACCCTGAGAATCACAGACCTGAAATTGAGTGACTCTGCTGGGTACAGGTTCAGATTCATAACATCTGGAGAAAAGTTTTCTGGCTCACCTGTCTCCCTGACTGTCACAGGTAATCTGTCACTCATCTCACATCTATTACTGTAATTACCTTATTAAGGGCAGTCATACAGACACAGTAGTGGTATGTGATGGAAAAATACCAAATGTAGTATTTCACATTAGAGGACATATATAGGAGGATAATAATGATTTGTTTCATTTTACTCTAGATGTTGTGTTGGAGATGGATCCTACATCTGTGTCAGAGGGGGAGAGAGTCACACTGACATGTAGAACCAAATGTACACTGGACCCCAACACAGTCTACAGTTTGTATAAGAATGGACAGCCTATACCAAACAGAAACACCTACTCTCCTGTCTATATCCTATTTTCAGTCAGTAGTGAGGATACAGGCAGATACTCCTGTGCTGTAGAAGGCCAAGAGGATCTCCCCTCTGCTGAAGAGACTCTCACTGTCAGATGTAAGTACATGGGGTTTAAACGTTTAGTTAACTTTTACTTGGTACTCATCCCGGATCCGGGAGCACCCCCCACAGTAAAAAAGCTGACTAGCATAGCCTAGCATAGCGTCACAAGTAAATACAAGCATCTAAATATCATTAAATCACAAGTCCAAGACACCAGATGAAAGATACAGATCTTGTGAATCCAGCCATCATTTCTGATTTTTAAAATGTTTTACAGGGAAGACACAATATGTAAATCTATTAGCTAACCACGTTAGCAAAAGACACCACTTTTTTTACTCCACCAGTTTTTTACTCCATCAGTAGCTATCACTAATTCGACTAAATAAAGATATATATAGCCACTAACCACGAAACAACTTCATAAGATGTCAGTCTGATAACATATTTATCGTATAGGATATGTTTTTTTAGAAAAATGTGCATTTTTCAGGTATAAATCACAGTTCTACATTGCAGCTGCAATCTGAAATAGTGCCGAAGCTGCCGGAATAATTACAGAGACCGACGTCAATTACCAAAATACTCATCCTAAAACATTTCTGAAAAATACACAGCCTACAGCAATTGAAAGACAAAGATCTTGTGAATCCAGACAATATTTCAGATTTTCTAAGTGTTTTACAGGGAAGACACAATATGTAAATCTATTAGCTAACCACGATAGCAAAAGACACAACTTTTTTTCTCCACCATTTTTTTCCTGCATCAGTAGCTATCACTAATTCACCTAAATAAAGATATATATAGCCACTAACCAAGAAACAACTTCATAAGATGACAGTCTGATAACATATTTATGGTATAGGATATGTTTTTTTAGAAAAATTTGCATATTTCAGGTATAAATCACAGTTCTACATTGCAGCTGCAATCTGAAATAGCGTTGGAAGCAGCCGGAATAATTACAGAGACCGACGTCAATTACCAAAATACTCATCCTAAAACATTTCTGAAAAATACACAGCCTACAGCAATCGAAAGACACAGATCTTGTGAATCCAGACAATATTTCAGATTTTCTAAGTGTTTTACAGCGAAAACACAATATATCGTTATATTAGCATACCACATGAGCTAACATCACACCAGCATTGAATCAAGGCAAAAGGGGCGATAACGTTATCGCCACCAAAATATATTAATTTTTTCACTAACCTTCTCAGAATTCTTCAGATGACAGTCCTGTAACATCATATTACACAATGCATATAGAGTTTGTTCGAAAATGTGCATATTTAGCATCACAAATCGTGGTTATGCAATGTAATCTGTCAAAACATGGCATGCATTCTGGCCGGCGCCATCTTGGAAAGGCACCTATGTTTACGATTATTTATCGATTAGATTGACTAAAAAAATACAGGTTGGACAGCTAATGAAAGATGCATTGGTTATTAATGCAACCGCTGATTTAGATTTTTAAAATTTATGTTACTAGACATACATTGTGAGTTACAGCCAGACTAGTGCCGCAAAAAATGGCTGACAACTGCGTTTACATTTTTCCACATAAATACGGAATAAAATCATAAATAACTCTTACTTTTGGACGAGCTTCCATCAGTATCTTGGGCAATGTGTCCTTTGTCCAAAATAATTGTTGCTTTGTTGTAAAACGACCTCCTCAACTTCGGAACTAGCAGCTAACGATAGCTACACGGCACACACATGCCCAAATCCTCAAACGCAATACTAAGGAAATTCAGAAAAATAGCAATATACTCGCATAAACTGATATAAATCGGTTTCAAATAACTTCGTTATGATGTTTCTAACACCTATATCGAATTAAATCACAGACGGATATATCATTGATCAATAACGAGAGCTTTTGAGCATGCGATTCTGATGTCCTCCCTTGCGTCCTGGCGAGCGTCGAAAAGAAGGGACATCTCACTCCATTCCCTTTTATAAACTCTGACAAACACGTAGAGACACCATTCCACTTCTCATTGGTTACTGACATCCAGGGGAAGGCGGGTGCAGTTCATGTCAAGCCATAGGGCACACACAGAGTTTTAAACTGATCCGAGATCAGAGACTATTTTTCAGAGCTTCGCATGTCCTGTCATGAGTTTCGCTGTAGAAAGAGTTCTGGTTCACCCACAGACATAATTCAAACGGTTTTAGAAACTAGAGATTGTTTTCTATCCAATAGTAATAATAATATGCATATTGTACGAGCAAGAATTGAGTACGAGGCAGTTTAATTTGGAAATGTAAAAAAGAAAATAATGCTAACAGCTCCCCCTATATTAACATTGTAGTGACATAAATTAGCTCCATGTGATACTTGAATTGATCATCTTCAGTAGGAGGGTGAATCTAAAAATAATTGTGTGGAAAAGTACAGTTGTGGAAAATGTATATCATATTTTTAACTGACCTAATTTGTACTCTTACTAAATCCACTGTCTTTTACACCAGATGACCCAAAGAACACCTCTGTGTCAGTCAGTCCCTCTGGTGAAATAGTGGAGGGCAGTTCAGTGACTCTGACCTGCAGCAGTGATGCCAACCCACCTGTGAACAAATACACCTGGTACAAGAAGAACGTAACCTCACCAAAAGCATCAGGACAGAGTTACAGCATCACTAACATCAAGTCTGAGGACAGTGGAGAATACTACTGTGAAGCTAGCAACATTAAAGGGACAGAGACTTCCATCCCTGTCCATATTAATGTTATGTGTAAGTATGTCATGCTGTGTCTATTTCTGGTGCTCTGTGAGATGACAGATTTGACAGGTACGCACTATACACAGATGTACATATGGATTGTGTGTTGTATATCTGTGGTAGTAGAGTAGGGGCCTGAGGTCACACACTTAATGTGTTGTGAAATCTATTGTGAATGTATTGTAATGTTTTAAAATTGTAGAACTGGCTAAATTTTGCTGGACCTAAAGGGGATCCATAATAAATACAAATACAAGCAGATATATGTTCTAACCTCTTGACACTTAAACCCAGTAAATCCTGCAGCAGTGTTTCCCTGGGTTCCTGTGATGGGGGTGGGGGCTGTCCTGACTGCTGGAGCTCTTCTTGTCACCATCTACTGCTATATGAAGAGGTGAGTTTTTCAATTACATATACTGTATTAGTAACATATCAACTTCCACTAGAGGTCAGTAGAGAGCAGAACTCACTCTGTCCCTCATTACAGGAGATCCACAGGAGGAAGTGATGCCACAGCAGACACACAGGTAATAATGTCAACAACCTAAGTTATTTCAATCCCAATACAACAGACATAGACAGTAAGTGAATGGATTCATGTATTTGTGTTTTATGCAGTATTGAGTGTTTGTGTTTCTGTGTCTCTCTCCACAGAGTGTCCATCCTGACCCCAACAGTGACATGTACACATATCTGAACATGAAGACCAGGTCACCAGAGTATGACACCCTGGCAGTAAGTCTCTTATAATGCAGTCTGTGTGTCCGTGTACATAAAAGTGTTCGAGGGAGTGGTTCGTAAAGTGCTCATTCAATGTGTCTCCTTTCAGAATGTGAGGGATTTCGCAGTGACACACACAGCCCCTCAGATAGATGCTGAGCCCTCAGATTATGAGAATTTAAGAGAACCACCACAGAACCTTGACTGAAGAGAACCACCACAGAACCTGGACTGAAGAGAACCACCACAGAACCTGGACTGAAGAAAACCACTACAGAACCTGGACTGAAGAGAACCACCACAGAACCTGGACTGAAGAGAACCACTACAGAACATGACTGAAGAGCAACAGCATCAAACCAAAGCTAGGCCTCACAATGCTATTCTGTTACTATCATAATGCTTTCTAATCTAGAAGGTTTGAGACAATGAGCTTTAACTGTTGAGTAAATGCTGGAATTTAGATTGTTCTCCTAACGATAAATACAGTATGTGCACTACCATTCAGAAGTTTGGGTTCACTTAAAATGTCCTTGTTTTTGAAAGAAAAGCAACAAGAATTGTCCATTAAAATAGCATCTAATTGATCAGACATGCAGTGTAGACATTGTTAATGTTGTAAATTACTATTGTACCTGGAAACAGCAGATTTTGTATATAATATCTACAAAGGCGTACAGAGGCCAATTATCAGCAACCATCACTCCTGTGTTACAATGGCACGTTGTGTTAGCTAATCCAAGTTTATCATTTTTATTAAAGGCTAATTGATCATTAGAAAACCACATTGCAATTATGTTAGCACAGCTGAAAACTGTTGTGCTTGCTGATTAAAGAAGCAATGAAACTGGCCTTCTTTAGACTAGTTGAGTATCTGGAGCATCAGCATTTGTGTGTTCGATTACAGGCTCAAAATGTCAATTTATCTGTTTACTATCTGTAGATTGTATTGCTTATCTTTTTTTATGGGATTTTTGCCAATTCCAGATTTTTATAACATATAAAGTATTCAATTGTCTTAGTGACACAAAAAGGAATTATATTGACAAGAGCTTTTAAATATGTGTAGCTCTCGAGGTGCTCCTGATGTGTTAAAATATGTTTTACTTTGTATTCCTGTCAGTCATTATTGGTCGTTTTATATTTTATAGTATGTAATACCATATTGTTCAGTGTCATGATATTGCTTGTTTTATTATCAAATTATTAATAATTACATATTTTAGATACATTGAATACAGTATAAGCATCATGTTATAAATAAGCTCAAAGGTAGACAAAAAATAAACATCAAATAAATGGGTTATTTCATTAACTAACATTGAATCAGAACTATTTCCACTCTGCTCTTGTTTCTTGTATTTCTGCCTATTGGACATATGATGGTGCCATTGAACCACATAACCATGAGTGGCTAGGCAGGGAGGCAGGCAGGCAGGCAGGCAGGCAGGCAGGCAGGCAGGCAGGCAGACAGACAGACAGACAGACAGACAGACAGACAGACAGACAGACAGACAGACAGACAGACAGACAGACAGACAGACAGACAGACAGACAGACAGACAGATACACACACACACACATACATAAATGTCTAGACCAGGGGTGTCAAACATACGGCCCGCGGGCCGGAACCGGCCCCCAAGGAGGTTCGATCAGGCCCGCAGGATAATTTGAAAGTGGAAATAATGCATAAAAGACATGGAATTCATATTTTTAATTCGCTGCAATTCATGGATTATCCGCTAAGGGGCGCACTCTTTCCATCAGAGTAGAAGACAAGCTGCATCACTGAGACAGACTGAAAACAGCAGACGGTATCAATGCGCCATCTGCTGCTTGTTACGACGTTGTTAATACCTTGGTCTTTACCTCTCCGCTACACCCTCATTAGCCAAAATGTCGTTATCCAAACGGAGAAAAGTAGATAAGGAGTGTAGAATTTTCAAAGAAAAATGGACCACGTCCTATTTATTTACAGAGATGCACGGAAAACCTTCGTGCTTGGTGTGTTTGCAACAAGTTTCGGTATTGAAGGAATATAATATTCGACGCCACTACGAGACTCATCACAGTGAAAAATATGACGGCTTGCAAGGACAACTGAGAAGAGATAAGATTAACGAATTGCTGGCGGGTCTGAGGAAACAGCAGTCAACTTTCATCCAGAGCCGAGAAGTCAGTGAAGCAGCGGTAAAAGCCAGCTACCTAATTGCTAGCGAAATAGCATTAGCATCGAAGCCGTATTCCGACGGTGACTTTGTTAAACGATGCATGATGAAGGCGACTGAACTTGTATGTGCCGAGAAGCGACAAGCTTTTGCCAATATTAGCCTGACGAGGAATACTATAGCAGAGAGGATTTCGGAACTATCGGCAGATTTAGACAGTCAATTGAAACAGAGAGTCAAGTCATTTATTGCATTTTCCGTGGCAATTGACGAGAGCACTGACATCACAGACGTGGCCCAACTGGCCATATTTATTCGAGGAGTTGATGAGACATTGACTGTTACTGAAGAGTTTCTTGAGTTGGTGCCAATGATGGACACCACAACAGCCGTGGACATTTTCGGCTCTGTCGTTGCTGCATTGGACAGAGTTGGAGTGGACTGGTCCCGCGCTGTCAGCCTGGCTACAGACGGCGCGCCATCCATGGTCGGAAAGAAAGCAGGTGTCGCGACAAAGTTCAAAGACAAAGTACAAGCCCTTAATGGAGGAGATCGTTTCTGGACATTTCACTGTATTTTGCACCAGGAGGCATTGTGTTGCAAGTCGCTGAAAATGGACCACGTCATGGAGGTGGTTGTTCGCACTGTAAATTTCATCCGGTCCAGAGGTCTGAACCATCGTCAGTTTGACAAACTTCTCAGCGACAGCAACATTACCCACAGCCTGCCATACCACACTGAAGTGAGATGGTTAAGCCGAGGCGCTGTGCTGAGGCATTTCTTTGATCTACGAGAGGAAATCGGACAGTTCATGGAGAAAAAAGGAAAACCGGTGTTGGAATTACAATCTCAGGAATGGCTACGGGACCTTGCACTCTTGGTTGATATTACTGAACACTTGAACAATCTGAACAAAATGTTGCAAGGCCGCAAAAAAGTTGTCACACAGTTTTCTGACAACATACATGCATTTAAGTTGAAGCTGACTTTGTGGGAGATGCAACTGGCAAATGGCAACCCTGCTCATTTCCCCTGTCTGAGAGATGTGTGTGTGACCAGACCTGATGCGGACATGAAACGGTACAAAGACAAAATTGCAGGACTACTGCGGGAGTTTGAGAAACGTTTTCAGGTATTTGGTGAACTTGAGACAAAATTTTCAGTTTTTCGCTCACCTTTCACAGTTAAAGCTTCTGATCTGCCGGTCGAAATTCAGCTAGAGATAATTGATTTGCAGTGTGATGCAGATTTGAAGGGCAAATTTGCCTCTGTAGGTCTGGACAGATTTTATCAGTATCTACTACCAGGGTACCCCAAATTAACAGCCCTGGCTGCTAAAATTTTGTGCATGTTTGGGACAACCTACCTTTGTGAACAAATTTTCTCAGTGATGAATATCAATAAAACAAAAATGCGTTCAAGGCTCACAAACAAGCACTTAAATGACATTCTGAAAGTGACAGCTAGTCAGGACATGACACCTGGTGTTGATGCACTTGTACAGGCCAAAAGATGCCAAGTTTCAGGAACAAATACAAGTCCAGACTAGACTAACACCTTTAAAATGCTGCCTTAGATACTGTTTGCATTGAAAGAATACAGCTCTGTGAAGATGAATCCTTACTGTGGTGATTTAAAAAAATGTGCACTTTAATGTTAGTCAGCAGCTTCAAAACAAAAGTTGTGTGATGGAATTCTACTGTTCATACAACTCCATAAATTTTCAGTATGTATTGTATGTGTATGTATGTTTCATGTATGAAGTTTACAGATTTACAGGACAGGCGAACACTTTCTTCATTACACATTTAAAATCACTCTCCTTAGTTTGTAAGGTGTACGCAGGGATTACATTTAGATTTTATATGCGTATGTGTAAGTGGTTTAAAAATTCCTTTCTTTAAAAGTCTAATTTAATCTTAAAGTGCATTACTATATTTTTCAGTACCAATTAAAGTTTTGTGCCTTTGTACAATCAGTGGGATCAGTTGCAATGCATATTTGTGAATGATAAAAGTAAATTGCACATTTGTCTAAGGAAATATGAGGTGTTTCATGAAATGTTTTGTAAAAGGATAGTTCATTAAATTTCAATATTTTCCTAATGTTCTTGTGCTTCTTTACACCAAAACAAAGGAAAGACATGATATTTTGGTTATTTATAGCAGAGTATGGTATAATTTTAATGGTCCGGCCCACTTGACATCTCCCTAGGCCGTATGTGGCCCACGATGCGAAATGAGTTTGACACCCCTGGTCTAGACCTTGCCAGATTTCCCAGTAGTTCAGACATTGTATGGGTGTGGTCTTGTGGATGCCTGTGTGTGTGTGTATGTGTGTGGTATGGGTATGTTGCTCCCTAGACTATTGAAGGAGTACTCAAATTTAAATTGTCAAACAGATTTTCTAGGTGGCAAAGATCTGGACTATTTCCACTTTGTTCTCATTTCTTGTATTTCTTTGGGAATGTGGTTTGTACTCCTAATGATGTTTGGAGCTCTACCCCTCTGCCCTATCAGACGCTCAGAAGTCCATACAGCTCGCCCCTACTGGCCAAATGGATACTTCCTCAAGGGGAGTGCACTGATGGGGTTAAAGGTCAGTGTCTGAGCACTCTACTGTGAACGTGGACATTGCTGACAGTGTGTGTGTGTCTGTCGGTGAAATCTGACTCTCAATCTCTTCTCCCTCGCCCCACTCATCTTATCTCCCCCTCTCTCCCCCCTGCTGTCTCTCTTATCATCTCCCCTCTCCCCCCATCCTCTCTCTTCCCTCCCCTCTACCTCCTCCCCCCCCCCCCCCCCCCCCCCGCCGCGCATGCCTCCCCCTTTCTCTCTCCAGCTGTATGGTGAGGCAGAAAGGGCCATGGGTCAGGTGTTACAGCTGGATCAGGACTGAGATGAGTCCTCCACTGAGGTCTTCAACTGCAAGGTACTGCAACTCATGATGAGGGGAGACAGGGGTCAGGGTCCAGCATAATGGAGCTGGTGGTAGTAGAGTTGGATAACTCAATGTGTCCGAAGCTGAGGTTAGGTTTTCTTTCTGTCTCTCTCTCTCTCTCTCTTTCTCTCTTTCTCATGTAGGACCTGGGTTTTGAGAAGGTGCAGAGATTGTTGATGCTGGAGAAGTTTACCACAGAGCAGGCTGCTCCCTCCTCCCCTCTGGACTCCAGTGTTGGACCTCTCCTCCCCTCTGGACTCCAGTGGTGGACCTCTCCTCCCTTCAGGATTCCAGTGGTAGGCCTCTCCTCCCCTATGGACTCCAGTGGTGGACCTCTCCTCCCCTCTGGACTCCAGTGGTGGACCTCTCCTCCCCTCTGGACTCCAGTGGTAGGCCTCTCCTCCCCTATGGACTCCAGTGGTGGACCTCTCCTCCCCTATGGACTCCAGTGGTAGGCCTCTCCTCCCCTATGGACTCCAGTGGTGGACCTCTCCTCCTCTCAGGACTCCAGTGGTGGACCTCTCCTCTCCTCAGGACTCCAGTGCTGGACCTCTCCTCTCCTCAGGACTCCAGTGGTAGGCCTCTCCTCCCCTATGGACTCCAGTGGTGGACCTCTCCTCCCCTATGGACTCCAGTGGTGGACCTCTCCTCCCCTATGGACTCCAGTGGTGGACCTCTCCTCCCTCTCAGGACTCCAGTAGTGGACCTATCCTCCCTCTCAGGACTCCAGTGATGGATCTCTCCTCCCTCTCAGGACTCCAGTGATTGACCTCTCCTCCCTCTCAGGACTCCAGTGGTGGATCTCTCCTCCCCTCATGAATCCAGTGGTGGACCTCTCCTCCCTCTCAGGACTCCAGTGGTGGACCTCTCCTCCTCTCAGGACTCCAGTGGTGGACCTCTCCTCCTCTCAGGACTCCAGTGGTGGTCTATAGGTTCTATAGACTATCCAAAATAGCACCCTATTCCTATATAGTGCACTACTTTCTACCAGAGCCTCATGGTCTTGGTCAAACATAGTGCACTGTGTAGGGGATAGGGTGCCATTTAGGTCACATTCATAATGTTGGGTTGTTGTAATGGATTTATTATGACCATGGTCCCCTCCCTTCCTCTCCTCCTCTGGTCCCCCTGTCCCTCTCTCTGGGTGGGGAACGTCACCATGGACCTCACTGAGAAACACATATTGGACCTTTTCAAAACGTATGACCATCATGCCCCATTTCTATCTGTTTTAGTTCTGTATCTGCATCTCTAACTACATGTTAGTTAACAGACGCTCTTATCCAGAGCGAATTACAGGACTTTCAGAGTTCTATATTCTAATTCTATCTCCCTTCACCTACAGTACAGAACATAGAGAGCATCACAGTTCTACATTCTAATTCTATGTTCTGTACTGTAGGTGAGGGGAGATCGTATCAGAGTTCTACATTCTAATTATTTGTTCTGTACTGTAGGTGTGGGGAGAGAGTATCAGAGTTCTACATTCTAATTTTATCTCCCCTCATCTACAGTAAATAACATAGAAATAGAATGTAGAACTCTAATACTCTCAATGTTCTGTATCTCCCTAGTTGTGGTTATACAGTGGGGCAAAAAAGTATTTAGTCAGCCACCAATTGTGCAAGTTCTCCCACTTAAAAAGATGGGAGAGGCCTGTAATTTTCATCATAGGTACACTTCAACTATGACAGAGAAAATTAGAAAAAGAAATCCAGAAAAACACATTGTAGGATTTTTTATGAATTTATTTGCAAATTATCTTTTCTGAAATCCCCATCCCGGATCCGGGATTTCTGTCATTACAAACCCTGACTAGCATAGCGTAGCCTAGCGCCAGAGGGTAATCATAAAATATAATTTCATGAAATCACAAGTGCAATATTGCAAAACACAGCTTAGCCTTTTGTTAATCCATCTGTCGTCTCAGATTTTGAAATTATGCTTTCCAGCGAAAGCAATACTTGCATTTGTGTAAATGTATCGATCGCTCGACAAAACAATAAGAACAGCTAGCGCCAGGTAACTCGGTAACAAAAACCAGCAAAGCAATCAAATTAATCGTTTACCTTTGCTGATCTTCGGTTGGTTTCACTCAAGAGACTCCCAGTTAGACAGCAAATGTTCCTTTTGTTCCATAAAGATATGTTTTATATCCAAATACCTCCGTTTGTTTGATGCGTCATCACAAGTAATCCACCGGAAAAAGCGTTCCCGACAACGTTGGAAAAAATTCCAAAATTATATCCATAATGTCCACATAAACATGTCAAACGTTGTTTTTTAATCCAACTTCAGGGTGTTTTTCACAAATCTATTCGATAATAAATCAACCGGGACAGTTGGCTTTTCACTAGGAGCGAGAGAGACAATGGCTACCTTTCAGATTTGCGCAAAAATCACCCGGAGAGCCCCCACCTGTCCACTTACCCAATGTGCTCTTGCAGGCTCATCCTTCAAAATAAAGGCCTGAAACTACGTCTAAAGGCTGTTGACACCTTAGGGAAGACATAGAAAAAGAGGTCTTATTGATGTGACTTCACATATGCGATAGGAAGGCATTGGAACACAGAGCTCTCAAAATGAGTGCCACTTCCTGCTTGAAATTTTCTCAAGTTTTCACCTGCAATATCAGTTCTGTTTAACTCACAGACAAAATTCTTACAGTTTTGGAAACGTCAGAGTGTTTTCTATCTGACTATTATATGCATATTGTAGTTTCGGGGGCTGAGAAATAGGCAGTTTAAAATGGGTACGCATATTTTGCCAAGTGTTAAAATTGCGACCCCTAGTTAGAAGAAGAAAATAAGTATTTGGTCACCTACAAACAAGCAAGATTTCTGGCTCTCACAGACCTGTAACTTCTTCTTAAGAGGCTCCTCTGTCCTCCACTCGTTACCTGTATTAATGGCACCTGTTTGAACTTGTTTTCAGTATAAAAGACACCTGTCCACAACCTCAAACAGTCACACTCCAAACTCCACTATGGCCAAGACCAAAGAGCTGTCAAAGGACACCAGAAACAAAATTGTAGACCTGCACCAGGCTGGTAAGACTGAATCTGCAATAGGTAAGCAGCTTGGTTTGAAGAAATCAACTGTGGGAGCAATTATTAGGAAATGGAAGACATACAAGACCACTGATAATCTCCCTCGATCTGGGTCTCCACGCAAGATCTCACCCCGTGGGATCAAAATGATCACAAGAACGGTGAGCAAAAATCCCAGAACCACACAGGGGGACCTAGTGAATGACCTGCAGAGAGCTGGGACCAAAGTAACAAAACCTACCATCAGCAAGGGCATTGAAGATGAATCGTGGCTGGGTCTTTCAGCATGACAATGACCCCAAACACACCGCCCGGGCAAAGAAAGAGTGGCTTCGTAAGAAGCATTTCAAGGTCCTGGAGTGGCCTAGCCAGTCTCCAGATCTCAACCCCATAGAAAATCTTTGGAAGGAGTTGATAGTCCGTGTTGCCCAGCAACAGCCCCAAAACATCACTGCTCTAGAGGAGATCTGCATGGAGGAATGGGCCAAAATACGAGCAACAGTGTGTGAAAACCTTGTGAAGACTTACAGAAAACGTTTGACCTCTGTCATTGCCAACAAAGGGTATATAACAAAGTATTGAGATAAACTTTTGTTATTGACCAAATACTTATTTTCCACCATAATTTGCAAATAAATTCATAAAAAATCCTACAATGTGATTTTCTGGATTTTTTTTTCTCATTTTGTCTGTCATAGTTGAAGTGTACCTATGATGAAAATTACAGGCCTCTCATCTTTTTAAGTGGGAGAACTTGCACAATAGGTTGCTGACTAAATACTTTTTTGCTCCACTGTATGTGTGGTGAGATAGAAAGTATCAGAGTTCTACATGAGAGATGATGTGCCTTTGTCAACATCAAGAATACCAACATGGCTGCTCGCGCCTTGGAGAGGCTCCAGGTGAGTGGTGGGATGAAACATAATGCTGTCATATGCATTTAACTATGTGAGATATGCTTTCAATTCCTCAGCTTGAACTGAGTGTGTACTTTTGGGAATATGCTATTGGTTCCTTTGTACTATTTGGACAATGCTATTGGTTCCATTGTACTATTGGGACTAGGTTGTTGGTTCCATTGTACTTTTTTGACTATGTTATTGGTTCCATTGAACTTTTGGGACTATGCTATTTGTTCCATTTAATGCATTTTGACAGTGGCTGCTGTTCTATGTATTTTGACATTGGCTGCTGTTCTATGTATTTTGACTGTGGATGCTGTTGTTTATATTTTGACTTTGGTTGCTATTGTATGTATTTTGACTGTGGTTGCTGTTGGTCCTACTGTCCAGGGGGTGGAGCTGGAGAGCACCAGGCTAGTGATTAGGTACCCAGACCGCTAGATGCAGAGAACCCCTCCCTCTCCTCAGAGGACCAACCCTATAGACCTCAACACCTCCTCAGCCTCCCAGTACGCCGCCACAGGGTAAGGACATCCGACTATCTGTCAAAACATCAACTATCATTTCGAAACATATATAAGCATTTGTAAGGTTTTATTCTAAATTGTTACTAATCTATGGGCCATGAATTGTACAACATTACAGACAACTGACAGAAGGTGGAGAGGGGAGCACTTGCGTGGAGGTGCTTGTGTTTTCATACTGTTTGTGTGTCTCTCCCAGGCCCAGGAGGATGGCTTCCATCAATGGTGATGAGTGTTTCTTCTGGAGGACCACTGACTGTCTCTATGGTGACAAGTGTCGCTTCAAACACAAGCCTGACCATAGAGGAAGAGACAGGAAACCATGGCAACCCTGACCACCCTGACTACCCTGAACACAACGCACCGTCCGGATATAACAGAGGGAGGAAGAAGAGGAGGAAGAGGAAGAACAGAATAAGGAATATGAAGATAGAAGAGGAGGAAGCGAAACGTCTCTATTTTTCAAGGGAACAGGAAGCTTGGATAGAATGGGGGTGTTCGGGGGTGTCACCCCTTCTGTAGTCCTCTGACACACAGCACAGACAGAACACTGGACGTACAGTATGAGTGTGTGAGGTGTCAATCAAAGTGAAGAGGAGTGCTCCTCTGATTTCCTTCCCCCGCTCCCTCGGCCTGAGCTGTTTTTGATTTGAATAGCATTTGAATATAGGGCCTGTTCCAGGCAGACTATATTGCAGTCGCCTGCCAGATCTCACAATGCCTGGATAGGTGTTTGTGTTTAAGATATCAGTTAACCCGCGATTCCCGACTGCGCAATCGATGATGTGGCACACAACCATTGGTTGCTGCACACAGCTTGACTACAATGTAGTCAGCCTGGAACGCCCTCAGTGTCCATGGGGTGTTCTAACATCCACACCAGACCACTTTAAATGAAACAAGTAGTGTGCTGCTGTGGATATTAAAACGAGGCCCATATCTTCACTTCAGTGAATTTATACTGTACATGATGTTCAGTGCACTAATTCAATTCAAGTTGACTAAAGTGACAATATGAGGAGCACAGAATGATTGATTGAGAGCATCAATGTAAAAAGACAATATGTCTGTATCCTCTCAGCATGTGGGGGAACTGAGTGTACAAATGACTTACTGTTTTATTATGTCAATCAGTTGTATTAATTCATAATAAAATACAGTTTAATTAAATCATATGTAGTGTCATTATTAATGTAATGTCATTATTCAGAAAGGCTATGTATAACGGTGTTATAAAAACCAAATACAGTTTTAGCAACATGTTTGGGGAATGAACACCACCCCCACCAGAACTAGTGTTTCTCAAACCTCTCAGGAGGGACCCATCTATCCACTCTCTATATTGTAGCCACCAATGAAGAAATAAAAGTAGCCTATGACATATAAGACAGGCATTTCTTGTAAAGTCTCTCTCTCTCCTCATGAAGATGTTCACACCTTTCTTAAAGCCCTTCACTGACATGCTGGTTGACAGGAAGAGGCATCATGAGGACAGGAAGCCAGCTCTGCAGCACCTTTCAGCCCCTCAGTACATCTAGTTGCTGTCAACCACAGAACTCATACCCTTCTGTTTCATTCTCTGCTTGGACAGTAAGCTCACCTCGCCTCTCTCTCCTCGCTTTCCTCATGCTGTAAGTATGCTTGATGATGTCTATCTTTTCATTATCATTTGTTTCTAGTCATAAAACCTCTGCCTGGTATGACAATTCAAACTTCTGTCTGGCATGACAATTCAAACTTCTGTCTGGCATGACAATTCAAACTTCTGTCTGGCATGACAATTCAAACCTCTGTCTGGCATGACAATTCAAACCTCTGTCTGGCATGACTATTCAAACTTCTGTCTGGCATGACAATTCAAACTTCTGCCAGATATGACAATTCAAACTTCTGCCTGGCATGACAATTCAAACCTCTGTCTGGCATGACAATTCAAACTTCTGCCAGGCATGACAATCCAAACCTCTGTCTGGCATGACAATTTAAACTTCTACCAGGCATGACAATTCAAACCTCTGTCTGGCATGACAATTCAAACTTCTACCAGGCATGACAATTCAAACCTCTGTCTGGCATGACAATTCAAACCTCTGTCTGGCATGACAATTCAAACTTCTGCCAGGCATGACAATACAAACCTCTGTCTGGCATGACAATTCAAACTTCTGCTAGGCATGACAATCCAAACCTCTGTCTGGCATGACAATTCAAACTTCTGTCTGGCATGACAATTCAAACTTCTGTCTGGCATGACAATTCAAACTTCTGTCTGGCATGACTATTCAAACTTCTGTCTGGCATGACAATTCAAACTTCTGCCAGGCATGACAATTAAAACTTCTGCCAGGCATGACAATCCAAACCTCTGTCTGGCATGACAATTCAAACTTCTGCCAGGCATGACAATTCAAACTTCTGCCTGGCATGACAATTCAAACTTCTGCCTGGCATGACAATTCAAACTTCTGCCAGGCATGACAATTCAAACTTCTGCCTGGCATGACAATTCAAACTTCTGTCTGGCATGACAATTCAAACTTCTGTCTGGCATGACAATTCAAACTTCTGCCTGGCATGACAATTCAAACTTCTGCCTGACATGACAATTCAAACTTCTGCCAGGCATGACAATTCAAACTTCTGCCTGACATGACAATTCAAACTTCTGCCAGGCATGACAATTCAAACTTCTGCCAGGCATGACAATTCAAACTTCTGCCTGGCATGACAATTCAAACTTCTGCCTGACATGACAATTCAAACTTCTGCCAGGCATGACAATTCAAACTTCTGCCTGACATGACAATTCAAACTTCTGCCAGGCATGACAATTCAAACTTCTGCCTGACATGACAATTCAAACTTCTGCCTGGCATGACAATTCAAACTTCTGCCTGGCATGACAATTTAAGCTTCTGACAATATTTTGATGTTGTTGTTTTGTTTGTCTGTTAACCTAGACATACGTAATGTAGACTTACACACAGTTTGCTTGTCTGTTAGCCTAGACATACATAATGTAGACCTACATACAGTTTGTT
This sequence comes from Salvelinus alpinus, assembly GCF_045679555.1. NCBI lineage: Eukaryota > Metazoa > Chordata > Actinopteri > Salmoniformes > Salmonidae > Salvelinus > Salvelinus alpinus. The sequence continues at coordinate 88,781,887 of NC_092087.1, read as the reverse complement.
TGTCTGTTAACCTAGACATACATAATGTAGACCTACATACAGTTTGTTTGTCTGTTAACCTAGACATATATAATGTAGACCTACATACAGTTTGTTTGTCTGTTAACCTAGACATACATAATGTAGACCAACATACAGTTTGTTTGTCTGTTAACCTAGACATACATAATGTAGACCTACATACAGTTTGTTTGTCTGTTAGCCTAGACATACATAATGTAGACCTACATACCGTTTGTTTGTCTATTAGCCTAGACATACATAATGTAGACCTACATACAGGTTGTTTGTCTGTTAACCTAGACATACATAATGTAGACCTACATACAGTTTGTCTGTTAACCTAGACATACATAATGTAGACCTATATACAGTGTGTTTGTATGTTAACCTAGACATACATAATGTAGACCTACATAGTTTGTTTGTCTGTTAACCTAGACATACATAATGTAGACCTACATACAGTGTGTTTGTCTGTTAACCTAGACATACATAATGTAGACCTACATACAGTTTGTTTGTCTGTTAGCCTAGACATACATAATGTAGAGCTACATACAGTGTGTTTGTCTGTTAGCCTAGACATACATAATGTAGACCTACATACAGTTTGTTTGTATGTTAACCTAGACAAACATAATGTAGACCTACATACAGTGTGTTTGTCTGTTAGCCTAGACATACATAATGTAGACCTACATACAGTTTGTTTGTCTGTTAACCTAGACAAACATAATGTAGACCTACATACAGTGTGTTTGTCTGTTAGCCTAGACATATATAATGTAGACCTACATACAGTGTGTTTGTCTGTTAACCTAGACATACATAATGTAGACCTACATAGAACATTTGAGTGTGAATTATGCTTTGCATGTGAATCTATGCGTAAGATATTTGGATGGTGTTTCATGTATTTGGGTTAATATTTTACATGCATTTGTAAGTGCAGAAAAACACTGTCTTTTGTGACAGCATGGGCAGCGCCATTGAGGGCTGTCTCCATTTTAAAGCAGGTAATTTCCTCTTTTTCGTCTTCGGTGAGTTTAATGACGTGGTTTCAAGTATAAGACTTGTGCATGCTATTTTGAGGCCTCTGAGAGCAATAGATTGTTGGGGAGACTTTTTTGTAAGAGTGACAGTAAGAGTAAGAGTGATGGAGTTGATACTTCATAAGAGCTTTAGGAGTAGTATTAACATGAGACACAGTGATGGTGGGTTGTGTTTAGGAGTAGTATTAACATGAGACACAGTGATGGTGGGTTGTGTTTAGGAGTAGTATTAACATGAGACACGGTGATGGTGGGGTTGTGTTTAGGAGTAGTATTAACATGAGACACAGTGATGGTGGGTTGTGTTTAGGAGTAGTATTAACCTGAGACACAGTGATGGTGGGGTTGTGTTTAGGAGTAGTATTAACATGAGACACAGTGATGGTGGGTTGTGTTTAGGAGTAGTATTAACCTGAGACACAGTGATGGTGGGTTGTGTTTAGGAGTAGTATTAACCTGAGACACAGTGATGGTGGGTTGTGTTTAGGAGTAGTATTAACATGAGACACAGTGATGGTGGGTTGTGTTTAGGAGTAGTATTAACATGAGACAGTGATGGTGGGTTGTGTTTAGGAGTAGTATTAACATGAGACACAGTGATGGTGGGTTGTGTTTAGGAGTAGTATTAACATGGGACACAGTGATGGTGGGTTGTGTTTAGGAGTAGTATTAACCTGAGACACAGTGATGGTGGGTTGTGTTTAGGAGTAGTATTAACATGAGACACAGTGATGGTGGGTTGTGTTTAGGAGTAGTATTAACATGAGACACAGTGATGGTGGGTTGTGTTTAGGAGTAGTATTAACATGAGACACAGTGATGGTGGGTTGTGTTTAGGAGTAGTATTAACCTGAGACACAGTGATGGTGGGTTGTGTTTAGGAGTAGTATTAACATGAGACACAGTGATGGTGGGTTGTGTTTAGGAGTAGTATTAACATGAGACACAGTGATGGTGGGTTGTGTTTAGGAGTAGTATTAACATGAGACAGTGATGGTGGGTTGTGTTTAGGAGTAGTATTAACCTGAGACACAGTGATGGTGGGTTGTGTTTAGGAGTAGTATTAACATGAGACACAGTGATGGTGGGTTGTGTTTAGGAGTAGTATTAACATGAGACACAGTGATGGTGGGTTGTGTTTAGGAGTAGTATTAACATGAGACACAGTGATGGTGGGTTGTGTTTAGGAGTAGTATTAACATGAGACACAGTGATGGTGGGTTGTGTTTAGGAGTAGTATTAACATGAGACACAGTGATGGTGGGTTGTGTTTATGAGTAGTATTAACATGAGACACAGTGATGGTGGGTTGTGTTTAGGAGTAGTATTAACCTGAGACACAGTGATGGTGGGTTGTGTTTAGGAGTAGTATTAACCTGAGACACAGTGATGGTGGGTTGTGTTTAGGAGTAGTATTAACATGAGACACAGTGATGGTGGGTTGTGTTTAGGAGTAGTATTAACATGAGACACAGTGATGGTGGGTTGTGTTTAGGAGTAGTATTAACATGAGACACAGTGATGGTGGGTTGTGTTTAGGAGTAGTATTAACATGAGACACAGTGATGGTGGGTTGTGTTTAGGAGTAGTATTAACATGAGACACAGTGATGGTGGGTTGTGTTTAGGAGTAGTATTAACATGAGACAGTGATGGTGGGTTGTGTTTAGGAGTAGTATTAACATGAGACACAGTGATGGTGGGTTGTGTTTAGGAGTAGTATTCACATGAGACACAGTGATGGTGGGTTATGTTTAGGAGTAGTATTAACATGAGACACAGTGATGGTGGGTTGTGTTTAGGAGTAGTATTAACATGAGACACAGTGATGGTGGGTTGTGTTTAGGAGTAGTATTAACATGAGACACAGTGATTGTGGGTTGTGTTTAGGAGTAGTATTAACATGAGACAGTGATGGTGGGTTGTGTTTAGGAGTAGTATTAACATGAGACACAGTGATGGTAGGTTGTGTTTAGGAGTAGTATTAACATGAGACAGTGATGATGGGTTGAGTTTAGGAGTAGTATTAACATGAGACACAGTGATGGTGGGTTGTGTTTAGGAGTAGTATTAACATGAGAAACAGTGATGGTGGGTTGTGTTTAAGAGTAGTATTAACATGAGACACAGTGATGGTGGGTTGTGTTTAGGAGTAGTATTAACATGAGACACAGTGATGGTGGGTTGTGTTTAGGAGTAGTATTAACATGAGACACAGTGATGGTGGGTTGTGTTTAGGAGTAGTATTAACATGAGACACAGTGATGGTGGGTTGTGTTTAGGAGTAGTATTAACCTGAGACACAGTGATGGTGGGTTGTGTTTAGGAGTAGTATTAACCTGAGACACAGTGATGGTGGGTTGTGTTTAGGAGTAGTATTAACATGAGACACAGTGATGGTGGGTTGTGTTTAGGAGTAGTATTAACATGAGACACAGTGATGGTGGGTTGTGTTTAGGAGTAGTATTAACATGAGACACAGTGATGGTGGGTTGTGTTTAGGAGTAGTATTAACATGAGACACAGTGATGGTGGGTTGTGTTTAGGAGTAGTATTAACATGAGACACAGTGATTGTGGGTTGTGTTTAGGAGTAGTATTAACATGAGACAGTGATGGTGGGTTGTGTTTAGGAGTAGTATTAACATGAGACACAGTGATGGTAGGTTGTGTTTAGGAGTAGTATTAACATGAGACACAGTGATGGTGGGTTGTGTTTAGGAGTAGTATTAACATGAGACACCGTGATGGTGGGTTGTGTTTAGGAGTAGTATTAACATGAGACACAGTGATGGTGGGTTGTGTTTAGGAGTAGTATTAACATGAGACACAGTGATGGTGGGTTGTGTTTAGGAGTAGTATTAACATGAGACACAGTGATGGTGGGTTGTGTTTAGGAGTAGTATTAACATGAGACACAGTGATGGTAGGTTGTGTTTAGGAGTAGTATTAACATGAGACAGTGATGATGGGTTGAGTTTAGGAGTAGTATTAACATGAGACACAGTGATGGTGGGTTGTGTTTAGGAGTAGTATTAACATGAGACACAGTGATGGTGGGTTGTGTTTAAGAGTAGTATTAACATGAGACACAGTGATGGTGGGTTGTGTTTAGGAGTAGTATTAACATGAGACAGTGATGATGGGTTGAGTTTAGGAGTAGTATTAACATGAGACACAGTGATGGTGGGTTGTGTTTAGGAGTAGTATTAACATGAGACACAGTGATGGTGGGTTGTGTTTAGGAGTAGTATTAACATGAGACACAGTGATGGTGGGTTGTGTTTAGGAGTAGTATTAACATGAGACACAGTGATGGTGGGTTGTGTTTAGGAGTAGTATTGACATGAGACACAGTGATGGTGGGTTGTGTTTAGGAGTAGTATTAACATGCGACATAGTGATGGTGGGTTGTGTTTAGGAGTAGTATTAACATGAGACACAGTGATGGTGGGTTGTGTTTAGGAGTAGTATTAACATGAGACAGTGGTGGTGGGTTGTGTTTAGGAGTAGTATTAACATGAGACGCATTGATGGTGGGTTGTGTTTAGGAGTAGTATTAACATGAGACACAGTGATGGTGGGTTGTGTTTAGGAGTAGTATTAACATGAGACACAGTGATGGTGGGTTGTGTTTAGGAGTAGTATTAACATGAGACACAGTGATGGTGGGTTGTGTTTAGGAGTAGTATTAACATGAGACAGTGATGATGGGTTGAGTTTAGGAGTAGTATTAACATGAGACACAGTGATGGTGGGTTGTGTTTAGGAGTAGTATTAACATGAGACACAGTGATGGTGGGTTGTGTTTAGGAGTAGTATTAACATGAGACACAGTGATGGTGGGTTGTGTTTAGGAGTAGTATTAACATGAGACAGTGATGGTGGGTTGTGTTTAGGAGTAGTATTAACATGAGACACAGTGATGGTGGGTTGTGTTTAGGAGTAGTATTAACATGGGACACAGTGATGGTGGGTTGTGTTTAGGAGTAGTATTAACCTGAGACACAGTGATGGTGGGTTGTGTTTAGGAGTAGTATTAACATGAGACACAGTGATGGTGGGTTGTGTTTAGGAGTAGTATTAACATGAGACACAGTGATGGTGGGTTGTGTTTAGGAGTAGTATTAACATGAGACACAGTGATGGTGGGTTGTGTTTAGGAGTAGTATTAACCTGAGACACAGTGATGGTGGGTTGTGTTTAGGAGTAGTATTAACATGAGACACAGTGATGGTGGGTTGTGTTTAGGAGTAGTATTAACCTGAGACACAGTGATGGTGGGTTGTGTTTAGGAGTAGTATTAACATGAGACAGTGATGGTGGGTTGTGTTTAGGAGTAGTATTAACCTGAGACACAGTGATGGTGGGTTGTGTTTAGGAGTAGTATTAACATGAGACACAGTGATGGTGGGTTGTGTTTAGGAGTAGTATTAACATGAGACACAGTGATGGTGGGTTGTGTTTAGGAGTAGTATTAACATGAGACACAGTGATGGTGGGTTGTGTTTAGGAGTAGTATTAACATGAGACACAGTGATGGTGGGTTGTGTTTAGGAGTAGTATTAACATGAGACACAGTGATGGTGGGTTGTGTTTAGGAGTAGTATTAACATGAGACACAGTGATGGTGGGTTGTGTTTAGGAGTAGTATTAACATGAGACACAGTGATGGTGGGTTGTGTTTAGGAGTAGTATTAACATGAGACACAGTGATGGTGGGTTGTGTTTAGGAGTAGTATTAACATGAGACACAGTGATTGTGGGTTGTGTTTAGGAGTAGTATTAACATGAGACAGTGATGGTGGGTTGTGTTTAGGAGTAGTATTAACATGAGACACAGTGATGGTAGGTTGTGTTTAGGAGTAGTATTCACATGAGACACAGTGATGGTGGGTTATGTTTAGGAGTAGTATTAACATGAGACACAGTGATGGTGGGTTGTGTTTAGGAGTAGTATTAACATGAGACACAGTGATGGTGGGTTGTGTTTAGGAGTAGTATTAACATGAGACACAGTGATTGTGGGTTGTGTTTAGGAGTAGTATTAACATGAGACAGTGATGGTGGGTTGTGTTTAGGAGTAGTATTAACATGAGACACAGTGATGGTAGGTTGTGTTTAGGAGTAGTATTAACATGAGACAGTGATGATGGGTTGAGTTTAGGAGTAGTATTAACATGAGACACAGTGATGGTGGGTTGTGTTTAGGAGTAGTATTAACATGAGAAACAGTGATGGTGGGTTGTGTTTAAGAGTAGTATTAACATGAGACACAGTGATGGTGGGTTGTGTTTAGGAGTAGTATTAACATGAGACACAGTGATGGTGGGTTGTGTTTAGGAGTAGTATTAACATGAGACACAGTGATGGTGGGTTGTGTTTAGGAGTAGTATTAACATGAGACACAGTGATGGTGGGTTGTGTTTAGGAGTAGTATTAACCTGAGACACAGTGATGGTGGGTTGTGTTTAGGAGTAGTATTAACCTGAGACACAGTGATGGTGGGTTGTGTTTAGGAGTAGTATTAACATGAGACACAGTGATGGTGGGTTGTGTTTAGGAGTAGTATTAACATGAGACACAGTGATGGTGGGTTGTGTTTAGGAGTAGTATTAACATGAGACACAGTGATGGTGGGTTGTGTTTAGGAGTAGTATTAACATGAGACACAGTGATGGTGGGTTGTGTTTAGGAGTAGTATTAACATGAGACACAGTGATTGTGGGTTGTGTTTAGGAGTAGTATTAACATGAGACAGTGATGGTGGGTTGTGTTTAGGAGTAGTATTAACATGAGACACAGTGATGGTAGGTTGTGTTTAGGAGTAGTATTCACATGAGACACAGTGATGGTGGGTTATGTTTAGGAGTAGTATTAACATGAGACACCGTGATGGTGGGTTGTGTTTAGGAGTAGTATTAACATGAGACACAGTGATGGTGGGTTGTGTTTAGGAGTAGTATTAACATGAGACACAGTGATTGTGGGTTGTGTTTAGGAGTAGTATTAACATGAGACAGTGATGGTGGGTTGTGTTTAGGAGTAGTATTAACATGAGACACAGTGATGGTAGGTTGTGTTTAGGAGTAGTATTAACATGAGACAGTGATGATGGGTTGAGTTTAGGAGTAGTATTAACATGAGACACAGTGATGGTGGGTTGTGTTTAGGAGTAGTATTAACATGAGACACAGTGATGGTGGGTTGTGTTTAAGAGTAGTATTAACATGAGACACAGTGATGGTGGGTTGTGTTTAGGAGTAGTATTAACATGAGACAGTGATGATGGGTTGAGTTTAGGAGTAGTATTAACATGAGACACAGTGATGGTGGGTTGTGTTTAGGAGTAGTATTAACATGAGACACAGTGATGGTGGGTTGTGTTTAGGAGTAGTATTAACATGAGACACAGTGATGGTGGGTTGTGTTTAGGAGTAGTATTAACATGAGACACAGTGATGGTGGGTTGTGTTTAGGAGTAGTATTAACATGAGACACAGTGATGGTGGGTTGTGTTTAGGAGTAGTATTAACATGCGACATAGTGATGGTGGGTTGTGTTTAGGAGTAGTATTAACATGAGACACAGTGATGGTGGGTTGTGTTTAGGAGTAGTATTAACATGAGACAGTGGTGGTGGGTTGTGTTTAGGAGTAGTATTAACATGAGACGCATTGATGGTGGGTTGTGTTTAGGAGTAGTATTAACATGAGACACAGTGATGGTGGGTTGTGTTTAGGAGTAGTATTAACATGAGACACAGTGATGGTGGGTTGTGTTTAGGAGTAGTATTAACATGAGACACAGTGATGGTGGGTTGTGTTTAGGAGTAGTATTAACATGAGACAGTGATGATGGGTTGAGTTTAGGAGTAGTATTAACATGAGACACAGTGATGGTGGGTTGTGTTTAGGAGTAGTATTAACATGAGACACAGTGATGGTGGGTTGTGTTTAGGAGTAGTATTAACATGAGACACAGTGATGGTGGGTTGTGTTTAGGAGTAGTATTAACATGAGACACAGTGATGGTGGGTTGTGTTTAGGAGTAGTATTAACATGAGACACAGTGATGGTGGGTTGTGTTTAGGAGTAGTATTAACATGCGACATAGTGATGGTGGGTTGTGTTTAGGAGTAGTATTAACATGAGACACAGTGATGGTGGGTTGTGTTTAGGAGTAGTATTAACATGAGACAGTGGTGGTGGGTTGTGTTTAGGAGTAGTATTAACATGAGACACAGTGATGGTGGGTTGTGTTTAGGAGTAGTATTAACATGAGACACAGTGATGGTGGGTTGTGGTTTTGTTGGTTTAGATGCACACACTCAGTGTCACTTTCCTGTTCTACTTTCCTGTCTGTCCTCTGACAGGCCTCCTGAATCATATCAGAAATCTATATATGTACATTAGACTTTATAGAATATGGTCCTCTGTAGCTCAGTAGGTAGAACATGGCACCTGCAACGTGATGGGTTTTGTTCCCGTGACCACCCATATCTTAAACATATGCACAAAGACTGTATGTTGCTTTTGATAACTAAATGGCATTATTTATGGACAGCAAACTACAATAGACCACACAGTCAGTACATCAGGCTATGGTGATGTTCAATCATGCCTTTCCTTGATTCAGCTACTACCAGTACTGTACAACAGAGGAGGCTGGTATACAGCAGGATGGGCTCATTATAATGGCTGGAATGACGGGAACACCATTCATTTTATTCCCATTACTTCCCAAATGAATGAGGACATCATGACTGGAAGCTGCAGTAATGTTGAGATGCCAGTAGGTGGAGCTCTAGTCTAGAACACTGCAGTAATGTTGAGATGCCAGTATGGAGAGCTCTAGTCTAGAACACTGCAGTAATGTTGAGATGCCAGTAGGGAGAACTCTAGTCTAGAACACTGCAGTAATGTTGAGATGCCAGTAGGGAGAGCTCTAGTCTAGAACACTGCAGTAATGTTGAGATGCCAGTAGTGAGAACTCTAGTCTAGAACACTGCAGTAATGTTGAGAGGCCAGTAGGGAGAGCTCTAGTCTAGAACACTGGAACCTTCAGTATCACTTTGATGCAGATGATGAGGATTGATGGTTATGGGTTTTAAATGGAATGGGTTCTAATTGAATGACATCATGGAACTTTAAAATGTATATACAGAACTCAGAAGGGCAAGGTAGGTCATTAAAATGTTAACGTTATAAATAGTATTGTCAACACATTGTTTACATGGTTCTGTATGTAGTATAAAGATCACATTGGAAATTGACAATTTATAAATATATGCCCAGACTTGTCTTTGACACATTTCTGTTCAAATACAGTAACAGCCCTTTTCTGGCGTGTTGGTCTGGTTGTCGTGGATGTTAATGTCTAAACAGGAAGGACAGTTCTGCATCAGCTACTTGTTTTCACTCACTACCAGTAAGTTGACTCACTGTACAGACCTGTCCCCTTCACTTCACTCTGTCTGTACTCTTGACAATATCACTACCAGTCAGTTGACTCACTGTACAGACCTCTCCCCTTCACTTCACTCTGTAAGTACTCTTGACAATATCTTAAAATATAGTTTTTGGTTACCTGTATTTAGTCATTAGTAATGTACTTGAGGGTAATGTATCATTTACTTCTTGTTATGTTTTGAGCTGTGTTTTGGTTGTTGCATCAGGGCCAGTATTCATAAAGTGTCTCCCCTGGCGTGGGTGTGTGTGTGTGTGACACAGTGGATTTATCTGAGGGCCCTTTAGGTCCAGACTGATCAGGAGTAGGGTTGACATCTATACTGTGTAGGATGTGTGTTTTAACTTTTCTACATCCATAACAACCAGCTCTCTAGACTTTGATACAGACTCCATGGGACTCATGGACCTTCACTACAGATGCACTCTGTGTGCGTGTGTGTGTGTGAGTCACTGGCTGTTTTTCCTCACAGCTTGGGGATAGGAGCTATCATTGAACCTGGTGGTCAGTCTTTAGGCTGCTGTACAGCTTGACGGACCGTAGAGGATTGAACATTTATCCTCCTATATTTGGGGTTCTGAGAATAAAACAGCTTCAGAACAATCAATATAGAAATATGTGTTTACAGTACTACAGATCTGTTCAATAAGTTATTGTTGTTGTTGTTGTTTATAATGATGATGATGACTATTGTATATATTAGGAATTTATTTTTGCAACATGTCAGTCTAAATAGACAGACGTAGACAGACATGCAACACATCACACACATTACATACATAGTGCAATAGACTTACAGACAGACAGTATTCACATTGACAACCATATAGCACAATACAACACAACACAATATGAGCCTGGTTCATTTTCAGTAATGAGGCCCGGTACCCCATTTACAGTTTCTACTTCAATGTATCAGGTGGAGTTATTCACCAGCTATAGAGTGAGTTGTTGTTTATGTTTCTAAGACTGCAGGGTGGGAGATGCAACAATGTCCTTGAGAACAGCAGGAAGTGTGTTGGTGGTCTTTCTTTGGTCTGTAGCAGGTATGGTCTCATTCTAATCTTTTAGTTCTCTGTTTATCAATCTACAGACATTTCTAAAAGGATAAGAATCATAATGTTATTCTGGTGTGTTCTGTTAGGCGTCTCTACTTCACTTTAAATAGTTACACCTCACTGAGTGATGCTTATCCGTGGTTTCCATTCACACTTAACTCAGCAACTATGGCAACAAAGTGTGGACAAACCTTACAGTCAGTGTGAGCCAAAAGACCTTGACTTAATTCTGATACCCTTTACATTGTGTGACTGTGTTTCAGTGGTACAGGGTCAGAATAGCAGGAGTGTGACCTACACCAAGAATAGTATCTGTACCTTGAAGGGGTCAACAGTGGATCTGTCCTGCTCTTACACATATCCCAGAGGTCATACAGTCACAACAACCAAGTGGTATAAATGGAATAGTTGGAGCTGGACTCAAATCCAAGATGAATATGAGGATCGTATAGAGTACCGTGGGAATAAGGAGAATGACTGCACCCTGAGAATCACAGACCTGAGAGAGGAGGATTCAACAAAATATTACTTCTCATTTACAACAGGCTCATGGACATATGGCTCAGCTGTCACTCTCTCTGTCACAGGTTCTGTAATCTGATATAAAGAGTATAGTTACATCTAATGATTTATTACATTTTCAATGAGAACCTTGGAATGGTGCTGACTGACAGACATTCTCCATTGTTCTTTATTCTGACATAAAGAGTATAGTTACCACTTCCATGCTTCTACACCTGCATTGCTTGCTGTTTGGGGTTTTAGCCTGGGTTTCTGTACAGCACTTTGATATGTCAGCTGATGTAAGAAGGGCTATATAAATACATTTGAGTTGAAATTTGATTTCTAATGATATATTACATTTTCAATGAGAACCTTGGAATGGTACTGACTTACAGATGTTCTCCATTGTTGTTTCATAACAACAGATCTAAAGGTAACTGGGGGAATGTGGACAAGAGGGGAGTATTGGAAGACACTGACCTGTATCACCACCTGTACTCTGACTGACAACCCCACCTACATCTGGTACAAGAACGGACACAAAGTAAAGGAGGACACTTCCAGCCTGTACTCAGACTCCTTTAGTGATGCAGACAGCTACTCCTGTGCTGTAAAAGGCCATGAGGATCTCCACTCTCCTGCAGTGTGTAAGTGTGGACTTTTACATAGAACATTTGTTTCAGGTTGTCAGACAATCATTATTTAATTTGCTGTGAATGTGACGTCCACTTCTGCTTTAGGTCCGTATGCTTTGCCACGCAGTGTTGAACGAGCTTCAAGATATATAATCAAATTCATGAAAATGCGGTCAATGGATTAATTTACTTCTACCAGATACCTTTCATTACGTGTTTGCACTTGTACATCATTGCACTACTTCTTTGAGCACTGAAGAACCATGGAAAAAAAAAAGTTTAAAAACTACAAAGCTGAGGGGAAAGTCACTTCCTGGTTACTTTCACAGCATATAATTTAAACATTATTATTTTATTTTTTTTCATTTATATTTGGAGGTATATTTGGATGCCCTGATTGGCGTCACTCGTTAGTCAGTATGTGTTACAACTGTGCTGGCATGTGGGTTTTTATTTTGTTTTCCTCTTCTTGGGCACTCGTGGTGGGCGCCCATGTCTTTTTGGTTCCAGTTGTTGTTGCTAGTCAATTTTCAATGGACTCCCCCATGAGTGTCTTTCAGAACCCCTCCTAAAAACCCACTGGTCTCATTTTTGTAATTGTCAGTGACTCTTGTTAATTCCCCCTTTTGTTTGGGTGCCATTTTAGGTTTTCTTGCTGAGGAACGTAACAGCATAAGTGTATACAGTAGATATTGTAATTAAAGATTTTTATAAAGGTGTTATATTGTCTTGTATTTCAGGTCAGAACTGTTGGAGTGTGACTTACATCCATCAGAAGATCTGTGCTTTAAAGGGGTCAACAGTGGACATATCCTGCTCTTACACATATCCCAGTTATCATGAGATAAAAACAGCTTTCTGGTTTACTAAATGGTCTGGTATGGAGGCTGAAGATCTGAGCTCAGTGCCAGGCTATGAGGGTCATATAGAGTACCTTGGGGATAAGAAGAGTGACTGTACCCTGAGAATCACAGACCTGAGATTGAGTGACTCTGCTGTGTACAGGTTCAGATTGATAACATCTGGGGGAAAGTTTTCTGGCTCACCTGTCTCTCTGACTGTCACAGGTAATCTGTCACACATCTCACATCTATTACTGTAATTACCTTATTAAGGGCAGTCATACAGACATAATAGTGGTATGTGATGGAAAAATACAAAATCTAGTATTTCACATAAGAGGACATATTGCACACTGAACAAAAATATAAACGCAAAATGTAAGGTGTTTGTCCCGTGTTTCATGAGCTGAAATAAAATGTGCCCAAAATTTGCCATACGCACAAAAACCTTTTCTCTCAACTTTTGTGCACACATTTGTTTACATCCCTGTTAGTGAGAATTTCTCCTTGGCCAAGATAACTCATCCACTTGACAGGTGTGGCATATTAAGAAGTTGATTAAACAGCATGATCACAACACAGGTGCACCTTGTGCTGGGGACAATTAAAGGCCACTCTAAAATGTGCAGTTTTGTCACATAGCACAATGCCACGGATGTCTCAAGTTTTGAGGGAGTATGCAGCTGTCATGCTGACTGCAGGAATGGACACCAGAGCTGTTGCCAGAGAATTTTATGTTAATTTCTCTACCATAATTCACCTCCAACGTCGTTTTTGAGAATTTGTCAGTACGTCCAACCGGTCTCACAACCGCAGACCACGTGTATGGCCAAAATCAACACCCTGATCAACTCTATGCAAAGGAGATGTGTCACGCTGCATGAGGCAAATGGTGGTCATACCTACTGGTTTTCTGATTCACGCCCCTACCTTTTTTTTAAAGTATCTGTGACCAACAGATGCATTTCTGTATTCCGAATCATGTGAAATCCATAGATTAGGGCCTAAGGAATTTATTGAAATTTCAAGGACTGATTACCTCATTTGAAATTTAACTCAGTAAAATCTTTGAAATTGTTGCATGTGTGAAACAAGCATTTCGCTACACACAATCATTTCGCTACACTTGCATTAACATCTGCTAACCATGTGTTTGTGACTGACCGATAAAGGTTGATTTGATGTTGTGTTTATATTTTTCTTCAGTGTATTAAATAGATAAGAATATAAACAGAGTCATGTTGAATACTAACTTATATCACGGGTGACATGGCTGGATGTATGATGCATAAAACAGGCCAGTCAAGTTCTTCCACACCGATCTCGAAAATCCATTTCTGTATGGACCTCACTTTGTGCACGGGGGGCATTGGAACGGGTCTTCCTCAAACGGTTGCCACAAAGTTGGAAGCACAGAATCTTCTAGGATGTCATTGTATGCTGTAGCATTAAGATTTCCCTTCACTGGAACTAAAGGGCCTAGCCCGAACCATGAAAAACTGCCCAGACCATTATTCCTCCTCCCCCAAACTTTACAGTTGGCACTATGCATTCGGGCAGGTAACGTTAATTTAGCTCATGAAACACTTTACATGTTGTATTCATATTTCTGTTCAGTGTAGTTGAAACAGAGACCTGAGAGAGACTTTGACTGTCATGTAGTATCTATATAATAGTTGAATCAGATCCAGGAGGGCAGTATGACATGGAGTTACTCTGTCACAGGTAATATCGTGTTAAATACTAGAGTAATTCAATACAAATGTGCCTCATCAATAGACGGACTAACGTAATTTGTATTCTAACAAAATGAATAGTCTAGCTATTTTAGGCTAGTTCAACACATATCTTGATTTCAGGATGATAGTCAGGATGATAGTCTGTACAGACTGTAATCGGAATGGCTTGCATCATTTCTTCAGAAGAGAACTCAGTAAATTCATACAGTATTTCATGTGTTGCATTTCTCTCCAGATCTTCAGGTAAAGATTACAACTTCACTGTTTTCAAGCTGGGTGATTCTGACCTGTAGCACCACATGTACTCTGACTGACAATCCTACCTACATCTGGTTCAAGAATGGACACAAAGTAAAGGAGGACACTTCCAGACTGTACTCAGACTCCATTAGTGATATAGACAGTTACTCCTGTGCTGTAAAATACCATGAGGATCTCCACTCTCCTGCAGTGTGTGAGTGTAGATTCAACTACAGTATTCCTCAGTAGGCTATATTCATTCATGTTGGTGAATTACACATCTGAAACACTCATCACACAGAACGATCTGAGAACAGAATACAGAAAACACTATATTGTCATGTTATTGTTTAAGGTGTCCGTGGTCAGAACTGTTGGAGTGTGACTTACCCCCATCAGGGAGTCTGTGCCTTGAAGGGGTCATCAGTGGATATATCCTCCACGTATGACAGTGGTGATGCTACGATCACATCATCACTCTGGTTTAGTCCTAAACAGAGTGACAGCTGGAGTGATAAGTCGATACCTGAGGACCTAACCACAGACCCGGGGTATGCAGGTCGTGTGGAGTATGCTGGAGAGAAGGAGAGAGGTCGCTCCACCCTGAGAATCACAGATCTGAGAGAGGAGGACTCTGCTGAGTACAGGTTCATATTCAACACACAGACATCAAGATGGGGATACAGCTTCCCTGGAACAACTCTGACTGTCACAGGTAACAGTGAACTCACAACCTACAAGTGAATGTGACTCCTGCCTGGTGATGCAACACTTTGGTAACTTTCCCAAAATTCCAGAAATCCTGGTTGGAGGATTAATTAGTTCTGATTCTGGGAATATTCTGGTAAACATGGGGATTTTTGGAGAGTTACCAGAATTGTTTAACCCTGTTCCTGCCACAGTGACAATGCAGCAGTGGATGACATGGATGAATGTCTTAATGTATTATTTTACATTGATACAATAGGAACCTTCTGTGTAGGAAAGTCTTTGTTTATTGTAATAGATCAGGTGATTCAGGGTTTTAATGATGTTTACTCCAGGTCTTTGGGTGCGGTTTAAGGATCCTTCTTAGGGCTAGGGGGCAGTATTTTGACGTCTGGATGACAAGCGCGCCCAAAGTAAACTGCCTGTTACTCAGGCCCAGAAGCTAGGTCATGCATATAACTGGTAGATTTGGATAGAAAACACTCTGAAGTTTCCACAACTGTTAAAATGACGTCTGTGTGTATAAGAGAACTGATATGGCAGGCAAAATCCTGAGGAAAATCCATCCAGGAAGTGTGATTTTTTGATGTGAGTGGCTTTTCCATTGAATGCCTATTGACTATGTAATGGGTTAGGGCCCAGATTGCAGTTCCTATGGCTTCCACTAGATGACAACAGTCTTTAGACATGGTTTCAAGCTTGTTTTCTGAAAAATGAAGAAGAATGAGACCTTTTGGTCAGGGGACTATGGAATCATGCAGTACTGGTTTGCCCGCGTGACTGTGTGTGCGCTCTTCGTTGTTTTTCCTTTCTATTGAATACGCTACTGTCCGGTTGAAATATTATCGATTATTTAGATAATTGACACCCTGAGGAATAGTTCTAAACATCGTTTGACATGTTTCGACGAACTTTACCGGTACTATTAGGATGTATTCGTCTGCATGTTTTGACCGCCTTTGAGCCACTGAATTACTGAACCAAACGCGCCAACAAAACAGAGTTTTTGGGATATAAAGAGGGACTTTATCAAACAAAATTACCATTTATTGTGTAGCTGGGACCCTTGTGATTGCAATCAGATGAAGATCTTCAAAGGTAAGTGATTCATTTTATCGCTATTTCTGACTTTCGTGACTCCTCTACTTGGTTTGAAAATATTTGTATGCTTTTGTAAGCGGGGCGCTGTCCTCAGATAATCGCATGGTATGCTTTCGCCGTAAAGCCTTTTTCAAATCTGACAAAGCGGCTGGATTAACAAGAAGTTAATCTTTTAACCGATGTCTAACACTTGTATTTTCATTCATGTTTATTATTACTATTTCTGTAATTTGAATTTGGCGCTCTGTAACTTCACCGGATGTTGGCCAGATGCGACGCTAGCGTCCCACCTTGCCCTAAGAGGTTTTAATTATGTTTTTACTCCAGGTCTTCAGGTGCGGATTAGGGATCCAACCAACATCATAGAGGGAAAGGGGCTTTGTCTGTTCTGTGAGTCCATATGCTTTCTGCAGGACAACCGCTCTTACAACTGGTACAAGAACGGACAACGTCTGATCAGGCATGAGACCAAGTACCTGTACCTAAAGACAGTCAGCAGTGAGGATACAGGCAGATACTCCTGTGCTGTAGAAAACTATGAGGATCTCCACTCTCCTGAAGAGACTCTTACTGTCAGATGTGAGTATGTGGGATATAATTCTAGAACAGTATACAAAACATTAAGAACACCTGCTTTTTCCATGACATAGACCAGATTTCCACAACTGGTGGTCTGCGGGCCGAATTTGCCCCCCCCCCCCCCCGAGTTTTCTGAAGAACAAATGTACATATGTTGTTGCATTATACAATGTGTACTCTGACCTTTTCTGTCATCCTCTTTACCAGATGGCCCAAAGAACACCTCAGTATCAGTCAGTCCCTCTGGTGAAATAGTGGAGGGCAGTTCAGTGACTCTGACCTGCAGCAGTGATGCCAACCCACCTGTGGACAAATACACCTGGTACAAGAAGAACGTAACTACATCAAAAGCATCAGGACAGAGTTACAGCATCATCAACATCAGCTCTGAGGACAGTGGAGAATACTACTGTGAAGCTGAAAATAAACATGGACGTCTCAACTCTTCTTCTGTGTTTGTGGACGTTCAGTGTAAGTACACCTAATCTTCATCTATTCATTGATAATCACACAGGTCAACAACAATAAAAAATCATTAGTAATATTACACAGTTATCATACCATATGATATAGAATTAGTAGGCATATCATTAGTAATATTACACACGTATCATACCATATGATATAGAATTAGTAGGCCTGTATTTATATAATTGTTTTATTTTCTTCTTCCCTGGTTTCTTCTATGTCATATCTCCACCTTCATTTAAAATCTCAAGATCCTGCAGCAGTGTTTCTCTGGGTTCCTGTGGTGGGGGTGGGGGCTGTCCTGGCTGCTGGAGCTCTTCTAGTCACCATCTACTGCTATATGAAGAGGTGAGCCAGCCAGCCATACATCTACTGTATTAGTAACATATCAACCTCCACTAGAGGTCAGTAGAGAGCAGAACTCACTCTGTCCCTCATTACAGGAGATCCACAGGAGGAAGTGATGCCACAGCAGACACACAGGTAATAATGTCAACAACCTAAGTTATTTCAATCCCAATACCACAGACATAGACAGTAAGCGAATTAATTCATGAATTTATGTTTTATGCAGTATTGAGTGTTTGTGTTTCTGTGTCTCCCTCCACAGAGTGCCCATCCTGACCCCAACAGTGACATGTACTCATCTCTGAACATGAAGACCAGGTCACCAGAGTATGACACCCTGGCAGTAAGTCTCCTATAATGCAGTCTGAGTGTTTGTGTGTCCGTGTACATGAAAGTGTTAGAGGGAGTGGTTCGTAAAGTTCTCATTCAATGTGTCTTCTTTCAGAATGTGAGGGACTTCGCAGTGACACAGCCCCTCAGATAGATGCTGAGCCCTCAGATTATGAGTACTTAAGAGAACCACCACAGAACCTGGACTGAAGAGAACCACCACAGAACCTAGACTGAAGAGAACCACCACAGAACCTGGACTGAAGAGAACCACCACAGAACCTGGACTTAAGAGAACCACCACAGAAACTGGACTGAAGAGAACCACCACAGAACCTGGACTCAAGAGAACCACCACAGAACATGACTGAAGAGAACCACCACAGAACCTGGACTGAAGTGAACCACCACAGAACCTGGACTGAAGAGAACCCACACAGAACATGACTGAAGAGAACCACCACAGAAACTGGACTGAAGAGAACCACCACAGAACCTGGACTCAAGAGAACCACCACAGAACATGACTGAAGAGAACCACCACAGAACCTGGACTTAAGAGAACCACCACAGAAACTGGACTGAAGAGAACCACCACAGAACCTGGACTCAAGAGAACCACCACAGAACATGACTGAAGAGAACCACCACAGAACCTGGACTGAAGTGAACCACCACAGAACCTGGACTGAAGAGAACCCACACAGAACATGACTGAAGAGAACCACCACAGAAACTGGACTGAAGAGAACCACCACAGAACCTGGACTCAAGAGAACCACCACAGAACATGACTGAAGAGAACCACCACAGAACCTGGACTGAAGAGAAACAGCATCAAACCAAATCTAGGCCTCACAATGCTATTCTCTTACTATCATAATGCTTTCTAATCTAGAAGGTTTGAGACAATGAGCTTAACTTCTGAGTAAATGCTGGAATTTAGATTGTTCTCCAAATGATAAATACAGTATGTGCACTACCGTTCAAAAGTTTGGGGTCACTTAAAATGTCCTTGTTTTTGAAAGAAAAGCAAAAGAAATGTGTCCATTAAAACAGGATCAAATGGATCAGAAATGCAGTGTAGACATTGTTAATGTTGTAAATTACTATAGTAGCTGGAAATGGCAGATGTTTTATGGAATATCTACATAGGCGTACAGAGGCCCATTATCAGCAACCATCACTCCTGTGTTCCAATGGCACGTTGTGTTAGCTAATCCAAGTTTATTATTTTAAAAGGCTAATTGATCTTTAGAAAACCATATTGCAATTATGTTAGCACAGCTGAAAACTGTTGTGCTCGCTGATTAAAGAAGCAATGAAACTGGCCATCTTTAGACAGGTTGAGTATCTGGAGCATCAGCATTTGTGGGTTCGATTACAGGCTCAACATTTCAACTTATCTGTTTACTATCTATAGATTGTATTGGTTATCTTTTTTATGGGATTTTGCCAGTTCCAGATTTTTTTAACATATAATTTTCTGGCTTGTCTTCGTGACACAAAAAGGAATTATATTGACAAGAGCTTTTAAATATGTGTACATCTCGAGTTGCTCCTGATGTGTTAAAATATGTTTTACTTTGTATTGCTGTCAGTCATAATTGGGCATTTTATATTTTATATTATGTAATACCATGTTGTTCAGCGTCATGATATTGCTTGTTTTATTATCAAATTATTAATAATTACATTTTTTAGATACATTGAATACAGTATAAGCATCATGTTATAAATAAGCTCAAAGGTAGACAATAAATAGACAACAAATAAATTGATTATTTTGTTAACCTCTAACGAGCCTCTACCACGGGTCCGGGAGCACCCCCCATCCCCCCACACACTGATTAGCATAGCTAGCATAGCTTCACAAGTAGATAGTAGCATCTAAATATCATTAAATCACAAGTCCAAGACACCAGATGAAAGATACAGATCTTGTGAATAAAGCCACCATTTCAGATTTTTAAAATGTTTTACAAGGAAGACAAAATATGTAAATCTATTAGCTAAACACGTTAGCAAAATACACCACTATTCTAACTCCATCAGTTTCTTACTCCTTCAGGTGCTATCACCAATTCGGCTCAACTAAGATATTGATATCCACTAACCAAGAAAAAACCTCTTCAGATGACAGTCTGATAACATATTCATGGTATAGGATAGTTTTTGTTAGAAAAAAGTGCATATTTCAGGTAGAAATCACAGTTTACAATTGCACCCACCATCACAAATCGACTAGAATTACTAGATAGAGCAACGTGTATGACCAATTTACTCATCATAAAACATTTCATAAAAATAGACAAAGCATAGCAATGGAAAGACCCAGTTCTTGTGATTTCAGACCATATTTCAGATTTTCTAAGCGTTTTTCAGCGAAAACACAATAAATCGATAAGTTAGCATACCACATGTGCAAACGTTACCAGAGCATCGATTCCAGCCAAAGAGCGCTATAACGTAATCACCGCCAAAATATATTAATTTTTTCACTAACCTTCTCAGAATTCTTCCGATGACACTCCTGTAACATCATTTTACAATATACATATACAGTTTGTTCGAAAAGGTGCATATTTAGCCATACAAAACCGTGGTTACACAATAAAAATACTAGGAAATCAAGCCTCAATATGTCTGACGTCATCTATCAGAGTGATCTAGTTTAATTGAAAGCTAATCATATACTTGACTAAAAAATACAGGGTTGACAGCAATCGAAAGACAAATTAGTTCTTAATGCAACCGCTGATTTACATTTTTAAAATTATCCTTACTTTTCAATACAGGGTTGGCCAAGTGAAGCTATACCAAACAAAATGGCGAAATATGCGTTTAAAATATTTCGACAGAAACACGATTTATCATATTAAATATTGCTTACTTTGAGCTGTTCTTCCATCAGATTCTTGGGCAATGTATCCTTTCTATGTTATAAACGTCTTTTGGTCGATAGATGTCCTCTGTCCTTCGAAATGTCCACCACCAACGACCGACACCCTAAAACGTGTCCAAACTTTCAGAGTGCACAACAAAGAAATTCCTCAAAAATCGCACTAAACGGATATAAATTGATATAAAACGGTTCAAATTAACTACATTATGATGTTTTTAACAACTATAACGACTGAAAACATGACCGGAGAAATATTGCTGGTTAGAAAACGATTTGGAACGAGGCAGGTCCGATGGCCTTGACGCTTCAGGCGCACGTTGAGAAAGGGGGGTCTCTGTACATTTTAGTCTTTTATAATGGCTGTGAATGTCCCATCGATTTCATTGAAAACGTGATGACGTACAGACACCCAGAGGAAGACGTAGGCAGTGTCGGTTTCTTCATAGCATTCACTGTCGCCTTATAAACAGACCCCAGATCAGAGGTAAAAATTTCTGAAATCTGAACCCTGTCATGAAAAGTGCTGTAGAAATTGTTCTGTACCACTCAGAGACAAAATTCCAACTTCTATAGAAACTAGAAGGTGTTTTCTATCCAATAATAACAATAATATGCATATTGTACGATCAAGAATTTAGCACGAGGCAGTTTAATTTGGAGACACAAATATGCTAATGCGGAACAGCACCCCCTATAGTTGCAAGAAGTTAATTTACATTGAACTATTTCCATTATGCTCTTGTTTCTTGTATTTCTGCCTATTGGACACATGATGGTGCCATTGACCAACATAACCATGAGTGGCTAGGCAGGCACACACACGCACGCACGCACGCACGCGCGCACGCACAGAGTCAAGAGCCTTCAGTGGAGAGCTTGAGTCTTGCACATAAATAGTTTCATCATTGTCCAACACAGAGAGAAAAGTACAACGATTCAACTCCTTTCTGGTGGTTATAAAATACAATCCAATGTTATTCGTTTCATTGTACTTTTGTGACACTGCTATTAGTTCCATTGTACTTTTGGGACTATGCTTTTGGTTCAAAATATTTGTATTTGGACTGCGCCTGCAGTTTGTCCTCCAGTCCAGGGGGTGGAGCTGGAGTGCACCAGGCTGGTTATCAGGTACCCAGACCGCTAGACTTAGAGAACCCCTCCTTCTCCGCAGAGGACCAACTCTATAGGCCTCAACACCTCCTCAGCCTCCCAGTACGCCTCCACAAGGTAAAGACATCCGTCTGTCATTCAAAACATCATTATGAGTTATTCTAAAGTGTTACCAATCAACTCATATAAACTTTTGAAATGTACAAAGTGATGGAAGGAGGAAGCAGGAGCACAGGTGCAGTTGTTTGTGTTTTCATACTGTTTGTCTCTCTTTCTCCCAGGACCAGGAGGATGGCTCCCATCAATGGTGACGAGTTTTTCTTCTGGAGGACCACCGGCTGTTTCTATGGTGACAAGTGTCGCTTCAAACACAAGCCTGAGCAGAGAGGAAGAGACAGGAAACCATGGCAACCCTGACCACCACGCAGTGACTGGATAGTGGAGAGGGAGGAGAATGATGAAGATTAAGGAAGAGGATGAGGGACTGTGTCCCTACTTTAAAAGGGAACAGGATGCTTGGGAGGGTGTCACCCCGTTTGTAGTCCTCTGGCACAGACCACAGATCCAAGGCATATAGAATGAGTGTGTGAAGTGAAGTGAAGAGGACTGCACCTCTGATTTCCTTCCCCCTCTCCCTCGGCCTGAGCTGTGAAACATGGAAATTACATCATCATTAGAACTTGAAGGGATCTTTACCCAGTGAACATCCTCTGTGATGACCATGTTGTAAACACTAAGGGGGCTGACATCTGTTGTTATCATGTGTTTTACTGTGTATGTATGTATGGTCATGTGACTGGACATGTGACCCCTTGTGACTGGACATGTGACCCCTTGTGATGTCGCTGTGAGACTCACTGCCAGCCTGATGCCATAGGGTGCCTAGTAATTGCCCCAACAGCAGATAAATAAATGCTATTATTTAATTGAATTACAATTGAATATGGGGCATGTTCCAGGCAGACTATATTGCAGTCACCTGCCTGCTCTCACAAACATTAGTCCTTCTCCTTTTTTACCTAAAGGGGTACTATAATTCAAAATCAAATATCTAAATGATCCATGGTATGACCACCTTAAAACAATTCCATATGTCAGCTAGTAGAACCCCCCCAAACGGCTCAGACTTTTAGAGGTTCAGAAACCCAGTGTCAGAGGGAGCAATGTCCAGCACCTAGACACACAAATCACATCTAATTGTATTAGTCACATGCGCCGAATACAAAAAGTGTAGACCATACTATGAAATAGTTACTGACAAGCCCTTAACTAACAATGCAGTTATTTTTATGTAAGTAAATCATTTTAAAAATGCTTCAAAAAACAGATCAGACAATAAAATAACAACAATGAAGCAGCAATAAACATTTACATGAAAGATTATTCATTGTCATTTTAAAAAAACACGCCTCACTCAGACACAATAGGACACAATAATCCCAGACAGACAGACAGACTTAGTTATATGCATGTCAGGGTTCACTTTGGGTCCGTTGTTCTGAAGATCAGTGAGCTGAACACATCTCTTTCACACAAGACAACACTGGAAATTCAGAGCAGCTTGCCTTTGCCTTGGCATAATGACAGATCACTGTTGTCTGTTGTTTCTAGCTAGCTAATGTTGATAGATAAATGTTGGCTAACTAACTAGCTCACTAGTTAACTATGGGGTCTTGCTGTAATTCAGAGGCAGCACATCGTATTGTTCACAATCCAGTCCATTCAGAGTAGCTGTGTGATGCACAAAAATACTTGTTTATCACTGAATAACAGCCTCTTCATGTAGCGAACAAGCTAGCTGAGATCACTAGTTCACTCAATTCAAACACCAGTTCAACATAAGTCCCAATAACAGTACTTTTATATGCGTGACTGTTTTATTCTAAATATATTTTTGACATTTTCTACCTTGTATTTAATATATTTTCATCAGACAAGTAGGGACATATGAAGCCTGGAAGCTGCAGTAATGTTGAGATGTCAGTAGGGGGAGCTCTAGTCTAGAACACTGGTACCAAAGATTCTCCCCTTTTATCTGTTCTGGAACCTTCAGTACCAGCTGATGAAGAGTGATGGGAATGGGTTACATTGTGTCTCTTGTAAAACATGTAGGCCCACTCCTCAAATAACGAAATGGAACTACAGTATGATGACTTTAGACCATTTTCTATTTAGATACAGTAACATCCCTTATGTGACATGCTGTTCATGCATGTTCATGCCCTGACTAGACTACTTTTAAAATGTGTCAACCACAGAACTCACACTTAGGCTATGCCTGCTTCTTCTAATACTTACAGTAGACTACTTCTTGTTTCCACGCAGTGACAGTACGTTGACTCACTGTTCAAGACCTCTCCCCTTCACTTCACTCTGTAAGTACACTTGACGATATCGTGGAATATAGTTTTAGTTTTGATGTTTTTAGCCGTACATCACATGACTTCCTGTATCTTTGTTCTTGTTGGTTTATTTTGAACTGTGTTTTGGTTGTTACATCAGAGCCTGTTTTCATAAAGTGTCTCAGACGGTCCGTATAATTATGATCTAAAAGGCTAAACTGATCCCAGATCAGCTCTCCTACTCTGATACACTTTGTGAATACTGACCCTGGACTGTGGTTTCATGTGTTTAGTTTAGTTCAGTTTATTCATTTACATGTTTAAAACATGATCAGTAGAGTTTGCCAGTAACACCCAGATCTCCATTCAATAGGGTCATGTTCACTGTCAAAGAATAACAGGGTCAAGTATAACTGTGTGTGTGTGTGTGTGTGTGTGTGTGTGTGTGTGTGTGTGTGTGTGTGTGTGTGTGTGTGTGTGTGTGTGTGTGTGTGTGTGTGTGTGTGTGTGTGTGTGTGTGTGTGTGTGTGTGTGTGTGTGTGTGTGTGTGTGTGTGTGTGTGTGTGTGTGTGTGTGTGTGTGTAAATGTATTTTTATATATTAATCTGATTGTTGGATATACAGTCAAGACCAAAATTATTGGCACCCTTGACAAATACTGAGCTATTTTGCGCGCTACAAAATACAGGATGTATGTTGTACATGTGGTTTCACATGTAAGACTTGTACATGCTATTTTAAGAGCTCTGAGAGCAATAGATTGTTGTGGAGACATTTTTAAAATGGCCTAAAGTAAGAGTGAGAGTGATTGAGTTGATGTTTCATAAGAGGTTTAGGAGTAGTATTAACATGAGACACAGTGATGGTGGGTTGTGTTTAGGAGTAGTATTAACATGAGACACAGTGATGGTGGGTTGTGTTTAGGAGTAGTATTAACATGAGACACAGTGATGGTGGGTTGTGTTTAGGAGGGTTAGGGTTATATTTATCGAACAAAAATAACATTTATTGTGTAACTGGGAGTCTCGTGAGTGCATCCGAAGATTATCAAAGGTAAGCGATTCATTTTATTGCTTTTCTGGCTTTCGTGACCATGCTAATTTGGGGCTAGCTGTTGTAGCATTGATTGATACACTCACAAAAGCTTGGATTGCTTTCGCTGCAAAGCATATTTTCAAAATCTGACACGACAGGTGGATTGACAACAAGCTAAGCTGTGTTTTGGTATATTTCACTTGTGATTGCATGATTAGAAATATTTTTAGTATTATTTTGCACCCTGCAATTCAGCGGTTGTTTAGGAAAATGATCCCGCTAAAGGGATCCGTAGTGCAGAGATGTTTTAATACAGTAACCTCCCTTTTCTGACTTACTGTTCAGGTCGTGTTGCATATTAATGCTTTGTATGATGGTTGTGAGGCGCTATACATATTCAACAGTCACAAGTTGGACTTCAAATAGACCTATGGCAGGGTTGCCCAACTGTCAGCCTGTGTGCCAAATTCGGCCTGTGTGTGGTTTTATTTGGCCCCCCAAGTTTTCTGAGCAAAAAAAAAAAAGATCTATATGTTTTTTTAATTAATTTTTTACCCCTTTTTCTTCCCTAACTTCGTGGTATCCAATTTGTAGTAGTTACAGTCTTGTCTCATCGCTGTAACTCCCGTACGGACTGGGGAGTTGCGAACGTCGAGTGCCATGCGTCCTCCGAAACACAACCCAACCAAGCTGCACTGCTTCTTGACACAACGCACATCCAACCCGGAAGCCAGCCGCACCAATGTGTCGGAGGAAATACCGTACACCTGGCTACCTGGTCAGCGTGCACTGGTCTGCCATATAGCACGCTTCTGTCTATTCTGTCTATTTGAGCTGGTCAGTATGTGTAGATAATACTGTCTTATGCAGCTTTCAAAAAAATATATTGCGTAGTAAAACTGCATAAGTGATGTTCTCCACTTTCTGGAGGACCGAGTTTTGAAATCAGTGGAATTTGAGTATGATAGCTAAGGAGATGGAGAAAACACCTGGCTCCGAATTACATCTTTAAACTAAGGGCAACTAGGATGATGCCCTGAAAGAAATGGATCAAACACGACTGAAGGAACTTGGATGCGAGTTTATCATGAACACCCCATCTTCAAGTCACATGGGTGGTGTTTGGGAAAGGCAAATCCGCACGATACGAAGTGTCTTAACATCCATTCTGGATCAGCCAGACGGAAGACTCGACAGCGCTTCTCTGCGTACCTTTCTCTATGAAGTCATGGCGATTTTAAATAGTTGGCCCCTAACTACGGAATATCTGAATGATCCATTAGGTCCAGAACCTCTCACGCCAAATCACATCTTGACAATGAAGTCCACAGTTATCTTACCGCCACCTGGACAGTTCATCAAGGAAGATCTTTATCTCGCAAGAGATGGCGCAGAGTACAACTCTTAGCCAATGAATTCTGGACACGGTGGAAGAAAGAGTACCTCCTAAACCTCCAACACAGACAGAAATGGAATAAAGACAGAAGAAACGCAAGGATTAATGACATTGTCATCTTGCAAGAAGATACTGCACCACGCAACCAGTGGAAATTGGCAAAGGTTACAGAAGTGTACCCGGGACAGGATGGCCGGGTGAGAAGATTCAAGTTACTGATCAGCGACTCAACCCTGGATGAGAGAGGTCAACGCATCACCAAACCCACCTATCTGGAGAGGCCCATCCATAAGACAGTCACCCTCCTGGAAGCCGATCAAGAAACCTGCAGACCCCTTTCACAGAAATCACCGGTGATTGGTGGGAGTGTAACTGACAGTTAGACTTACAGGTTATGTCGTTGTTTTGTGATTGAATTGTTTACGTGTCCGCTGTGCGGGGGAAATGATAAGACAAGCGGAACTACGTAGCTAATAACTGTTGTAAGGGGGATCCTTATTGTAGCAACACACTTTTGGAGGGAAGGCAATCTTAGCTAAGTTTTCATGTCATCGGGTGTAGTTCATAAAGGTTGAAGCGTGTATGTTAGGATGGTAACGTTATAATAATTAAGGATGAAGCGTGAATTCATGCCAGGAATAATAAGTGTGAAGTTTGATTTCCTCCCTTCTGTAATAAGCAGCCAATGAGGTATTTTTCCTTTATTCATGTGCTTAATCTGATACTGTTATAGCGCCGACTAAACTGTTTATGTATGTAAGCACTTCAGAGTTATACCAAGCTAAAAAGTCACTTGTAAGATAAGGTTGTAAGAGTGTGCTTAACTGTATTTTCATTTACTTTATAGTTCTCACGGAAGGTGATAATTCTGACTAAATCTACAGAATAAAGCCGCCAGTTAAAATCAAGGAACGGCTGTGCTCGTGGTTACTGGAGGGAGCTACAATTAGTCAACCTGCGCATCACCACACTACATACTCTCACGACATACGTCCCCGAGGGCTCGTTTTAAGGTCCTCTCCTTTTCTCTATATACAGTGGGGAGAACAGTATTTGATACACTGACAATTTTGCAGGTTTTCCTACTTACAAAGCATGTAGAGGTCTGTAATTTTTTATCATAGGTACACTTCAACTGTGAGAGAAGGAATCTAAAACAAAAATCCAGAAAATCACATTGTATGATTTTTAATTAATTAATTTGCATTTTATTGCATGACATAAGTATTTGATCACCTACCAGAAAAGCAGAACTTAATATTTGGTACAGAAACCTTTGTTTGCAATTACAGAGATCATACGTTTCCTGTAGTTCTTGACCAGGTTTGCACACACTGCAGCAGGGATTTTGGCCCACTCCTCCCTACAGATCTTCTCCAGATCCTTCAGGTTTCGGGGCTGTCGCTGGGCAATACGGACTTTCAGCTCCCTCCAAAGATTTTCTATTGGGTTCAGGTCTGGAGACTGGCTAGGCCACTCCAGGACCTTGAGATGCTTCTTACGGAGCCACTCCTTAGTTGCCATGGCTGTGTGTTTCGTGTCGTTGTCATGCTGGAAGACCCAGCCACGACCCATCTTCAATGCTCTTACTGAGGGAAGGAGGTTGTTGGCCAAGATCTCGCGATACATGGCCCCATCCATCCTCCCCTCAATACGGTGCAGTCGTCCTGTCCCCTTTGCAGAAAAGCATCCCCAAAGAATGATGTTTCCACCTCCATGCTTCACGGACCAGCTCTCTGGTCTTGGCCATTGTGGAGAGGTTGGAATCTGTTTGATTGAGCGTGTGGACAGGTGTCTTTTATACAGGTAACGAGTTCAAACAGTTGCAGTTAATACAGGTAATGAGTGGAGAACAGGAGGGCTTCTTAAAGAAAACTAACAGGTCTGTGAGAGCCGGAATTCTTACTGGTTGGTAGGTGATCAAATACTTATGTCATGCAATAAAATGCAAATTAATTATTTAAAAATCATACAATGTGATTTTCTGGATTTTTGTTTTAGATTCCGTCTCTCACAGTTGAAGTGTACCTATGATAAAAATGACAGACCTCTACATGCTTTGTAAGTAGGAAAACCTGCAAAATCGGCAGTGTATCAAATACTTGTTCTCCCCACTGTACATCAAGTCACTCTGCTCCATCATATCCTCACATGGTCTCTCCTATCATTACTATGCAGATGACAGATCAACTACTTTTCTCCTTCCCCCATCTGACACCCAGGTGTCGACTCACATCGCTGCGTGCCTGGCAGATATCTTAGCTTTGATGTTGGCCCACAACCTCAACCTCAACAAGACGGAGCTGCTCTTCCTCCCGGGGAAGGCCTGCCCCCTCAAAGACTTCTCCATCATGTTTGACAAATCCTCTCTCTCCCTCCCCTGTAGGAATCTGGGCATGGCTGCTCTACTACCACAGGGGGCAAAGTATACAAAGACTGTAGTACCAGACCCCACCACAGGAGGGATAGTATAGACAGGCTGCACTACCAGACCCCACCACAGGGTTATAGTATAGACAGGCTGTACTACCAGACCCCACCACAGGGACATAGTATAGACAGGCTGTACTACCAGACCACACCACAGGGGACATAGTATAGACAAGCTGTACTACCAGACCCCACCACAGTGGTATAGTATAGACAGGCTGCACTACCAGACCCCACCACAGTGGTATAGTAAAGACAGGCAGCACCAGCAGACCCTCTCTCTCTCTCTTTCCCTGTCTCCCTAACCCCCTCTCTCTAACCCCCCCTTTTCTCTCTCTCTCTAACCCCCCCGTTTATCTCTCACTCTCTAACCTCCCCCTTTTCTTTCTCTCTCTCTCTAACCCCCCCTTTTCTCTCTCTCTGTAACCCCCCCTTTTCTCTCTCTCTGTAACCCCCCCTCTCTCTCTCTCTCTACCCCCCCCCCTCGCTCTCCTCCCCCCTCTCTCTCTCTCTCTCGAACCAAACACCTGACCAGAGGGGAAGATACAGGAAACCAGGGACCATCCTGACCACTCTGACCATCCCGACCACTCTGACAACCCTGACCATCCTGACCATCCTGACCACTCTGATCACCCTGACCACCCTGACCACCCTGACCACTCTGACCACCCTGACCACTCTGACCACCCTGACCACCCTGACCACTCTGACCACCCTGACCACTCTGACCACTCTGACCACTCTGACCACCCTGATCACCCTGACCACTGACCACCCTGACCACTCTGACCACTGACCACTGACCACTCTGACCACTATGCACCGTTCGGATATGACAGAAGGAGAAAGGAGGGACCTACTTTAAAAGAGTACAAGGGCTTGGATAGAATAGGGGTGTCACCCCTTTTGTAGTCCTCTGACACACAGCACAGACAGAACACTGGACATACAGTATGACGTACAGAACACTGGACGTATAGAATTAGTGTGGGAAGTGTCAAACAAAGTGAAGAGAAATGCACCTCTGATTTCCTTCCCTCTCCATCGGCATGAGCTGTTTTTGAATTGAATTGCAATTGCCTTTGATGCAGCTGATGAATGTAAATTGAATGTGTTTGTAGAATAGAATGAATGACATCATGGAACTGACCAAATGTAAATGGAACTTTGACCTGTTCCATGTAGAACTCAGAGGGACAAGGCAACACATTCTAAGATTTTATAAACATTCCATATAGAATAGTCAACATATTGTTAACATGGTTCTGTATTTAAATAAAAGTGGAAATGGGGGACATTTTGTCCATTATAGAAATGTAGGAACCATTTTAATACAGTAACCTCCCTTTTCTGACATGCTGTTCTGGTCGTCATGCATGTTAATGTCTTAAAAGAGGAAAGAAAGGACAGTTCTGCATCAGCTACTTGTATTCTGACTACTTTAAATATGTATCAACCACAGAACTGACACTTACTAGCAGTTCCCACTCACTACCAGTCAGTTGACTCACTGTACAAGACCTCTCCCCTTCAGTCTGTAAGTATTCTTGATATCTTGAAATATAGTTTCTGGTTATTTGTTTTTAGTCATAAGTGATATACTTGAAGGTAATGTATCATTTTACTTCTTGTTATGTTTTGAGCTGTGTTTTGGTTGTTACATCAGGGCCAGTATTCATAAAGTGTCTCAGTGTAGGAGTGTTGATCTACATAGTGATGAAATGATTAACCAGGGTAAAATAGACATGCAGACAAATGTTTGAATGCATGCTCAGTGTAACACTGTACTGTGTGTGTGTGTGTGTGTGTGTGTGTGTGTGTGTGTGTGTGTGTGTGTGTGTGTGTGTGTGTGTGTGTGTGTGTGTGTGTGTGTGAGAGAGAGAGTCACTGGCTGTTTATCCTCACAAGCTTGGTGATAGGAGTTATCATTGAACCTGGTGGTCAGTCTTTAGGCTGCTGTACAGCTTGACGGACCGTAGAGGATTGAACATTTATCCTCCTATATTTGGGGTTCTGAGAATAAAACAGCTTCAGAACAATCAATGTAGAAATATGTGTTTACAGTTCTACACATCTGTTCAATAAGTGAATGTTGTTGTTGTTGTTTATAATGATGATGACTATTATATATATTAGGAAATTATTTTTGCATTATAACATAACATCTTAAATAGACAGACGTAGACAGACATGCAACACGTCACACACATTACATACATAGTGCAGTAGACTTACAGACAGACAGTATTCACATAGACAACCATATAGCACAATACAACACAACACAACACAATATGAGCCTGGTTCATTTTCAGTAATGAGGCCCTGTACCCCATTTACAGTTTCTACTTCAATGTATCAGGTGGAGTTATTCACCAGCTATAGAGTGAGTTGTTGTTTATGTTTCTAAGACTGCAGGGTGGGAGATGCAACAATGGCCTTGAGAACAGCAGGAAGTGTGTTGGTGGTCTTTCTCTGGTCTGTAACAGGTATGGTCTCATTCATAACTTATATGTTTGTCAATCTACAGACATTTGTAAAATATTAAAATTACATTTGTGTTTTATTATTCTGTTGTGTTCTGTTAGGCGTCTCCAGTTCACTTCAGTAGTTATCTTTCACACCTCACTTACCTAACTGAATGATGCTTATGTGTTTTCCAATCACCCTAAACTCAGCAACTATGGCAACAAAGTACAGACAAAGCCTTTACTGTTAGTGTGAGCCAATTGGCATTGGCTTAATGTAATATCCTTGTGTTCCGTGACTGTTCAGTGGTACTGGGCCAGAATGGCTGGAGTGTGACTTACACCACTCAGAGTATCTGTACCTTGAAGGGGTCAACAGTGGAGCTGACCTGCTCTTACACATATCCCAGTGGTCATAACGTCACATCAACCTTCTGGTTCACTAAAATGAAGACTGGTGTAGAACCTAAAGATATAGGCCAGGACCCAGAGTATACAGGTCGTCTGGAGTATCATGGGGATAAGAAGAAAGACTGTACCCTGAGAATTACAGACCTGAGAGAGAGAGACTCAGCTACGTACAAGTTCAGATTTACAACAGATCAGACCAGAGGGAGATATTATGGAGATCCTGGAGTCACTCTGTCTGTAACAGGTACAGTTACATGCTTTATACTGCTAGTCTGTTCAATTAATATCTACTGTCCATTTAGGTCTAGAAATTGGATTTGTATATATGAAACAGATTTAAGAATGAAATGAGTTTGAGAATGTCTTGCATCATGTGATTAAACTAGAGAACAGGTGATTCAGGGTTTTAATGTTTTTATCTACTACAGCTCTGCAGGTGAAGGTGACTCCTATCAATCGGTCAGAGAGGAAGACACTGACCTGTAGAACCACCAGCTGTCCTCTGACTGGTAACCCCACCTACACCTGGTACAAGAATGGACAGATAGTAACTGAGAAGACTTCCACCTATTCAGTCCTCCCTAATGCTGTAGACAGTTACTCCTGTGCTGTAAACGGCCATGAGGATCTCCACTCTCCTGCAGTGTGTGAGTGTGAATGTAATACATTATACTGTGTGTTGGTTTCACTTTGTCATTTGAGAACTTTGAGCATTTCTAGAAAGAACTGAGAATATAATCCAGTTGTCCTCTTGTTATGTCACTGTGTTTCAGGTGTCGATGGTCAGAGATGCTACAGAGTGACTTACACCAAGAGGAGAATCTGTGTCTTGAAGGGGTCAACAGTGGACATATCCTGTACTTATGTTGGTTATTATTCCACCACATCAACATTCTGGTTTAGAAGTGATAAGTCGACCCCTGAAGACCTAACCACAGACCCAGGGTATGCAGGTCGTGTGGAGTACACTGGAACATACAAAGGTCCCTTCACCCTGAGAATCACAGATCTGAGAGAGGAGGACTCAGCTGAGTATCGCTTCACTTTTAAAATACACAATTTTGAATGGGATCATAGTTTCCCAGGAACAACTCTGTCTGTCACAGGTAATACTACACAGTATGATACAACTGTATATCATATTGAATAACAGGAGAAAATAAATTAACCATCCTGTTAACACAGAGGTGTTTGTGGTTTTATACATATTGTTTCAGGTCTGCAGGTGAAGGTGACTCCTGCTGCAGAGGGACAGAAGACACTGACCTGTAGCACCACC
The DNA here is from genome assembly GCF_045679555.1 of Salvelinus alpinus. Lineage (NCBI taxonomy): Eukaryota > Metazoa > Chordata > Actinopteri > Salmoniformes > Salmonidae > Salvelinus > Salvelinus alpinus. Next base: position 88,748,435 of record NC_092087.1, on the reverse strand, counting down.
TGTACTCTGACTGGTAACCCCACCTACATCTGGTACAAGAATGGACAGGTTGTAACTGAGAAGACGTCCCTCTATTCAGTCCTCCCTAATGCTGTAGACAGCTACTACTGTGCTGTAAAAGGACATGAGGATCTCCACTCTCCTGCAGTGTGTGAGTACAGTACAATAGTACAGTATTCTACTCAGCAAGTATCATGTATTCAGGCAAAAGAGATATGTCTTACTTTATCAATAATTTTAGAACAAAAATATATTTTTTACTAATTGTTAATATTACTTTGATAAAATGTTTGGTATTTTACATCAGATAAACCAAAGAACACCTCAGTGTCAGTCAGTCCCTCTGGTGAAATAGTGGAGGGCAGTTCAGTGACTCTGACCTGCAGCAGTGATGCCAACCCACCTGTGGACAAATACACCTGGTACTTTCAAAATGAGACTTTTCAAAATGGATTTGGACAGATCTACAACATAAGTAAGTTCAAGTCTAAGGACAATGGACATTACCACTGTGAGGCCTGGAATGGAAGAGGATCTAGGAACTCTACAGCTCTGATGATTATTTTACCAGGTGAAGATTCATCTTATATAGTTCAATACAAAACTACGTTTCAAACTAATATTAATAATTATACTTTGGCTTATCATACTTTGTGTTATAATTATATATACGTTGAGATTAGTACAATATTTGTTATCTGATCTATTGTCCTAGACTACATTTATGTTACATTTATAAAATGCCAGTACTCATATCATCCATATTTTATTACAGGGAAACATAACTCAATTCTGACTTCAGCTGTAGGAATCATAGTGGTTGTTCTGGTTCTCATCCTCTGTCTCTCTGGACTCATGTGGTTCAGGTGAGAGATTCTTTAAAGATTATTTCACTCTAACTCTTTTTTATTAACTTACTTTGTTCATTTATTCATTTATTCTTTCAATAATAAATTCATTAATTCATTAATGTGCAAACCAGGACGAAGGCCTCCAAATCCACCTTTGACACAAGAGACACATCAGAGAATGTACAGGTGAGTCTGTTATTATCATATTATTTGTATTGCTTTGTGGGACATTTCTACTCCTCATGTTGTCTGTCCTCTCTCTCCATCAGAGAGACTCTAGTCCAGTGTATGACAACATCTCAGGCATGGCCATGACCTCTACTGCAGCACAGACAGCAGCCACCGTCGACCAGGATGACGTTCACTATGCCAGCGTCCACTTCTCTCGCTCCAAAATACAGGAAGTGCCTCTGTACTCCACCGTCCAGCTGTGTAAACCCCAGAAACAGGAAGAGGATGTTCAGTACGATGTTGTGAAATTCAACTGCCCCAGTAATTCCAACCGGTGAGCATATTCTGCCATTACAACAACAGAGACAATTCTAGAGCATTGTGAAAACACCACATTAAAGGAGAAGTATTCATTTTTACAACCAAATTTCTAGTTTGTATGTAAATGCCATGTTATAGAAAGGTCCAGACACCTTTTATTGTGACTTCACTTGTTTTAAAGAAACTTACCCCAACCAGCGATTCACTTCCTCATCCTCATTGTGCAGTAGAGGCTCTGAAAAACATGAACAAATGCTCCAAAAACACCCAAATACGTCTTTTAGAAACAGAAAGCTCTCAGTATAGTGATGCAGGTCTTTAGATGTAACAGTTGTACACATTAAAGTGTCATTCCAAACTGTATCAACAACGTTATATTCCATTGTGTGACTCGTGCTGTTTCCCCGTCCAACTGTTCCATTCTCAGTGTATCATGCTGCTAGAACGGACGAGAAGCATCGTTCAAGTCTCAACAACATGGAACATAACGTTGTGGATTAAGTTCTGAATGACACAACTTCATGTGTACAACATGTAAAGACCTGCATCACTATAGACTACTTAGAGCTTTTTAGTTTCTAAAGGGTTGTTTTGGGTGTTTTTGGAGCCACTTACTGAACAACGAGGATGAGGAAGTGAATAGATGCTTGGGGATAGTTTCTCAAAAACGAGTCAATTCCCCCAAAGAAAATCTGACCCTCCTATAACATCCCAGTTCCATATGTGTTTAGATTTGGTTGTAAACAAGCTTTATTCTTGATGACAGCTCATTCATATGCTGCTGCTTATTGGACGAGAAGACCATGACGTCATTAATAAGCGAAAGAGTTGACCACTAGTGGCCACTAGTGATGTCATTTCCTTACAAACCCAACAATATAATGAGAGAGAGGTGGTTTTGAGGAACTGTTCTGTGTTCCAAATGGAACCCTATTCCCTATTTAGTGCACTACTTTTTACCAGAGCCATATAGGCCTTGGTCAAAGTAATGCACTATAAAGAGTATAAGAAGGGTTTTTGGGACGCAGATTCTGTTTAATTTCTGTTTCTCTCTTCAGACCCACGGCAGCACAAGCAGCTGAGGACTCCTCTGAGATCTATAGTAGAGTCAACAAACCCAGAAGACCTGAACACAACAAACCTAGAACCCAGAAGACCTGAACACAACAAACCCAGAAGACCTGAACACAACAAACCCAGAACCAAGAGGACCTGAACACAATAAACCCAGAAGACCTGAACACAACAAACCCAGAAGACCTGAACACCAGAATCAAGCAGACCTGAACACAAGTTTGACAGAAACCCTGCATATCTGGACCTCTATAGTCCAACTAAGTGTTATAATAATATATCATGATATGCCATTTAGAAACACTTTGTGGATACATCTTTCATGCCGGTGGCCCCATTGGGAATTGAACCCATACACAAGGCTCTACCAACACACAGGACTACTGTATTCACACTTAGTTGGAGAGCTGATCTAGGGTCAGCACCATGCTCTACCAACTGAGACACAGGACTACTGTATTCACACTTAGTTGGAGAGCTGATCTAGGGTCAGTTTTGCCTTTTAAACTATGATGAATAAGAGGGGGAACCTTGTAAATAATTTTTATGTTAAATATTTTTCCATTCATTTAAGTAACATGGAACAGAATCTGAAGACAATAACTTTTCTTTGTATTTCTGAAATAGCCTCGATGTCCAGTTATATTTTATATGAAGGCTGAGAACCTAATAAATATATATTTTCATTTCTTCTTGATGTTTGCTCACAGGAACAATACTTCTATTCTACAGTACTATTCTGTTACATTCTACAGTACTGTACTATTCTATTACATTCTACAGTCCTGTACTATTCTATTACATTCTACAGTCCTGTACTATTCTGTTACAGTATACAGTCCTGTACTATTCTATTACAGTATACAGTCCTGTACTATTCTATTACAGTATACAGTCCTGTACTATTCTATTACATTCTACAGTCCTGTACTATTCTATTACAGTATACAGTCCTGTACTATTCTATTACAGTATACAGTCCTGTACTATTCTATTACAGTATACAGTCCTGTACTATTCTATTACAGTATACAGTCCTGTACTATTACAGTATACAGTCCTGTACTATTACAGTATACAGTCCTGTACTATTCTATTACATTCTACAGTCCTGTACTATTCTATTACATTATACAGTCCTGTACTAATTCTATTACATTATACAGTACTGTACTATTATATTACAGTATACAGTACTGTACTATTCTATTACATTCTACATTACTGTGTAGCGGTATTAATTAGAGAAAGGTATAGAAGATTGTGTTCGGGCGCCAGGCAGGTATTAACCTGCTGAACTGAAAAGAGTAGGATAGATAGAGAACCACTACCAGACAGGTATTAACCTGCTGAACTGAAAAGAGTAGGATAGATAGAGAACCAGTACCAGACAGGTATTAACCCTTTAGAACTGAAAAGAGTGGAATAGATAGAGAACCAGTACCAGACAGGTATTAACCTGTTGAACTGAAAAGAGTAGGATAGATAGAGAACCACTACCAGACAGGTATTAACCTGCTGAACTGAAAAGAGTAGGATAGATAGAGAACCAGTACCAGACAGGTATTAACCCTTTAGAACTGAAAAGAGTGGAATAGATAGAGAACCAGTACCAGACAGGTATTAACCTGTTGAACTGAAAAGAGTAGGATAGATAGAGAACCACTACCAGACAGGTATTAACCTGCTGAACTGAAAAGACTAGGATAGATAGAGAACCACTACCAGACAGGTATTAACCTGCTGAACTGAAAAGAGTAGGATAGATAGAGAACCATTACCAGACAGGTATTAACCTGCTGAACTGAAAAGAGTAGGATAGATAGAGAACCAGTACCAGACAGGTATTAACCTGCTGAACTGAAAAGAGTAGAATAGATAGAGAACCACTACCAGACAGGTATTAACCTGTTGAACTGAAAAGAGTAGGATAGATAGAGAACCACTACCAGACAGGTATTAACCTGCTGAACTGAAAAGAGTAGAATAGATAGAGAACCACTACCAGACAGGTATTAACCTGTTGAACTGAAAAGAGTAGGATAGATAGAGAACCACTACCAGACAGGTATTAACCTGCTGAACTGAAAAGAGTAGAATAGATAGAGAACCACTACCAGACAGGTATTAACCTGCTGAACTGAAAAGAGAAGGATAGATAGAGAACCAGTACCAGACAGGTATTAACCTGCTGAACTGAAAAGAGTAGGATAGATAGAGAACCACTACCAGACAGGTATTAACCTGCTGAACTGAAAAGAGTAGGATAGATAGAGAACCAGTACCAGACAGGTATTAACCTGCTGAACTGAAAAGAGTAGAATAGAGAACCACTACCAGACAGGTATTAACCTGCTGAACTGAAAATAGTAGAATAGAGAACCAGTACCAGACAGGTATTAACCTGCTGAACTGAAAAGAGTAGAATAGAGAACCACTACCAGACAGGTATTAACCTGCTGAACTGAAAAGAGTAGGATAGATAGAGAACCACTACCAGACAGGTATTAACCTGCTGAACTGAAAAGAGTAGGATAGATAGAGAACCACTACCAGACAGGTATTAACCTGCTGAACTGAAAAGAGTAGGATAGATAGAGAACCACTACCAGACAGGTATTAACCTGCTGAACTGAAAAGAGTAGGATAGATAGAGAACCAGTACCAGACAGGTATTAACCTGCTGAACTGAAAAGAGTAGGATAGATAGAGAACCAGTACCAGACAGGTATTAACCTGTTGAACTGAAAAGAGTAGGATAGATAGAGAACCACTACCAGACAGGTATTAACCTGCTGAACTGAAAAGAGTAGGATAGATAGAGAACCACTACCAGACAGGTATTAACCTGCTGAACTGAAAAGAGTAGGATAGATAGAGAACCACTACCAGACAGGTATTAACCTGCTGAACTGAAAAGAGTAGGATAGATAGAGAACCAGTACCAGACAGGTATTAACCTGCTGAACTGAAAAGAGTAGGATAGATAGAGAACCACTACCAGACAGGTATTAACCTGTTGAACTGAAAAGAGTAGGATAGATAGAGAACCAGTACCAGACAGGTATTAACCTGCTGAACTGAAAAGAGTAGGATAGATAGAGAACCACTACCAGACAGGTATTAACCTGCTGAACTGAAAAGAGTAGGATAGATAGAGAACCACTACCAGACAGGTATTAACCTGCTGAACTGAAAAGAGTAGGATAGATAGAGAACCACTACCAGACAGGTATTAACCTGCTGAACTGAAAAGAGTAGGATAGATAGAGAACCAGTACCAGACAGGTATTAACCTGCTGAACTGAAAAGAGTAGAATAGATAGAGAACCAGTACCAGACAGGTATTAACCTGCTGAACTGAAAAGAGTAGGATAGATAGAGAACCACTACCAGACAGGTACCAGACAGGTATTAACCTGTTGAACTGAAAAGAGTAGAATAGATAGAGAACCACTACCAGACAGGTATTAACCTGCTGAACTGAAAAGAGTAGGATAGATAGAGAACCACTACCAGACAGGTATTAACCTGCTGAACTGAAAAGAGTAGGATAGATAGATAACCAGTACCAGACAGGTATTAACCTGCTGAACTGAAAAGACAACAAAAGGCCTTGAAATTTCCAAATGTCATTTGTCCCACACAAAATCAATAAAGTTCAAAACACTCAGCAACCTCCCTTTAACTAAAATGTCAAACAGTCCTACAGTGCATTATTAGTTCACTGAAGGCTCTGAACATGAAGAGAGCAGCACTAAGAGAGAACATATTTCACTGAAGAAGGAGATAGAAAGAGAGATGGGCTTAGCTGTTGTGTCCAGGCTTGAACGTGTATTTGTCCGTCCGACACAATCCTTGGTTGTTCGTTTGACAAAAGCTTGCAACAATGTTGCTAGTAATCGATGAGATCAGAGGCCAGAACGCTTCCAACTCGTCAGGCGTTGCGCAATAACAAAGGCGATCAAAATAATAAATGTTATAACTAATGTTAGGGTTGCGTCAATTCAATCTGGTACAAGGATAAGTATGACAATGAGTCACCGATTGTATGCTATGTATTTTTTATTAACTAAGCAATAAATGGTAAATGCAATTTTCGTATATACAGGTTCAATGTATCATCGCGCAGGATAAGACAGAGAACTGACTTGTTCCTGACAAAGATATTATAATATACTCTGACAGAGATAGTTCCCGCTTCCGAGCCGGCCTGTCAGAGTAGAGACTGGGCGTGGTTTAGACTCACCCAGCCTATCGCCGGCGCTCAGGCTAGTCCTAGCCTCTTTGCGCATTTTGTTGTCCCGGCGCTGTTGCTGTGTTGATTACGCTCCCTCACCCCAGAGACTGAAGTCAGACAGCTCTGCAACATTGTCTGAGCTATTCGCACCTGAATACAAAAGCACACTGTTCTCGCTCAAGGCTAACCACAGCTTCCCAGCACACTTATCTGGGGCTAACTGTTACTTCCAGCACACACACACAGACACCCAGGCTCCCAGGCCAACAGTTGCTAATATTCAATAACATGTGATATAGTATTGGGTTATAGTGCATAACTCAGAACCTCACACTAAGCACATTGAAACTAAACAAGACTTTTGTGGAGTTACACAAAGCGTCATAACCGCAGCGCCAATCGAGAGCTCCTAACAGCTGGAAGAGCCGTCTTGATTTCCTCTTTCCTGAATGCTGCTGTTCTCTTAAAGTGGCAGTGCACAGTGACGGCTCCGTGCAGGAGTTCGTTTATAGTGTTTGTGTGCTTAACTGTTGCTTTGTCAAGTAGACAGGGATGGTTTTCACCATTCTATCTGATGTATTGTCAGTTTGTTACGTTGTTATTAGCCCAACATTATTGACGACATTATTATGAGGATGGTGCAGTAATGTTGAGATGCCAGTAGGGAGAACTCTAGTCTAGAACACTGCAGTAATGTTGAGATGCCAGTAGGGAGAACTCTAGTCTAGAACACTGCAGTAATGTTGAGATGCCAGTAGGGAGAACTCTAGTCTAGAACACTGCAGTAATGTTGAGATGCCAGTAGGGAGAACTCTAGTCTAGAACACTGCAGTAATGTTGAGATGCCAGTAGGGAGAACTCTAGTCTAGAACACTGCAGTAATGTTGAGATGCCAGTAGGGAGAACTCTAGTCTAGAACACTGCAGTAATGTTGAGATGCCAGTAGGGAGAACTCTAGTCTAGAACACTGCAGTAATGTTGAGATGCCAGTAGGGAGAACTCTAGTCTAGAACACTGCAGTAATGTTGAGATGCCAGTAGGGAGAACTCTAGTCTAGAACACTGCAGTAATGTTGAGATGCCAGTAGGGAGAACTCTAGTCTAGAACACTGCAGTAATGTTGAGATGCCAGTAGGGAGAACTCTAGTCTAGAACACTGGAACCTTCAGTATCACTTTGATGCAGCTGATGAGGAGTGTAAATTGAATGTGTTTGTAGAATAGAATGAATGACATCATGGAACTGACCAAATGTAAATGGAACTTTGACCTGTTCCATGTAGAACTCAGAGGGACAAGGCAACACATTCTAATATATTATAAACATTCAATATAGTAGGCTATAGTAAACATGATTCTGTATTTCATCAATAGAATACATTGGAAACGGGCCACATTTAAAAAATGTAAACCCACTCCTCAAATGAAAAATTTTAACTAGATATGCAGTCTGTTGTATAGTTTCTATTGAAATAAAACTTCCCCTTATGATGTTCTGGTCTGGTCCTCATGCATGTTAATGACTTTAAGAGGAAGGAAGTTCTGCATCAGCTACTTGTGTCTTAACTACTTTAAATATGTATCAACCGCAGAACACACACTTAATGTCAGTTTCCATGCACTACCAGTAAGTTGACTCACTGTACGAGACCTCTCCCCTTCACTTCACTCTGTAAGTACTGTTGACAATATCTTGAAATATAGTTTTTGGTAATTTGTTTTTAGTCATAAGTCATATTCTTGAGGGTAATGTATCATTTTATTTCTTGTTATGTTTTGAGGGGTGTTTTAGTTGTTACATCAGGGTCAGTATTCATAAAGTGTCTCAGTGTAGGAGTGTTGATCTACATAGTGATGAGATGATTAACCAGGGTAAAAAAGACATGCAGACAAACATTGTAACATTGCTGTCTGTCTGTCTGTCTGTCTGTCTGTCTGTCTGTCTGTCTGTCTGTCTGTCTGTCTGTCTGTCTGTCTGTCTGTCTGTCTGTCTGTCTGTCTGTCTGTCTGTCTGTCTGTCTGTCTGTCTGTCTGTCTGTGTGTGTGTGTGTGTGTCGGGGGGGGGGGTGTGTGTCAAGGTGGTCATGCTAGACATGACCACCTTGTTGACCTGATAGCCAGCGAGGTGAGACAAGTAGTCTCACCATCATCAAACATGCATAAACATTCCTGTGTCAGGGGAAGCTGGTTTGATGTTGATGATGATGTGTTTTCCTGTGTGCCAAATACACCAGATATTGTTGTTGACGGAGGGGGCAGGGGGAGGGGCTCATTGTGGAAGTGGGCTGCTCATTTGACGGCTACGTGGAGCAGGTCTTTACAGAGAAGCTGCTTAAATACCAGCCCCTTGTGGCACCTGGACAGCCTCTCTGTCTGTGTGTGTGTGTGTGTGTGTGTGTGTGTGTGTGTGTGTGTGTGTGTGTGTGTGTGTGTGTGTGTGTGTGTGTGTGTGTGTGTGTGTGTGTGTGTGTGTGTGTGTGTGTGTGTGTGTGTGTGTGTGTGTGTGTGTGTGTGTGTGTGTGTGTGTGTGTGTGTGTGTGTGTGTGTGTGTGTGTGTGTAAGTCATTGCTGTTTAGCCAGCTTGGGGATAGGAGCTATCCTTGAACCTGGTGGTCAGTCTTTAGGCTTCTGTACAGCTTGATGGACTGTAGAGGATGGAACATTTATCCTCCTATATTTGGGGTTCTGAGAAAAAAACAGCTTCAGAACAATCATGAATAAAATATGTTTTTACAGTTCTACAGATCTGTTCAATACGTTATTGTTGTTGATGATGATGACTATTGTATACATTAGGAAATTGTTTTTGCATCACGCAACATGTCATCTTAAAAAGACAGACGAAGACAGACATGCAACACGTCACACACATTACATACATATTGCTGTAGACTTACAGACAGACAGTATTCACATAGACAACCATATAGCACAATACAACACAACACAATATGAGCCTGGTTCATTTTCAGTAATGAGGCCCTGTACCCCATTTACAGTTTCTACTTCAATGTATCAGGTGGAGTTATTCACCAGCTATAGAGTGAGTTGTTGTTTATGTTTCTAAGACTGCAGGGTGGGAGATGCAACAATGGCCTTGAGAACAGCAGGAAGTGTGTTGGTGGTCTTTCTCTGGTCTGTAGCAGGTATGGTCTCATTCATAATGTTTTAGTTGCTCTGTTTATCAATCTACAGACATTTCTAAAAGGTTAAGAATCGTAATGTTATTCTGGTGTGTTTTGTTAGGTGTCTCCACTTCACTGTAAATAGTTATCTTTCACACCTCACTGAGTGATGCATATCTCTGGTTTCCATTCACACTTCTGCACATCAGCAGCAGTAGCAGAATAAGAATGTTGTCAACCACCAGCAGAGTTGGGGTCAATTCCATCTCAATTCCACTCAATTCAGGAAGTAGACTGAAATTCCAATTCCAATTATTTCCAATGCTTTTAAATTAGGAACATTTAGAAAATGTGGAATTGTAATTTGGTTTACTGAATTGACTGGAATTTAAATGGGATATACCCCTACCCTGGCCACCAGTGCTTTTTACTTCCATGATGTATATTGAAATGAATACTAGAATGATATAAGGGAATGTACATTTGAGCAGATGGGTCCTACAGTATGCTACATGTTTACATGCATTTGGATGTAATATTGTAATGTCTGTTTTTTTTATAGTCTTGACGTCACAAATGAAGTTCTCTCATGGTTGAGTCCTGTGACACTGTGTTTCAGGTGTTCTAGGACAATATACTGTGAGGGGTGTCTGTGCCTTAAAGGGGTCATCAGTGGACCTGCGTTGTCCTATTCCCAGTGTGACCCAAGTCACAGAGATGGTCTGGTATAAGACATGGTTGAATGGTAAGCCGTATGATCTGAGAAGGGACCCTAATTATGAAGGTCGTGTGGAGTACCATGGAACTACAGAGAAGGACTGCATCCTGAGAATCACAGACCTGAGACAGAGAGACATAACAACATATTACTTCATATATAAAACAAACCAGTATTCAGAATGGAAATATGGCTCATATGGATTCCCTCTCAGTCTCACAGGTACTGTATAAATAGTATAGTACAAGTAATTTATTACATGTTCTATGAGAACAGTGAAATGGTGGTGACTGACAGACTTCCTCCATTATTGTTTCATAACCTCTCCCTTCAGATCTAAAGGTGGAGAGGATATATTACAACAAACTGACCTGTAAAACCACCTGTACTCTGACTGGTAACCCAACATACATCTGGTACAAGAACGGACAACATCTAGATGAGAGCACCACCCCCCAGTACAAAGACCCAGTCTCCAGTAACTATGAAGACAGCATCTCCTGTGCTGTAAAAGGCCATGAGAATCTCCGCTCTCCTGCAGTCTGTGAGTGTGGATTCAACTCAGTATTCTAGTATAACTTTTCAAGTGTAATTATTCTGTCTGCTAAACAGTCCTCATAGATAACACTTAGCATAACAGTAACACAGGATGGCAGAACTACTCAGGATTCCACTGTGGAAATAATGCATTCTTATCATTATGTTTCAGGTGTCGATGGTCAGAGCTGCAGCAGAGTGACTTACACCAAGAGGAGAATCTGTGTCTTAAAGGGGTCAACAGTGGACATATCCTGTACTTATGTTGGTTATTATTCCACCACATCAACATTCTGGTTTAGAAGTGATAAGTTGACCCCTGAAGACCTAACCAGAGACCCAGGGTATGCAGGTCGTGTGGAATACACTGGAACATACAGAGGTCCCTTCATCCTGAGAATCACAGATCTGAGAGAGGAGGACTCAGCTGAGTATCGCTTCACTTTTAAAATACACAACTTTGAATGGGGTCATAGTTTCCCAGGAACAACTCTGTCTGTCACAGGTAATACTACACTGTATGATACAACTGTAAATCATATTGAATTACAGGAGAAAATAAATTAACCATCCTGTTAACACAGAGGTGTATGTGGTTTTATACATATTGTTTCAGGTCTGCAGGTGAAGGTGACTCCTGCTGCAGAGGGACAGAGAACACTGACTTGTAGAACCACCTGTACTCTGACTGACAACCCCACCTACATCTGGTACAAGAACGGACACAAAGTAAAGGAGGACACTTCCAGCCTGTACTCAGACTACTTTAGTGATGCAGACAGTTACTCCTGTGCTGTAAAAGGCCATGAGGATCTCCACTCTCCTGCAGTGTGTCAGTGTGGATTAAACCCTGACAAGGCCTGTAAGCATTGCAGTTGGTGTATTAAATGCTCAGTAACTTGCATTTACATTTACTGTTGAAGTAAACTACAATATTTCACTTTCCCCAAAGTGGAAATTACTATTGATTTATTCTTGGCAAGAAATATTTAGAAAAGAACGAGAAAAATAAATAAAAATATTTGTTTCAGGCATTCAGGGTCAGGACTGTAACAGAGTGACTTACAACAAGAGGAGAATCTGTGTCTTAAAGGGGTCAACAGTGGACATATCCTGTACTTATGACAGTGGTTATGATACTGTCACATCATCACTCTGGTTTAGTCCTAAACAGAGTGACAGCTGGAAGGATGAGTTGATACCTGAGGACCTAACCACAGACCCAGGGTATGCAGGTCGTGTGGAGTATGTTGGAGAGAAGGAGAGAGGTCGCTCCACCCTGAGAATCACAGATCTGAGAGAGGAGGACTCTGCTGAGTACAAGTTCATATTCACCACACAGACATCAAGATGGGGATACAGCTTCCCTGGAACAACTCTGACTGTCACAGGTTACACTGGATCATGTTTATACATACATTTCTATTTGATGTTTAATTATACATTTTTTATCCATAATACCCTATTGGTTTAATTATGTTATTGTCATTGACTCTGTATGCAGACCTGCAGGTGAAGGTGACTCCTGCCACAGAGGCAGGGAAGAGGACACTGACCTGTAGCACCACCTGTACTCTGACTGACAACCCCACCTACATCTGGTACAAGAACGGACACAAAGTAAAGGAGGACACTTCCAGCCTGTACTCAGACTACTTTAGTGATGCAGACAGTTACTCCTGTGCTGTAAAAGGCCATGAGGATCTCCACTCTCCTGCAGTGTGTGAGTCTAGACTTTTTCAAATAAATGCAATTTTCTTCAGGTTGTGAGACTTATGTCAATTAATCAATTAATATTGATCATTATTTAATAATGATGGTTTTCACTACTGTAAACTATTTAACTAGTTTTCCTCTACTTTATAAACAACATCAGTGTATACTGGTAGATATTGTAATTATAGATTTATACAAGGTGTTCTATTGTCTTCTTGTATTTCAGGTCAGAAGTGTTGGAGTGTGACTTACACCCATCAGAGTATCTGTGCCTTGAAGGGGTCAACAGTGAACATATCCTGCTCTTATACATATCCCAGTTATCATGAGATCAAAAAAGCTTTCTGGTTTACCAAATGGGAGTCTGGTAAGGATCCTGAAGATCTGAGAACAGTGCCAGGGTATGAGGTTCATATAGAGTACCTTGGGGATAAGAAGAGTGACTGTACCCTGAGAATCACAGACCTGAGATGGAGTGACTCTGCTGGGTACAGGTTCAGATTCATTTCATGTGGAGAAAAGTTTGCTGGCTCACCTGTCTCCCTGACTGTCACAGGTAATCAGTCACACATCTCACATCTATGACACATACCAATTTAAGTTGGAAGTTTACATACACTTAGGTTGGAGTCATTAGAACTAGTTTTTCAACCACTCCCAAATTTCTTGTTAGCAAACTATTGTTTTGCCAAGTCGGTTAGGACATCTACTTTGTGCAACATGTCAAGACATCAGTCAGGAAGTTAAACTTGGTCACAGATGGGTCTTCCAAATGGACAATGACCCCAAGTATACTTCCAAAGTTGTGGCAAAATGGCTAAAGGACAACAAAGTCAAGATATTGGAGTGGCCATCACAAAGCCCTGACCTCAACCCTCTAGAAAATGTGGGCAGAACTGAAAAAGCAAGGAGGCCTACTAACCTGATTCAGTTACACCAGCTCTTTCAGGAGGAATGTGCCAAAATTCACCCAACTTATTGTGGGAAGCTTTTGGAAGGCTACCCGAAACGTTTGAAAAAAGTTAAACAATTTAACAGCAATGCTACCAAATACTAATTGAGCTTATGTAAACTTCTGACCCACTGGGAATGTGATGAAAGAAATAAATGCGGAAATATATCTCTCTCTACTATTATTATGATATTTCACATTCTTAAAATGAAGTGGTGATCCGAACTGACCTAAGACAGAGAATTTTTACTCGGATTAAATGTCAGGAATTGTGAAAAACTGAGTTTAAATGTATTTGGCTAAGGTGTATGTAAACCTCTGACTTCAACTGTAGATCGCTGTAATATGAGTGGGGTTCTGTATGTATGCTAATGCATATGATGTGTGTGCTTCAGTGTATGCTGTGATTTTACTATGCTTTTGTATGCTAATGAGCATTTTGTGTTTTTATTTATTCTATGGAAGCCAGGACTTCCTGGAAAACAGTGGAATTATTACAGAGTTGACTATCCTGGCTAAATAAATGTATTAAATGACTGCAATTACCTTATTAAGGGCAGTTATACAGACATGTAGTGGTATGTAACAGAGAAAAAAAAGTGTAGTACTTCACATATGAGGACATAAATAGGAGGAGAATAATCATTTGTTTCCTTTTACTCTAGATGTTGTGTTGGAAATGGATCCTACATCTGTGTCAGAGAGGGAGAATGTCACACTGACATGTAGAACCAAATGTACACTGGTCCCCAACACAGCCTTCAGTTGGTATAAGAATGGACAGCCTATACCAAACAGCAACACCTCCTCTCCTGTCTATAGCCTATTCTCAGTCAGCAGTGAGGATACAGGCAGATACTCCTGTGCTGTAGAAGGCCATGAGGATCTCCCCTCTGCTGAAGAGACTCTCACTGTCACATGTAAGTACATGGGGTTTAAACCTTTAGTTTGCTATACTAACATTGTAGTGACAGATATTAGCTGTAAATGTAAACACATCTTTAAATCCACTGTTTTTTACACCAGATGGCCCAAGGAACACCTCAGTGTCAGTCAGTCCCTCTGGTGGAATAGTGGAGGGCAGTTCAGTGACTCTGACCTGCAGCAGTGATGCCAACCCACCTGTGGACAAATACACCTGGTACAAGAAGAATGTAACCTCGCCAAAAGCATCAGGACAGAGTTACAGCATCACTAACATCAGCTCTGAGGACAGAGGAGAATATTACTGTGAGGCCCAGAATGGAAGAGGATCTATGAACTCTACAGCTCTGATGATCATTGTAGCAGGTAAAGTTACATCTTCAAAACTTCAATACAAAATGATGTTCAATAAGAAATGATGCTTCAAGGTAATCTTCTCAAAGTTTACCTTATTACACTTTGGTTTATAACTATACATAGGCTTCTATATACAAGTATTGCATTTATGTCCTGTAATGCTGTATATTCATTTTCACTTCATAATAACATGTACTCATATCATCTATATTATCTTTTAGGGAAACAAACCTCAATTTTGACTGCAGCTGTAGGAATCAAAGTTGTTCTGATTCTCATCCTCTGTCTCTCTGGACTCATGTGGTTCAGGTGAGTTGAAATGGATCTTTGGGAAAATGGTATTTGTATTATTCTTTCACCTTAGCTCTCTGATTTGTTATTAACTTAATTCATTCATTCATTTATTGGTCCAAAGCCATTAACTGCTAAACTGTATTTGTAACGAATCAATGACCACTAGAGGGCAGTAGAGAGCAGAACTCACTCTGTCCCTCTTTACAGGAGATCCACAGGAGTAGGTGATGCCACATCCGACAAACAGGTGATCCCATCAGTTACACCAGGACCCCCCCTTATTCAAATAACCAACTCATCAGGCTTTGATTATATGAATCAGCTGTGTAGTGCTAGGGCAAAAAACAAAACGTGCAACCAAGGGGGTCAACAGCTCTGAGTTTGGGAAACCCTGAGTTACAACTCCATTTTCATTCATTTACTGTGTCACGACATTCTCTTTCATACTATTTTTAATTGCTACCTCTCTCTCTCTCTCAGAACCTGGACTGAAGAGAAGCACCACAGAACCTGGACTGAAGAGAACCACCACAGAACCTGGACTGAAGACAACCACCACAGAATCTGGACTGAAGAGAAGCACCACACAACCTGGACTGAAGAGAACCACCACAGAACCTGGACTGAAGACAACCACCACAGAATCTGGACTGAAGAGAAGCACCACACAACCTGGACTGAAGAGCTACAGTTCCAATCCAAAGCCGGCAGAACAATTTTTTTTTTGACAGGGGGTGCAGGATTAATGTTTTGCCTGAGTTAGACATGTTTCTGATTATAATTTCCCGACATTTTGGCAGGCTATTTGTTAATCAACTTGTCCGTCATTTCTAGATAGATGCAGTGGCGACAAGTCATTCAGGGCAGGTGGGACAGAGCACCTGTTTTGATCCCCACTTGTTTAGCTTTTTGTTGCATGTTATTTTGGCATTAATACGTGTCACATATCAGTTTGCAAACAATGTAAATAAATAAATAAAGCATTGAGTTAATAAAGTCGCGTACAAACATGGTCTCTTTTTTGCAGCTCCAAAATGCAGGTGTTTCAGCTCAGTGACTTCTGTGGTGGTGGAGAAGCCAGCGGAAAATACGGAGCATAGGGGTTGGTAATGTTCTCTAGTTGCGCCGTGATTGGCTCAGTGTTCTGTCACTCATGGGAACACTAAGTCACTGTAAAATCTATGGGTGCTGCAATAGAGTTACATCAGAAGTGCCCATTCAAGCAGGCTCAAGCTCATAGGCCACAGACAAAATTAAGTCAAATCACGTTAAATCTACCGTAGCTTTGATTGGACTGATCATGTCAACATCATACTTTCAAAATCTTAGCTGGCAAGCAGTCATCATCATGCATCAAGTCTACAATCTACTGGCAAATCCTTATCAATCCTTGTCATATGAAGAGAAATTATAGATAAAACGTATCGGTGCTCATCGGCCATTGGACATGAACATTACACAACAAGTTGGAAATCTCTGACCACCCTGACAACCCTGACAACCGTGACCACCCTGACAACCCTGACAACCCTGACCACCCAGACCACTCTGACCACCCTGACCATCCTGACCACCCTGACCACCCTGACCACCCTGACAACCCTGACCACCCTGACAACCCTGACAACCCTGACCACCCTGACAACCCTGCCCACCCTGCCCACCCTGACCATCCTGACAACCCTGACCACCCAGACCACCCTGACCACCCAGACCACCCTGACCACCCTGACAACCCTGACCATCCTGACAACCCTGACCATCCTGACAACCCTGACCATCCTGACCATCCTGACAACCCTGACCACCACGCACTGTCCGGATATGACAGAGGGAAGAAGAAGAGGAGGAAGAGGAAGAACAGAATATTGAATATGATGACTGAAGAAGAGGAAGAGAGACAGTGTTCCTAAGAGAACAGGAGGCTTGGATAAAATGGTGGTGTTGGGGGGTGTCACCCCTTTTGTAGGAACACAGACAGCTGATGTGTTGTGCACTGAAGTCCACAAGCAAAGGGAAAAGGTGAGAAGAGTAGAGTGCTAAAATAGGAGAAGGAATTCTACAACGGGCAAAGTGATCCGTCTCTTTCTATGCGGCTGCTATGAAAGTGAACTGTGTTTGTGTGTGATCAGGGGTGTATTCATTCCGCCAATTCTGTATAAAAACGTTCCTTAAAACTTCTTGTGAATAGGGGGCGCTGTTTTCACTTTGGGAAAAAATCGTGCCCAATTTAAAAGGCCTCGTACTCTATTCTAGATCGTACAATATGCCTATTATTATTATTATTGGATAGAAAACACTCTCAAGTTTCTAAAACCGTTTGAATTATATCTGTGAGTAAAACAGAACTCATTTTGCAGCAAACTTCCTGACAGGAAGTGAAACATCTGAAATCGAGGCTCTGTTCCAGGGCCTTCCTATTCAATTGCTTGAAATCTATGGATATAGATGCACTTCATACGCCTTCCACTAGATGTCAACAGGCAGTGAGAGGTGGAATGGGGTGTCTAGCTTGATCTGAGGTCGAACAAGAGCTCTTGGAATGACGTGACCACAATTTCCTTTGTCTACCAAGGCGCGGGAAGGACATCAGCATTGGCTTCTGAAAAGCGTTCGGTATAGACGGATAATATCTCCGGCTTTGATTTTATTTGATACATGTGATAATATCATCGTAAAGTATGTTTTTTCAATATAGTTTTATCAGATTATTCAACGTTTATCGGGAGTTTTGGAGTTTTGCGTTGTTTGCGTCGAGAGAAGATGGATATGTTCGCGCCACTTGGCTAGCTATGGTTGCTAATTCGACAGGAGAAGAGGACATTCTAAAACCAAACAACGATTTATTCTGGACAAAGGACTCCTTGTACAAGATTCTGATGGACGCTCAGCAAAAGTAGGAACCATTTATGATGTTATTTCGTATTTCTGTGGAAAATGTTTAGTCCTATTTTCCTCCCTCATTGCAGGCTCTGTCTAGCTATAACGTAAGCTGTATGTCGTACTAAACTTATTTTAAAAAATCTAACACGGCAATTGCATTAAGAACTAGTGTATCTTTCATTTGCTGTACAACATGTATTTTTTAGTAAAGTTTATGATGAGTTCTTTGATTAGATTAGGTGACTGTCCAAAATATCTCCGGAGAATTTTGTGCAGTTTGGCTACGTATTCACATTGTAAAACCAGGATTTGTAGCTCTAAATATGCACATTTTCGAACAAAACATATATGTATTGTGTAACATGATGTTATAGGACTGTCATCTGATGAAGTTTGTCAAGGTTAGTGAATAATTTAATTTCTTTTGCTGGTTTTTGTGATCTTTTGCTGCTGATAAATGCGTTTGTGTGGTTGGCTATTGTGGTAAGCTAATATAATGCTATATTGTGTTTTCGCTGTAAAACACTTAAAAAATCTGAAATATTGGCTGGATTCACAAGATGTTTATCTTTCATTTGCTGTACACCATGTATTTTTCATAAATGTTTTATGATGAGTATTTATGTATTTCACGTTGCTCTCTGTAATTATTCTGGCTGCTTCGGTGCTATTTGTGATTGTAGCTGCAATGTAAAACTATGATTTATACCTCAAATATGCACATTTTTCGAACAAAACATAGATTTATTGGATAACATGTTATAAGACTGTCATCTGATGAAGTTGTTTCTTGGTTAGTGACTAATTATATCTCTATTTGGTCAGTTTTGTGATAGCTACCTATGCGGTAGAAAAATGGTGAAAATATGCGCTTGAGTCTTTTGCTATTGTGGTTAGCTAATAGAAATACATATTGTGTTTTCGCTGTAAAACATTTTAAAAATCGGAAATGATGGCTGGATTCACAAGATGTTTATCTTTCATTTGCTGTATTGGACTTGTGATTTCATGAAAATTATGTGATATGATATCCCTGTGGCGTTAGGCTAGGCTATGCTAGTTAGCTTTTTTGATGGGGGGTATCCCGGATCCGGGTTTGTGACTCGTTAGAGGTTAAACGGAATCAAATGAAACGGGGATTAACATACATGATTTTATCCAATAGAAACTCTTGTTTGCAACTGTTGGACTAATTATTACACCATTGATCAGCTAGATGCAGGCCAGAGTGTACAAGGCAGTATTGAATGTGTCACTGTCTGTCACCTTGATTACTCAAATGTTTCTCTCAACCTGTGCACCTATGTTGTAACCTTTCATTCATATTCTAGGTTGCAACAACCTCATGATGGCTATAGGGAACACTAGAGTATCATGACATGTAGTAGACTAAATCTATTGATGTTACATTGAGCTGGGTGAATATGATTGTGAATGACAGTCATCCAATGTGCTGTGATAGGCCATGCCCCATAAAAAAAAAAATTGTCCTTACCTTTATTTAAACTACCAACCCAACAATGGACATCTAAAGACAATTACTATGACACGTCTATAATGAGGGAGTGATGTGATGATGGTTTTGAAGAACTGTTCTTCTGTTCAAAATGGTACACAGGTTTTGTTTAATTTCTGTTTCTCTCTCTTCAGACCCGCAGTAGCACAAGCAGCTGAGGAGGACTCCTCTGTTCTCTACAGTACAGTCAACAAACCCAGAACCAAGAAGAAATGAAAATGACACCCAAAACCAATAAGACCTGAACACAATAAACCCCAAACCAGAGAAAAACTGAAAACAACAAAACCAGAACCAAGAAGACCTGAACACAACAAACCCAGAACCAAGAAGACCTGAGCACAACAAACCCAGAACCAAGAAGACCTGAACACAACAAACCAGAACCAAGAAGACATGAACACAACAAACCCAGTACCAAGAAGACCTGAACACAACAAACCCAGTACCAAGAAGACCTGAACACAACAAACCCAGTACCAAGATGAACTGAACACAACAAACCCAGAACCAAGAAGAACTGAACACAACAAACCCAGAACCAAGAAGACCTGAACACAACAAACCCGAACCAAGAAGACCTGAACACAACAAACCAGAACCAAGAAGACTTGAAACCAACAAACCCAGAACCAAGAAGACTTGAACACGACAGGTTTGACAAAAACCTTGTATATCTGGATCCTTATATTTTTACTAAGTGACATAAGGCACGAGGGGGTGTGGAATATTGGCCATTATAATCCGGGTGGTTCGAGCCCTGAATGCTGATTTGCTGAAAGGCGTGGTATATCAGACCGTATACCATGGGTATGACAGAAAATGATTATGTACTCGTCTAATTACGTTGGTCACCAGTTTATAGTAGCAGTAACGTTTTTGTGCGTCATACCCGTGGTATTTTATCTGATATACAGTACACACTTCTGAAATGCTGTTTCAGCCAGTCAGCTTCCAGGAACCAAACTACCCAGTTTTAAATCGTATGTAATGATATGATATATATATAATATACGCCATCTGGCAGGTACTTTTAACCAAAGTCATTCACTCAGTCAATACAGTCATGGGTGCATAAATCCTTAATATGGGAAGTCCCAGCAGGAATCGAACTCGTGAGCCATGCTGTACCAACTGAGTCAGACAGGACTACTGTATTCACACTTAGAGTAGGAGTTCTGATCTAGGGTCAGTTATGGCTTTCAGACAATGATGAATAAGAAAGGGACCGTAACATTTTAATTGTTTTAGTTTAGTTGTTTTTAAGCTACATTTTTAAGTTGTAAATATTTCTGAACCTTTGAATTTATGAAATAGCCAACCTCAAGGTCCTGTTATGTTTCTGAAACAGTCATCACACTTGTGAGACTGTACATGAAGGTCTAACAACAATAGATATTGTATTTCTATTGTATTGTATTATTTCATATGATACTTTTAGATGATACACATAGTAGAAGCTTGATGGACTTTTGTATATGTAGTTTTAATTGTTTTAATGACAATGTTACGTCATGATTTTGCTTCAATGTTCAGGGAAGAGTTCTTATCGCTTTTATTCAAAAACATTTTTGTAAACTAATGTGTGAAGTGTGAAATAGATTAACAAATACACTTTAAGAATAAACTTAATTTACATTGTTTTTTCCTTGTTATAACAGTATTTTCTGTGGAGAAAAAATGAAGGTTTTCAAAATCACACAATCACACACTACAAATAATACTGTACATTTCTATTGGTTTGGAGAGCAGTAGTGGTTAATTCACCATCATCATCATCATGTCAGTACAAAAAATACAACGACACTTTAAGAAGGAGAAATGTCCAGCACACAACCAATTACATGACATATTATGTATTGTCATTTTTGAAACACACAGACACAATATGACATGGAGGGTAGTTCCATCAGCGAGGACATTCCACTCCGGAACACAGAAAGATGGAACATTACAGAATGTTTGATGACTGAACTACCCTCCACACTCCAAACATCCATGTTATGTCATATTGTGTCTATGTGTTTCAAAAATGACAATAAATAATATGTCATGTAATTGGTGTGGCACTTCACCCCCTAACTGTTGTCCGACTCTCCTAGGTAGGTGTCTCTCTTTGGGGACAGAGATGGGCTAGGGGTGGATGGGAAAGTGGATATCCCTTGGAGAGGCACCTTTTACCCCCATGACAGCCCCACTGAGTCTGTTTTTGGGCTAGAGCTAGGGGCAGGGGGGAGTGGGGGTCGATATGGGCGTCCCTTCTGTTAGGCCACACCCACAGGAAGTGTCACTAAATTACTTTGTTGCACAAATGCATGGACTGTATGATGTTGTAATCCTGGATGGGAGGCAGGAAGAGACAAAAATCACAACAGGTAAGAAGCAGTTGGAGATAAGGGTTAAACAATACAATAGCAGAAGCAGGTTCTTAAAGTAACTGTCCAGTGAAAATCTCACTTTTAAAAGTTTATATTTTGTTAATTCATACCTAAATAATGTTGTTGACTTGTCCTATTGTCACGACTTCCGCCGAGGTCGGTCCCTCTCCTTGTTCGGGCGGCGTTCGGCGGTCGACGTCACCGGTCTTCTAGCCATCACTGATCTGTTTTTCATTTTCCATTGGTTTTGTCTTTTTTTTCCTACACACCTGGTTTTCATTATCCAATTACATGTATTTAACCCTCTGTTCACCCCATGTTTGTTGTTCACCCATGCATAATATTTACCGTTGGTTATTGGTCAAGTGTATTTGTTTACCTTGTGCCTTTATTTGTTGAGTAAAGTACGTTGCTCACTCGTGCCTGACTTCATGCACCAACTACACTCACCTTCTGACACCTATACTCATATTTGTGGCCAAAACATAATTGGAGAGAAAAATACTTAAAATAACCCCACCTCAAGAATATAAGGTCATACTTCTGAGGAGGAGGAGCTGGCCAATCAGCAGTCTAGAGGAAGATGAGCTGGCCAATCAACGGTCTACTGTTAGGATTTGTGTTTATTGCACTATAACCCAATGCTATATCACATGTGATTGAATATTAGCAACTGTTGGCCTGGGCGCCTGGATGTCTGTGTGTGTGTGCTGGAAGTAACAGTTAGCCCCAGATAAGTGTGCTGGGAAGCTGTGGTTAGCCTTGAGCGAGAACAGTGTGCTTTGTATGCAGGTGCAAATAGCTCAGACAATGTTGTAGAGCTGTCTGACCCCAGTCTCTAGGGTGTGGGAGCGTAATCTACACAGCAACAGCGCCGGACACCAAAGAGCGCCAAGAGGCTAGGACTAGCCTGAGCGCCGGCGATAGGCTGAGCAAAGTTTAAACCACGCTCAGCCTCTAATGTGATAGGCCAACAGACAGGTTGGAACTATGTCTGTCACCGTATAAGAACAGCTGTTTACTTACATCCTGCCAGTTCTCTGTTCTGCCCTGCGAGGTGATACAGAGAACCCGTATATACGAAAATTGCATTTACCATTTATCGCTTGAGTTAAATAAAAATACTTAAAGTATATTCGGTGACTCTGAATCACATTTTGTCCTGATACCAGATTTGAATTGACGCAAATCCCTTATACTACTTATGTGAATATTTTTTATGACCGGTATACGCACACATCATTCTGTTGTTGGGGTACGCCAACACCATTCCAACACAGAAAAGCTGTTTTTTAACATACATCATTTTTAACATATATAAATGTATGAATGTCCTCATTGTTCATGCATATATGAATGTCCTCATTGTTCATGCACCGTGGGAAAAACCTTTTGGCAAAGCGAATTCAAGCTTGAAAATTGGTCTGAATTGGTGTTGTCGCAAGGGTAGCACGCTCATGGTGATGGCAATCACACACCTTCCACCTCCATGCTGAAAAATTCCTCAACTGGGTTGAGGAAAGGAGAGTATGGGGGCAGGTATAGGGTCACGAATCAGGGATTGGCCCGAAACCATGCCTGAACCACCTCTGCATAGTGGAACCTGACATTGTCCCATACAATGAAATAGTTAACCACTTCACCTTGACAAGCTTGCTCAATTTCAATGAGAAACACAAGGAGGTGTGCAGCATTGTAGGATTCAAGCTGTGGCCTACGTCCTACCACACCCTCTTCAGAGATAGCTGCACACATGGAGAAGTTTCCCCCACGTTTTCCAGGCACTTGGACGGTCGCCCGTTGGCCGATGAGATTCCGCCCACGGCACTGAGTTTTGGTCAGGTTGAAACCCGCTTCATCAACAAAGATATAGTTATGATGGTTCACAGCAGCATCAAGCACCATCACCCTTTCAAAAAAACATTTTGTTGTTGTTATTATTACATTATAGTTCAAATCTAATATTGTGAAGGAGCATGTGCTTCCTTTGACCACAAGTCACTACAGAGGGTTGTGCGTACGGCCCAGTACATCACTAGGGCTAAGCTTCCTGCCATCCAGGACCTCTATACCAGGCGGTGTCAGAGGAAGGCCCTAAAAATTGTCAAAGACTCCAGCCACCCTAGTCATAGACTGTTATTTCTGCTACCCCACCTCAAGCGGCACCGGAGCACCAAGTCTAGGCTTCTAAACAGCTTCTACCACTAAGCCATAAGATTCCAGAACATGTAATTAAATAGCTACCCAGACTATTTGCATTGCACCCCCTCCCTCTTTTACGCTGCTGCTACTCTCTGTTTATTATCTATGCATAAGTCACTTTAACTTTGGACATTTTCACTTAGGGGTGTACTCACTTTTGTTGCCAGCGGTTTTGACATAAATGGCTGTGTGTTGAGTTATTTTGAAGGGACAGCAAATTTACACTGTTATACAAGCTGTACACTCACTACTTTACATTGTAGCAAAGTAATTTCTTCAGTGATGTCACATGAAAATATATACTCAAATATTTACAAAAATGTGAGGGGTGTACTCACTTTTGTGATATACTGTATTTCCTGAGCTTTGTTATATATCCTAGATATTCAACACCTTAGTTCTTATGATACATTTCTCCACTGTCTTTGTTTTTGCCATTTATTAATGTGTTATTCAATGTGTTTATATGGGCTATAGCAGTAAAGGAGTGTTAATTGCTATAGCAGTATTTTTTAACATTTTTCATGGATATTATTTTAACCTAAAGGGGTACTATAATTCAAAATCAAATATCTAAATGATCCATGGTATGACCACTTTAAAACAATTCCATATGTCAGCTAGTAGAACCCCCCCCAAACGGCTCAGACTTTTAGAGGTTCAGAAACCCAGCGTCAGAGGGAGCAATGTCCAGTACCTAAACACACAAATCAAATCAAATTGTATTTGTCACATGTGAAATGGTTAAGGACATGCCCTTAAGCAACAATGCAGTTGTTTATATGTAAGAAAATATTAGATTTCTTCAATTAAGAAAATGCTAAAAATAACTATATAAATCACACAATAAAATTACAATAACAAAGCAACAGTAAACATTTACATGAAAGATTATTCATTGTCATTTTCAAAAAACACGCATCATGCAGACACAATGGAACACAATAATCCCAGACAGAAAGACAGACTTAGTTATATACATGTCAGGGTTCACTTTGGGTCAGTTGTTCTGAAGATCAGTGAGCTGAAGACATCTCTTTCACACAAGAACACACTGGAAACTCAGAGCAGCTTGCCTTGGCCTTGGCATAATGACAGCTCACTGTTGTCTGTTGTTTCTAGTTAGCTAATGTTGATAGCTAAATGTTAGCTAACTAGTTAGCTCACAAGCTAACTATGGGGTCTTGCTGTAATTCAGTAGCAGTGCATCGTATTGCTCACAATCCAGTCCATTCAGAGTAGCTGTGTGATGCACAAAAATACTTGTTAATCAACAGCCTCTTCATGTAGCTAACAAGCTAGCTGAGATCACTAGTTCACTCATTTCAAACGCCAGTTCAAAATTTCTCCCAATGAAACAACATTTTTATGTGTGTGCCTGGTTTATTCTATATATATTTTTTACCTTCTATATTTTCATCGGACTAGTAGGGACATATGTCACGATCGTCGTAATGTGGAAGAGAGGAGGACCAAGGCGCAGCGTGAAGTGAATACATTCTTCTTTAATTGAAACGAAACGATGAACACTTGACAAACTATACAAAACAACAAAACGACGAACGTGACGCTATATATAAACAGTGCAGACACAGGCAACTAACATAGACAATAACCCACATCCCACAATACAAAACAGGCTACCTAAATATGGTTCCCATTCAGAGACAATGCAAAACACCTGTCTCTGATTGAGAACCATATCAGGCGAAACACATAGAAATAGACAAACCAGACATACAACATAGAATGACCACTCAGATCACACCCTGACCAAACAAAACATAGAAACATACAAAGCAAACTATGGTCAGGGCGTGACAACATATGAAGCCTGGAAGCTGCAGTAATGTTGAGATGTCAGTAGGGAGAGTTCTAGTCTAGAACACTGGAACCAAAGATACTCCCTTTCATTGGTTCTGGAACCTTCAGTACCAGCTGATGAGGAGTGATGGGAATGGGTCACATTGTGTCTCTTGTTAAACATGTAGGTCCACTGCTCAAATAAAGAAATGTAACTACAGTATTCTGACTTTAGACCATGTTCTATTTAGATACAGTAACATCCCTTATGTGACCTGCTGTTGCTGCATGTTAATGCCCTGACAAGGCTACTTTTAAAATGTATCAACCACAGAACTCACACTTAGACTAAACCTGCTTCTACTAATACTTAGAGTAGACTACTTCTTGTTTCCACGCAGTGACAGTACGTGTCACGATCGTCTTGCGGAGAGAGAGTGGACCAAGGCGCAGCGTGTGCAAAATACATTCTCTTTTATTTTAGAGAAAGGAAAAAACACGCAACGAACACTATAACAAACTGAAACAAAACAACAAACGAATCGTGAAGCTATAGACGTAAGTGCACATTCAGGCTACAAACTTACAACATAGACAATTACCCACATTGACCTAGTGCCTATGGCTGCCTTAAATATGGCTCCCAATCAGAGACAATTAATGACATCTGTCTCTGATTGAGAACCATTCAGGCAACCATAGACACAGCTAGACACCTATACTAAACATTTTACATTTACATTTTAAGTCATTTAGCAGACGCTCTTATCCAGAGCGACTTACAAATTGGTGCATTCACCTTAAGATATCCAGTGGAACAACCACTTTACAATAGTGCATCTAACTCTTTTAAGCACAAACCCATCTACTCTACTTAACCCCCTAAACCATACAACCACCCTAGACACTACAAAAACACATACATTCCCCATGTCACACCCTGACCTAACTAAAATAATAAAGAAAACAAAGAATACTAAGGCCAGGGTGTGACAGTACGTTGACTCACTGTACAAGACCTCTCCCCTTCACTTCACTCTGTAAGTACACTTGACGATATCTTGAAATATAATTTAGTTTTGATGTTTTTAGCCATACATCACATGACTTCCTGTATCTTTGTACTTGTTGGTTTATTTTGAACTGTGTTTTGGTTGTTACATCAGGGCCTGTATTCATAAAGTGTCTCAGACGGTCCGTATAATTATGATCTAAAAGGCTAAACTGATCCCAGATCAGCTCTCCTACTCTGAGACACTTTGTGAATACTGATCCTGGACTGTGGTTTCATGTGTTTTGTTTAGTTTAGTTTATTCATTTACATGTTTAAAACATGATCAGTAGAGTATGCCAGTAATACCCAGATCTCCCTTCAATAGGGTCATGTTCACTGTCAAAGTATAACAGGGTGAAGTATAACTGTGTATGTGTTATGTCTGTTTGTGTGTGTGTGTGTAAATTATTTTTTACATATTAATGTGATTATTAGATATACAGTCACGACCACAATTATTGGCACCCTTGACAAATATTGAGCTATATTGTGTGCTACAAAAGACAGGAAGTACATTGTACATGTTGTTTCACATAAAGACTTTTTCATGCTATTTTTTAGAGCTCTCAGAGCAACAGATTGTTGTGGAGACATTTTGAAAATGGCCTAAAGTAAAAGTGACAGAAAGATTGAATGAGTTGATGTTTCATAAGAGGTTTAGGTGTAGTATTTACATGAGACACAGTGATGGTGGGTTGTGTTTAGGAGTAGTGTTAACATGAGACACAGTGATGGTGGGTTGTGTTTAGGAGTAGTATTAACATGAGACACAGTGATGGTGGGTTGTGTTTAGGAGTAGTATTAACATGAGACAGTGATGGTGGGTTGTGTTTAGGAGTAGTATTAACATGAGACACAGTGATGGTGGGTTGTGTTTAGGAGTAGTATTAACATGAGACACAGTGATGGTGGGTTGTGTTTAGGAGAAGTATTAACATGAGACACAGTGGCAGTGGGTTGTGTTTAGGAGTAGTATTAACATGAGACACAGTGATGGTGGGTTGTGTTTAGGAGTAGTATTAACATGAGACACAGTGATGGCGGGTGGTGTTTAGGAGTAGTATTAACATGAAACACAAGGCCGGCCTGCATAGGATTAGGCCTATGGCGGCAGATTGACGAGGGCAGCATTTTCTGAGCTAAACTGACCAAGACCCACCTCCAACAACCCAGAAAACCTCACATAATTCTGCCTAAAAACAATGACAATTTCTCTCAACCAGCGGGGTTTTTAGGTGAGCGCTGATTCCACCCTGTGATAAACAGTAACCACTTTGTCAAAGACAGGGATGCAAAATATGTATATTGTCCATTCCCAGCATGCCTCTCCAGGGTGCTGTTGGAGAGACGCATCACTGCAGCGCTCCACCAACATTTTGTAAAGAATAATGCAGCAGATATAACATTTAGTATATAGAATATGTGGCCTTTTCAGGAAACTTTTTACATCAGGTTTCTCCGATCAAATAGCCTAACATAAATGACGCCCAATCACATAAAAAATTAGCTGACTCTTAACAAACAACATATTCTAAAAACAGGACAGGTCAAAGTAAAATAGACAATATGGTCTGGACAACCAGGCTAGTCACTGCTGTCCAGGAGATTCATCCCGTGGGCTAAATTGTCATGATCAGTGGTTTCAAGTTTGTATCCTTCAATGTTTTACTAAGCTGATCATAGCGAGAGAAAAACATATTTCTGCATTTCTCGCTGTGTAAACACATTGCAAATAGGCTCAGGATTACTCCTCCTGATAAAGTTGGGTAGCTGAAATTAAGAGCTTAATTAGCCAAATTGATTAGTCACAGGAATCAGGACTAATTAAGTTGATGAAGTGGCCTGTTTTACAAACGGTGGACCTACCAAATGGATGGGCATTCATGAAATTCCATTGTGGGCCGACATGGTAGAAAACACCCCCGTAAGCACAGGCCAACATCTTTTGGACATCTTTTTTGGTCATGTCTGAACTGGCAGTCTTCTTTGGTGTTTTACAAATGGTAGGCCTACAACATAGATGGGCATTCCTAAAAATACATTTCAGACAACACTGTAGGCTGTACCTCATTAAGCACCGTCCTACACTGACACCTTTTGGAGGTCTGTTTTTGGTCCTGTCTGGACTGGATGTTTTTCCTACACTGATGCCTTTTGGATGTATTTTTTGTTGCATTCCGGACCGGCCCTGATTTCCACGTTCACGGACGTTGGTTTTTGGTCTGGTCCGGACCAAATCTGAACCAATCATAGACGTCGGTGTTTGGTTGAGATTTTGCACTGTCTGGACCAGCTTTCATTTGGCCATTTTAGAAATGTAGGGCCCACTCTAATACAGTAATCTCCCTTTTCTGACTTGCTGTTCTGGTCATCATGCATGTTAATGTCTTAAAGAGGAAGGAAAGGACAGTTCTGTATCATCTACTCGTGTCCTGACTACTTTAAATATGTATCAACCACAGAACTGACACTCACTACCAGTAAGTTGACTTACCGTACAAGACCTCTCCCCTTCACTTCACTCTGTCAGTACTGTTGACAATATCTTGAAATATAGTTTTTGGTTATTAGTTAGTAGCTATAAGTCATATTCTTGGGGGTAATGTATCATTTTACTTCTTGTTATGTTTTGATCTGTGTTTTGGTTGTTACATCAGGGTCAGTATTCATAAAGTGTCTCAGTGTAGGAGTGTTGATCTACATAGTGATGAGATGATTAACCAGGGTAAAATAGACAAGCAGACAAACATTGTAACAGTGCAGTGTGTGTGTGTGTGTGTGTGTGTGTGTGTGTGTGTGTGTGTGTGTGTGTGTGTGTGTGTGTGTGTGTGTGTGTGTGTGTGTGTGTGTGTGGGGGGGGGGTGGAGATTTGTACATTGCTAGACATGACCACCTTGTTGACCTGATAGCCAGCGAACAGCACACATGCATAAACATTGTTTTGTCAGGGGAAGCTGGTTTTATGTTGATGATGATGTGTTTTCCTGTGTGCCAAATACACCAGATATAGTTGTTGTGGGGAGAGGCCAGGGGGAGGTGCTCATTTTGGAAGTGGGCTGCTCATTTAACGGCTACATGGAGCAGGTCTTTACAGGGAATCTGCTTAAATACCAGCCCCTCGTTATGCTTGGACAGCCTGGGTGGAGGTGCTAGCTGGTGGAGCTGATATTTGGCTGACAGGCTGGCAGTGTGTGGCCTCCAGATTGAGGGTCTGACAAAAACTAGGACAAAACAATTAACTAGGTACTGCTCTGTTTCAGCTGTTATGCTGTTTCAAGAAGGAGGTCATTTCTGGACCCTTGAGTGCCGTACATACAGGGACCTTTAAAATGTTTAAACCCTTTTCTTATTTGTTATTATTGCTTCAAATAAAGTATTTCAAATGTGTGTGTGACACAGCAGATTTATCTGAGGGCCCTTTAGGACCAGACTGATAGGTAGTGGGGTTGACATCTATACTGTGTAGGATGTGTGTTTTAACTTTTCTACATCCATAACAACCAGCTCTCTAGACTTTGATACAGACTCCATGGGCCTTATGGGCCTTCACTACAGATGGTCTCTGTGTGTGTGTGTGTGTGTGTGTGTGTGTGTGTGTGTGTGTGTGTGTGTGTGTGTGTGTGTGTGTGTGTGTGTGTGTGTGTGTGTGTGTGTGTGTGTGTGTGTGTGTGTGTGTGTGTGTGTGTGTGTGTGTGTGTGTGTGTGTGTGTGTGTGTGTGTGTGTGTGTGTGTGAGAGTCACTTGCTGTTTATCCTCACAGCTTGGTGATAGGAGCTATCATTGAACCTGGTGGTCAGTCTTTAGGCTGCTGTACAGCTTGACGGACCGTAGAGGATTGAACATTTATCCTCCTATATTTGGGGTTCTGAGAATAAAACAGCTTCAGAACAATCAATGTAGAAACATGTGTTTACAGTTCTACAGATCTGTTCAATAAGTGATTGTTGTTGTTGTTGTTTATAATGATGATGATGACTATTGTATATATTAGGAATTTATTTTTGCATCATGTCAGTTTAAATAGACAGACGTAGACAGACATGCAACACATCACACACATTACATACATAGTGCAATAGACTTACAGACAGTATTCACATAGACAACCTTATAGCACAATACAACACAACACAATATGAGCCTGGTTCATTTTCAGTAATGAGGCCCTGTACCCCATTTACAGTTTCTACTTCAATGTATCAGGTGGAGTTATTCACCAGCTATAGAGTGAGTTGTTGTTTATGTTTCTAAGACTGCAGGGTGGGAGATGCAACAATGGCCTTGAGAACAGCAGGAAGTGTGTTGGTGGTCTTTCTCTGGTCTGTAGCAGGTATGGTCTCATTCTTATCTTTCAGTTGCTCTGTATATTAATCTACAGACATTTCTAAAAGGATAAGATTCATAATGTTATTCTGGTGTGTTCTGTTAGGAGTCGCCACTTCACTTTAAATAGTTATATTTCACACCTTACTGAGTGATGCTTATCTGTGGTTTCCATTCACACTCAACTCAGCAACTATGGCAACAAAGTGTGGACAAACCTTACAGTCAATGTGAGCCAAAAGACCTTGACTTAATTCTGATACCCTTTACATTGTGTGACTGTGTTTCAGTGGTACTGGGTCAGAATAGCAGGAGTGTGACCTACACCAAGAATAGTATCTGTGCCTTGAAGGGGTCAAGAGTGGATCTGTCCTGCTCTTACACATATCCCAGAGGTCATACAGTCACAACAACCAAGTGGTACAAATGGAAGAGTTGGATCTGGACTCAAATCCAAGATGAATATGAGGATCGTATAGAGTACCGTGGGAATAAAGAGAATGACTGCACCCTGAGAATCACAGACCTGAGAGAGGAGGATTCAACATCATATTACTTCTCATTTACAACAGGCTCATGGACATCTGGCTCAGCTGTCACTCTCTCTGTCACAGGTTCTGTAATCTAACATAAAGAGTTTAGTTACTTCTAATGATTTATTACATTTTCAATGAGAACCTTGGAATGGTGCTGAATGACAGATGTTCTCCATTGTTGTTTCATAACTACAGATCTAAAGGTGACTGTGAGAATGTGGACAAGAGGGGAGTATTGGAAGACACTGACCTGTATCACCACCTGTACTCTGACTGACAACCCCACCTACATCTGGTACAAGAACGGACACAAAGTAAAGGAGGACACTTCCAGCCTGTACTCAGACTCCTTTAGTGATGCAGACAGTTACTCCTGTGCTGTAAAAAACCATGAGGATCACCACTCTCCTGCAGTGTGTAAGTGTGGACTTTTACATAGAACAATTGTTTCAGGTTGTGAGACAATCATTATTTAATTTGCTGTGAATGTGACGTCCACTTCTGCTTTAGTTGCGTATGCTTTGTCACGCAGTGTTGAACGCTTCAAGATATATAATCAAATTCATGAAAATGCAGTCAATGGATGAATTTACTTCTACCAGATACCTTTCATTACGTTTTTGCGCTTGTACACCTTTGCACTACTTTTTTGAGCACTGAAGACCCATGAAAAAATAACTACAAAAGTTTAAAAACTACAAAGCTGAGGGGATAGTCACTTCCTGGTTACTTTCACAGCATATGATTTAAACATTGTTCTTTTTTTTTTCATTTATATTTGGAGGTGGGGTTCCCCGATTGGCGTCACTCGTTAGTCAGTATGTGTTACAACTGTGCTGGCATGTGGAGTTTTATTTTGTTTGCCTCTTCTTGGGCAAATCTTGTGGGCGCTCATGTCTTTTTGGTTCCAGTTGTTGTTGATAGTCAATTTTCAATGGACACCCCCATGAGTGTCTTTCAGAACACACTGGTCTCATTTTTGTCTTTGTCAGTGACTCTTTTGTTAATTCCCACTTTTGTTTTGGTTACATTTTAGGTTTTCTTGCTGGGGAACGTAACAGCATAAGTGTATACAGTAGATATTGTAATTAAGAATTTCATAAAGGTGTTATATTGTCTTGTATTTCAGGTCAGAAGTGTTGGAGTGTGACTTACACCCATCAGAGTATCTGTGCCTTGAAGGGGTCAACAGTGAACATATCCTGCTCTTACACATATCCCAGAGGTTATACAGTCAAAATAACCTTCTGGTTCACTGAATGGGGGACTGGTGTAGAACCTAAAGATCTAGGTCAGGACCCAGAGTATACAGGTCGTCTGGAGTATCATGGGGTTAAGAAGAAAGACTGTACCCTGAAAATCACAGACCTGAGAGAGAGTGACTCAGCTACTTACAGGTTCAGATTATTAACAGATCAGGAAGGAGGGAAATATTCTGGAAGTCCTGGAGTCACTCTGTCTGTCACAGGTACAGTTACATTCAATATAGTTAAACTGTTGAATTCCATTTAGTTCAGGAACATTGTCTTGGTTTGTATAATAGTCTGTATAACACAGGATTTCTTCCATCTTTGTATTAGAGTGATAAGTCAGTGATAAAGGGATTTACAGTGATATTGTTTATTCTCCAGGTCTTCAGGTGAAGGTGACTGGTGGACATCAGGATAAGACACTGACCTGTATCACCACCTGTACTCTGACTGACAACCCCACCTACATCTGGTACAAGAATGGACAGGTTGTAACTGAGAAGACGTCCCTCTATTCAGTCTACCCTAATGCTGTAGACAGCTACTTCTGTGCTGTAAAAGGCCATGAGGATCTCCACTCTCCTGCAGTGTGTGAGTACAGTACAATAGTACAGTATTCTACTTAGCAAGTATCATGCATTCAGGCAAAAGAGATGTCTTACTTTATCAATCATTTTAGACAAAATAATTGTTTTACTCATTGATAATATTACTTTGATAAAACATTTGGTATTTTACATCAGATAAACCAAAGACCTCAGTGTCAGTCAGTCCCTCTGGTGAAATAGTGGAGGGCAGTTCAGTGACTCTGACCTGCAGCAGTGATGCCAACCTACCTGTGCAGAGTTACACCTGGTGGTACAAGAAGAATGGAGGTGACTATCAGAGTATGACAGGACCACAGCATGTCTTCAGTCAAATCCAGTCATCTGACACTGGAGAGTACTACTGTCAGGCCCAGAATGAGATGGGGACAGACAGGTCTAGGACCATAAACATGGATGTGAAGTGTGAGTAAAATACAGCTCAGTGTTTGAATGCTGAGGTAGCAAAACAATTATAATTAAATTAATTAGTCCTTAAGCATATCATCTCCAAATGAGTATTTGTTAACGTTTTGTGTGAGTTAGAGTTTTAGTTTTATGATATTAACAGAGAATATATTTTTGGCATGACGTGTCATTTGTAAATATACTACTGTCGTAAACATACTACTGTCCTACCCCTCTGACAAATTATCCTTTACCAGATGCTCCAAAGAACACCTCAGTGTCAGTCAGTCCCTCTGATGAAATAGTGGAGGGCAGTTCAGTGACTCTGACCTGCAGCAGTGATGCCAACCCACCTGTGGACAAATACACCTGGTACTTTCAAAATGAGACTTTTCTAAATGGATTTGGACAGATGTACAACATAAGTAACTTCAAGTCTAAGGACAATGGACATTACCACTGTGAGGCCTGGAATGGAAGAGGATCTAGGAACTCTACAGCTCTGATGATCATTTTACCAGGTGAAGATTCATCTTTAATATTTCAATACAAAATGACGTTTCAAACTAATATTAATAATTACACTTTGGTTTATAATGTTTTTTAATTATATATACGTTGAGATGAGATCCCTTAACAAACATTGTATTATTGTCCTGTACTGCGTTTATTTTCAGTTTATAACATGCCAGCACTCGTATCATCTACATTATCTTTTAGAGAAACAGACCTCAGTTGTGACTGCAGCTGTAGGAATCATAGTGGTTGTTCTGGTTCTCATACTCTGTCTCTCTGGACTCATGTGGTTCAGGTGAGTTAAAATGGATGTTTGTATTATTCTTTCACACTGATTTGTTACTAACTTCATTCTGTCATTCATTTATTGGCCCAACGCCCTTAACAGTTAGGCTTCCTGGTACGGCAGGTAGCTTAGTGGTTAGAGCGTTGAATTTGTACCCAAAAGGTTGCAAGATCAAATCCCAGAGCTGAAAATATAAAGTTTAGTTGTTCTGCCCCTGAACAAGGCAGTTAACCCACTGATCCTAGGCCATCATTGAAAATAAGAATTTGTTTGTAACTGACTTGCCCAGTTAAATAAAGATGTATTAGTAACATATTAACTTACTTACTTACAGAGCAGAACTCACTCTGTCCCTCATTACAGGAGATGCACAGGAGGAAGTGATGCCACAACAGACACACAGGTGATTCTATTAGTTACAACAGGGTTTCAGCTGTGTCTTAATGGGGCAACAAACTAAATGTGCACCCAGGGGGTTATAACTCCGTTTTCATTCATTTACTGTGTCACGACAGTCTCTCTCATACTATTTTCATTGTTACCTCTCTCTCTCTCCACAGAGTGTCCGTCCTGACTAACAGTGACATCACAGTCTATTTCATACTATTTTCATTGTTACCTCTCTCTCTCTCCACAGAGTGTCCGTCCTGACTAACAGTGACATCACAGTCTCTTTCACACAGGTCTGAACATGAGGACCATGTCCCCTGACTATGACACTCTGGCAGTAAGTCTCTTATCATTCATGTTGATTGTTTGTTAGTGTGTTTGTGTTTTATACTTGAATGTGTTTAGAGAAAAATCTCTCTCTCTCTCTGTCTCTCTCTCTCTCTCTCTCTCTCTCTCTCTCTCTCTCTCTCTCTCTCTCTCTCTCTCTCTCTCTCTCTCTCTCTCTCTCTCTCTCTCTCTCTCTCTCTCTCTCTCTCTCTCTCTCTCTCTCTCTCTCACACTCTATCTTTCTCGCTCTCTCTCTTTCTGTCCACAGAGTGTCCATCCTGACCCTAACAGTGATACGTACACACCTCTGAACATGAAGACCAAGTCACCAGAGTATGACACCCTGGCAGTAAGTGTTTGTGTGTGTGTGTGCGTGCGTATAAAATGTTTAGTGGGAGTGCTACTTCAGTATGTCTTCTTTCAGAATGTGAGGGGAATCACCCACTGAAGAGAAGCACCACAGATCCTGGACTGAAGAGAACCACCACAGAACCTGGACTGAAGAGAACCATCACAGATCCTGGACTGAAGAGAACCACCACAGATCCTGGACTGAAGAGAAGCATCACAGAACCTGGACTGAAGAGAAGCATCACAGAACCTGGACTGAAGAGAAGCATCATAGAACCTGGACTGAAGAGAGAACCACCACAGATCCTGGACTGAAGAGAACCATCACAGAACCTGGACTGAAGAGAAGCATCACAGATCCTGGACTGAAGAGAACCATAACAGAACCTGGACTGAAGAGAACCATCACAGAACCTGGACTGAAGAGAATCACCACAGAACCTGGACTGAAGAGAATCACCACAGATCCTGGACTGAAGAGAAACATCACAGAACCTGGACTGAAGAGAACCACCACAGATCCTGGACTGAAGAGAATCACCACAGAACCTGGACTGAAGAGAACCACCACAGATCCTGGACTGAAGAGAACCACCAACATTGAACCTGGACTGAAGAGAAGCACCAACATTGAACCTGGACTGAAGATTATCACCACACAACCTGGACTGAAGGTTCCAATACAAAACTAGGCCTTACACCTCTATTCTATTGCTGCCAAATCTAGAGTTTTTCCAGACCATGAACTTTAACTTTTCAGTAAATGCTGGAATATATATTTTCTTTTCTTATAATGATATTTATGTATATTGATGATAAATGAGATGGGTTATATTTTTCAAATTACATATTTGTATGATGTAAATAGCCACATTTTCTTGTGTACCAATGTGTTTACTATCTTTACTTTTATTTCAGATCTTTTTCTAAGGGATTTTGCCACATACAGATGTTTTATAACATCAATAGTCCTACTTTCCTCAGCAACTAACATTAATAATACTGATAACAGCTTTTTAATATTTTTTAGCTCTTGGGTCAAGTTTCTCCTGTTGTGTTCAATGATGATTTACTTTGTATTGCTGTCAGGTATTATTACTCATTTTATATTACGTAATACCATATTGTTCAGTGTCATGATATATTTTTTATACAAAAATAAATGTAATCAGTCCATTACATACATTTAAACATTTGCAGTTTTTACTTCTAATTTCCGACATTTTGGTAGGCTATTTGTTAGTCAACTTGTCTATAATTTCTAAATACATGCAGTGGTGACACGTCATTCAAGGCAGCTGGGGCAGAGCTAAATCTGTTTTCAGCCCCATGGTTAGCTTTTTATGTTGCTTATTTTGCCTATTTTGACATTAATACGTGTCACATATCAGTTTGCAAACAAAGTTTAAAAAAAAGCATTGAGTTAATAAAGTCGCATACAAACATGGTCTCGTTTTTGCTTTCTTGAGTGAGGCAGCTCCAAAATGCAGGTGTTGCAGCTTAGTGCTTTCTGTGGTGGCGGGGCAGCCAGCATAAAATACGGAGCGTAGGGGTTGGTAATGTTCTCTAGTTGTGCTGTGATTGGCCCAGTGTTCTGTCACTCATGGGGACACTACGTCACAGCAAAATCTACGGGTAGAGCTCGAAATGTCAAGCCCCTTGGGTGCTGCCATAGAATTACATTAGAAATGCCCATCTTAAAAGGCTTAAGGTCATTGGCTTAGACAAAATTACATCAAATCGCGTTAAATCTACCGTAGTTTTGATTGGACTGATTGGACAAACTTTCAAAATCTTAGCTGACAAGCAGTCATCATCATGCATCAGGTCAACAATCTACTGGCAAATCCTTCTCAATCCTTGTCATATGAAATGATAGATAAAACGTATCAGTGCTCATTGGCCATTGGACATAAACATTACACAACAAGTTGGAAATCACAAATTCAACAATTAGTGCTAAGGCAGCACTGCAGGCCCGGGTTTGATCCCGGACTGTTACAGCCGGCTGTGACCGGGAGACCTATGAGGCGGAGCACAATTGGCCCAGGGTCATCTGGGTTAGTGGAGGGTTTAGCCGGCCGGGATGTCCTTGTCTCATCATGCTCTAGTAACTCCTTGTGGCCTGGCGCCTGCAAGCTGACGTCGGTCGTCAGTTAAACAGTGTTTCCTCCCACACATTGGTGCCTGCTGTTTGTCCTCCTGTCCAGGGGGTGGAGCTGGAGAGCACCAGGCTGGTGATCAGGTACCCAGACCGCTGGATGCAGAGAACCCCTCCCTCTCCTCAGAGACCAACCCTATAGGCCTCAACATCTCCTCAGCCTCCCAGTACGCCTCCACAGGGTAAGGACATCTGTCTTTGTCAAAACATCAGCTATCATTTATAAACATATTTAAGCAGGTTTCTACCAATCAACTCATATATCATACCTCCATAGAGATAGACAGAGGACTCTAGTGCCCAAACGACAGTTTTAGCATTGGCAGCAACTTTGAGGACTTTCACTTTCAGGTTTCTCTCTCTCTCTCTCAATTAAATTAATTTCAAATCAATTCAAAGGGCTTTATTGACATGGGAAATATATGTTTACATTGCCAAAGAAAGGGAAATAGATAATAAACAAAAGTCAAATCAACTCAAAAAAATGTACAGTGATCATTACAAAACAGCTCCAAATGAGTATAGACATTTCAAATGTCATGTTATGTCAATATACAGTTTTGTAACAATGTCTCTCTCTCTCTCTAACCCCCTCTCCTCTCTCTTTCTTCCCGCCTCTCTCTCCCTACCCCCCCTCTCTCTCTCTCACTCCCTTATCTCTCTTTCTTTCTCTCGCTCTCTCTCTCTCCCCCCTCTCTCGCTCTCTCTCCCCCCTCTCTCACTCCCCCCTCTCTCTCTCTCGCTCTCTCCCCCTCTCTCTTTCTCTCGCTCTCTCAATTCAATTCAATTCAATTCAAGGGGCTTTATTGGCATGGGAAACATGTGTTAACATTGCCAAAGCAAGTGAGGTAGATAATATACAAAAGTGAAATAAACAATAAAAATTAACAGTAAACATTACACATACAGAAGTTTCAAAACAATAAAGACATGACAAATGTCATACTATATATATGCAGTGTTGTAACAATGTACAAATGGTTAAAGCACACAAGTTAAAATAAATAAACATAAATATGGGTTGTATTTACAATGGTGTTTGTTCTTCACTGGTTGCCCTTTTCTTGTGGCAACAGGTCACAAATCTTGCTGCTGTGTCACGCCCTGGCCTTAGTATTCTTTGTTTTCTTTATTATTTTAGTTAGGTCAGGGTGTGACATGGGGAATGTTTGTGTTTTGTCGGTTTTGGGTGGTTATATGGTAAAGGGGGTGTTGGGTGTAGTGTATGGGTTTGTGTTGAGTGTATGTGTCTAGCTGTGTCTATGTTGGGTGTAGTTGTCTAGGAAAGTCTATGGTTGCCTGAATGGGTTCCCAATTAGAGACAGCTGATTTCTGTTGTCTCTGATTGGGAGCCATATTTAAGGTAGCCATAGGCTTTCGTTTGATGTGGGTAATTGTCTATGTGGAACGTTTGTAGCCTGTGTGTGTATGTGCACAACGTTATTTAGCTTCACGGTCGTTTGTTGTTTTGTATAGTTTGTTAAAGCGTTTCGTGTCGTGTTCATCTTCGTTGTTTAAATAAAAAGAGAAGATGTATTCATATCCCGCTGCGCCTTGGTCCTCATTCTCTCCAGTACACGATCGTGACATGCTGTGATGGCACACTGTGGAATTTCACCCAGTAGATATGGGAGTTTATCAAAATTGGATTTGTTTTCGAATTCTTTGTGGATCTGTGTAATCTGAGGGAAATATGTCTCTCTAATATGGTCATACATTGGGCAGGAGGTTAGGAAGTGCAGCTCAGTTTCCACCTCATTTTGTGGGCAGTGAGCACATAGCCTGTCTTCTCTTGAGAGCCATGTCTGCCTACGGCGGCCTTTCTCAATAGCAAGGCTATGCTCACTGAGTCTGTACATAGTCAAAGCTTTCCTTAAGTTTGGGTCAGTCACAGTGGTCAGGTATTCTGCCACTGTATACTCTCTGTTTAGGGCCAAATAGCATTCTAGTTTGCTCTGTTTTTTTGTTAATTCTTTCCAATGTGTCAAGTAATTATCTTTTTGTTTTCTCATGATTTGGTTGGGTCTAATTGTGCTGTTGTCCTGGGGCTCTGTGGGGTGTGTTTGTGTTTGTGAACAGAGCCCTAGGACCAGCTTGCTTAGGGGACTCTTCTCCAGGTTCATCTCTCTGTAGGTGATGGCTTTGTTATGGAAGGTTTGGGAATCGCTTCCTTTTAGGTGGTTGTAGAATTTAACGGCTCTTTTCTGGATTTTGATAATTAGTGGGTATCGGCCTAATTCTGCTCTGCATGCATTATTTGGTGTTCTACGTTGTACACGGAGGATATTTTTGCAGAATTCTGCATGCAGAGTCTCAATTTGGTGTTTGTCCCATTTTGTGAAATCTTGGTTGGTGAGCGGACCCCAGACCTCACAACCATAAAGGGCAATGGGCTCTATGACTGATTCAAGTATTTTTAGCCAGATCCTAATTGGTATGTTGAAATTTATGTTCCTTTTGATGGCATAGAATGCCCTTCTTGCCTTGTCTCTCAGATCGTTCACAGCTCTGTGGAAGCTACCTGTGGTGCTGATGTTTAGGCCGAGGTATGTATAGTTTTTTGTGTGCTCTAGGGCAACGGTGTCTAGATGGAATTTGTGGTCCTGGCGACTGGACCTTTTTTGGAACACCATTATTTTGGTCTTACTGAGATTTACTGTCAGGTCCCAGGTCTGACAGAATCTGTGCAGAAGATCTAGGTGCTGCTGTAGGCCCTCCTTGGTTGGTGACAGAAGCACCAGATCATCAGCAAACAGTAGACATTTGACTTCGGATTCTAGTAGGGTGAGACCGGGTGCTGCAGACTGTTCTAGTGCCCGCGCCAATTCGTTGATATATATGTTGAAGAGGGTGGGGCTTAAGCTGCATCCCTGTCTCACCCCACGACCCTGTGTGAAGAAATGTGTGTGTTTTTTGCCAATTTTAACCGCACACTTGTTGTTTGTGTACATGGATTTTATGATGTCGTATGTTTTACCCCCAACACCACTTTCCATCAATTTGTATAGCAGACCCTCATGCCAAATTGAGTCGAAGGCTTTTTTGAAATCAACAAAGCATGAGAAGACTTTGCCTTTGTTTTGGTTTGTTTGGTTGTCAATTAGGGTGTGTAGGGTGAATACATGGTCTGTTGTACGG
The DNA here is from genome assembly GCF_045679555.1 of Salvelinus alpinus. Taxonomy (NCBI): domain Eukaryota; kingdom Metazoa; phylum Chordata; class Actinopteri; order Salmoniformes; family Salmonidae; genus Salvelinus; species Salvelinus alpinus. The sequence goes on along the minus strand of NC_092087.1, from coordinate 88,707,051 downwards.
TAATTTGGTAAAAAGCCAATTTGACATTTGCTCAGTACATTGTTTTCATTGAGGAAATGTACGAGTCTGCTGTTAATGATAATGCAGAGTATTTTCCCAAGGTTACTGTTGACGCATATTCCACGGTAGTTATTGGGGTCAAATTTGTCTCCACTTTTGTGGATTGGGGTGATCAGTCCTTGGTTCCAAATATTGGGGAAGATGCCAGAGCTAAGGACGATGTTAAAGAGTTAATATAGCCAATTGGAATTTGTTGTCTGTGTATTTGATCATTTCATTAAGGATACCATCAACACCACAGGCCTTTTTGGGTTGGAGGGTTTTTATTTTGTCCTGTAACTCATTCAAGGTAATTGGAGAATCCAGTGGGTTCTGGTAGTCTTTAATAGTTGATTCTAGGATTTGTATTTGATCATGTATATGTTTTTGCTCTTTATTCTTTGTTATAGAGCCAAAAAGATTGGAGAAGTGGTTTACCCATACATCTCCATTTTGGATAGATAATTCTTCGTGTTGTTTGTTTAGTGTTTTCCAATTTTCCCAGAATTGGTTAGAGTCTATGGATTCTTCAATTACATTGAGCTGATTTCTGACGTGCTGTTCCTTCTTTTTCTGTATTGTTTTAGTGATTCACCATAGTGAAGGCGTAGACTCAGGTTTTCCGGGTCTCTATGTTTTTGGTTGGACAGGTTTCTCAATTTATTTCTTAGATTTTTGCATTCTTTATCAAACCATTTGTCATTGTTGTTCATTTTCTTCGGTTTTCTATTTGAGATTTTTAGATTTGATAGGGAAGCTGAGAGGTCAAATATACTGTTAAGATTTTCTACTGCCAAGTTTACACCTTCACTATTGCAGTGGAACGTTTTACCCAGGAAGTTGTCTAAAAGGGATTGAATTTGCTGTTGCCTAATTGTTTTTTGGTAGGTTTCCAAACTGCATTCCTTCCATCTATAGCATTTCTTAATGTTACTCAGTTCCTTTGGCTTTGATGCCTCATGATTGAGTATTGCTCTGTTCAAGTAGACTGTGATTTTGCTGTGGTCTGATAGGGGTGTCAGTGGGCTGACTGTGAACGCTCTGAGAGACTCTGGGTTGAGGTCAGTGATAAAGTAGTCTACAGTGCTACTGCCAAGAGATGAGCTATAGGTGTACCTACCATAGGAGTCCCCTCGAAGCCTACCATTGACTATGTACATACCCAGCGTGCGACAGAGCTGCAGGAGTTGTGACCCGTTTTTGTTGGTTATGTTGTCATAGTTGTGCCTAGGTGGGCATATGGGGGAGGGAATGCTGTCACCTCCAGGTAGGTGTTTGTCCCCCTGTGTGCTGAGGGTGTCAGGTTCCTGTCCAGTTCTGGCATTTAGGTCGCCACAGACTAATACATGTCCCTGGGCCTGGAAATGATTGATTTCCTCATTCAGGATGGAGAAGCTGTCTTCATTAAAGTATGGGGATTCTAGTGGGGGGATATAGGTAGCACACAGGAGGACATTTTTCTCTGTTAAGATAATTTCCTTTTGAATTTCTAGCCAAATGTAAAATGTTCCTGTTTTGATTAATTTAATGGAGTGAGTTAGGTCTGCTCTATACCAAATTAGCATTCCCCCTGAGTCCCTTCCCTGTTTCACACCTGGTAGTTTGGTGGATGGGACTACCAGCTCTCTGTAACCTAGAGGGCAACCAGTGGGTCCGTCTCCTCTATACCATGTTTCTTACAGGATGACAATGTCTGCATTACCGATTTCTTTGGTGAAGTCCGGGTTCCTGCTCTTTAGGCCAAAGGCAGATGACCTCAGACCTTGGATATTCCAGGATGATATAGTGAAGGCTTTTTGTTCCATAAAGTGTCCAATGTTGTTGGCCGTGTGGTTTGGCCTCAGGCCAGTAAGTGTGAGCAGAGCCTGCTGAGCATCTGGTACATGCCGTTGGCTTGGGCGAGTGTAAGAGTGGGGGTTGGGCCTGTTTGCCCGCTCACTACCTGGGCGTATGTGTGACTTCCATGTTGATGCCCTCTTTGCGGGGGTGGGGTGCATGGGGTGGGCATGAGTGGCATGGGTCTGATCTGAGGGGGCCTAAATTGGGTGTCGGCATGGATTGATGTGGGGGGGGTGTGTAGGTCCAGGGGGGGGTCCTGGAGGTCTTGGAGGGTGTCTCGCTGGTCTGGGTGGGGTGTCTATTGATCTGTTGCTCCTGTGTGAAGTGTTGGGGCTTCGTTTGAGAGCGATGTCCTTTAGAGTCCGGGCAAAGGTGGGCACTGCTGCCTTGTAGAGGTGGACCTGGTCATAGAGGCTGTTCAAGTCCAGGGTGGAGTGGTGGGCCAGAAAAACATTTGGTTTTGAGGCACAGTCACGGGAAATGCTTGCGTTTACCCGCTGTATTGTAGCAGGGTGGAAGTCTTTTCGTGGTAGCAGGGTGGAGATAACCACTTGTGCGTTGGGGAAAGTAGAAGAAGCTTTTTCAATCACTCCCTTCAGTGCTGTGGCCACCCTTTCCTGCTGTGCTCTCAGGTCGTTTGTGCCTGTGTGTATTATTATGTGGCTAGGTGAGCCTAGTTTGTCCTCAGACAGAAGGTCTAGGGCGCGCTGGGTGTTTGGACACCAGAGTTTAGACACACTGTGTTTGGGAAAAAGTTTTTTTTCTTCTATATATTTCCCATTTGAGTCCATGAGGAGAAATCTGTGTCTTGTGTTTGTCCTCAGTGGGTCACGGGAGGGGGGGTTGTCAGGAGGGCTATCAGGGTGGCTGACAGGGGGGGGGCTCAGAGGGAGTGAGAGCTGCTGGGCTTGGGGTTTTTCTTTTGTCTGTTCTGCTGTGATGTCGACTCTATGGTCAGGGTCTGGTGTGGACTGTTCTGCTGTGGTGTCGAGACTTTTGTCGGGTGCTGAGGTGGGCTGTTCTGCTGGCGTTTCTGTGGGGATGACCACCTCCCTAGTGGGTTGTTCTCTGTCACATGCCATACCCCTCAACCTCTCCTCCAGCAGTCTGATCCTCTCCTCCATCCCCCTCTCCTCCTGTAGTCTGATCCTCTCCTCCATCCCCCTCTCCCTCTCCTCCTGTAGTCTGATCCTCTCCTCTAGTGCTCTGTTCTTCTCCTGTTCCTGCTCTTTCTCCTGTTGATGTTGTCTCACCACTGTCCATAGTGCAGGTATGTCTTTCTCCACCTCCAGCTCTCCAGGTCTGGTTAAGGGGGTGTTGTTGTGCTGGACTGTTGTCTGGGTCTGTGCTGACTGGAGTGTGATCACCTGCTGTTCCAGCTCCACCTGCCTTACCTCCAGCTGGGTGAATTTATCCTTCATTTCAATGAGGGAGAAGTACTCTGTACTGGGAGGTTGACTGTCTGCTGAGGGTTGCTCGTCTGTGTGGTTATATGATGAAGACGTCTGGTCTGACCCGCTTGGGGTGGGGGTATCTTTATCAAGGGAGAGCTTCTCCTGCTGGGCTAATTCTTTGATTAGGTGAAAGTCCATCTGAAACTGTTTGTGATTGCCCTGTACCAATACTGTTCCAGACTTATATAGATTTATATTAGCTGACTCAGATTCCTCGTTGTCAAGTATCCTGAGTTTCCACCCCTCGTTAATCCCCCCTCTCTTAACAAAGGGGCTCTCTCTCTCTCGCTCTCTCTCGCTCTCTCTCGCTCTCTCTCGCTCTCTCTCGCTCTCTCTCGCTCTCTCTCGCTCTCTCTCGCTCTCTCTCGCTCTCTCTCGCTCTCTCTCGCTCTCTCTCGCTCTCTCTCGCTCTCTCTCTCGCTCTCTCTCGCTCTCGCTCTCTCTCGCTCTGTCTCGCTCTCTCTCGCTCTCTCTCGCTCTGTCTCGCTCTCTGTGTGACCAGAGAGGAAGATACAGGAAGCCATGGCAAATCTGAACACCACACACCTTCCGGATATGACAGAGGGAGGAAGACATTTCCCTTACTTTAAAAGAGAACAGGAGGCTTGGATAGAATGGGGGTGTTGGGGGGTGTCACCCCTTTTGTAGTCTTCTGACAGACAGAACACTGGACATACAGTATGAGTGTTTGAAGTGTCAATCAAAGTGATTTCCTTCCCCCTTCCCTCCCTTGGCCTTATTGCCACTTTGTTATGTTGTTATTGAACAAAGTGGACGAGGATATGATTGGGACATATTAGTCTCCCTGGGCAGACAGGTTGCCTCTAACAATGTTAACAAGGTTGTAGCTGTTTCACTACGTCTGGGATTTCCTAGACAAGTGGAGACATATAGACTGGAGGCTGTAGTAATGTTGAGTTGCCAGTAGGGAGCGCTCTAGTATGGAACACTGGAACCAAACATACAACACCTTTCATCTGTTCTGGAACCTTCAGTACCAGCTGATGAGGAGTGATGGGAATGGGTCACATTGTGTCTCTTGTAAAACATGCAGGTCCACTCCTCAAATAAAGAAATGTAACTACAGTATTCTGACTTTAGACCATTTTCTATTTAGATACAGTAACATCCCTTATGTGACATGCTGTTCCTGCATGTTAATGACTAGACTAGGCTACTTTTAAATGTGTCAACCACAGAACTCACACTTAGGCTACGCCTGCTTCTACTAACACTTACAGTAGACTACTTCTTGTTTCCACACAGTGACAGTAAGTTGACTCACTGTTCAAGACCTCTCTCCTTCACTTCACTCTGTAAGTACACTGGACGATATCTTGGAATATAGTTTTAGTTTTGATGTTTTTAGCCGAACATCACATGACTTACTGTATCTTTGTTCTTGTTGGTTTATTTTGAACTGTGTTTAGGTTGTTACATCAGGGCCTGTTTTCATAAAGTGTCTCAGACGTTCCGTATAATTATGATCTAAAAGGCTAAAGTGATCTCAGATCAGCTCTCCTACTCTGATACACTTTGTGAATACTGATCCTGGACTGTTGTTTCACCAGTAACACCCAGATCTCCATTCAATAGGGTCATGTTCACTGTCAAAGTATAACAGGGTCAAGTATAACTGTGTGTGTGTGTGTGTGTGTGTGTGTGTGTATACATGTATTTTGACATATTAATCTGATTGTGGGATATACAGTCACGACCAACATTATTGGCACCATTGACAAATACTGAGCTATATTGTCTGCTACAAAAGATGGGAGGAACATTGTACATGCGATTTCACATAAATACTTGTACATGCTATTTTAAGAGCTCTCAGAGCAACAGATTGTGGTGGAGATATTTTGAAAATGGCCTAAAGTAAGAGTGAGAGAAAGAGTGATTGGAGTGAGTGGATGCTTCATACGAGGTTTAGGAGTAGTATTAACATGAGACACAGTGATGGTGGGTTGTGTTTAGGAGTAGTATTAACATGAGACACAGTGACGGTGGGTTGTGTTTAGGAGTAGTATTAACATGAGACACAGTGACGGTGGGTTGTGTTTAGGAGTAGTATTAACATGAGACACAGTGATGGTGGGTTGTGTTTAGGAGTAGTATTAACATGAGACACAGTGATGGTGGGTTGTGTTTAGGAGTAGTATTAACATGAGACACAGTGATGGTGGGTTGTGTTTAGGAGTAGTATTAACATGAGACACACTGATGGTGGGTTGTGTTTAGGAGTAGTATTAACATGAGACACAGTGACGGTGGGTTGTGTTTAGGAGTAGTATTAACATGAGACACAGTAACGGTGGGTTGTGTTTAGGAGTAGTATTAACATGAGACACAGTGATGGTGGGTTGTGTTTAGGAGTAGTATTAACATGAGACACAGTGATGGTGGGTTGTGTTTAGGAGTAGTATTAACATGAGACACAGTGTTGTGGGTTCGTTGGTTTAGATGAACACAATCACTTTCCTGTTCTCCTTTCCTGTCTGTCCTCTGACAGGCCTCCTGAATCATATCAGAAATCTATATATGCACATTAGACTTTATAGAATATGGTGCTCTGTAGCTCAGTAGGTAGAGCATGGCACCTGCAACGTGATGGGTTTTGTTCCCTGGACCACCCATACGTAAAATATATGCACATATAACTAACTGTAAGTCACTTTGGATAAAGTAATCTGCTAAATGACATTATTTATGGACAGCAGTCTAGAACACACTACACAGTCAATACAGCAGGCTATGGTGATGTTCATTGATGCCTCTGATAGATTAAGCTACTACTAGTACTGTACAACAGAGGAGGCTGGTGGGTAGAGATATAGGAGGAATGGCTGGAATTAATGGAACAGTATCCATTCATTCTATTCATATTACTGCACAAATGAATGAGGACATCAGGACTGGAGGCTGCAATAATGTTGAGATGCCAGTAGGTGGAGCTCTAGTCTAGAACACTGGAACCTTCAGTAGCACTTTGATGCAGCTGATGAGGAGTGTAAATTGAATGTGATTGTAGAATAGAATGAATGACATCATGGAACTGACCAAATGTAAATGGAACTTTGACCTGTTCCATGTAGAACTCAGAGGGGCAAGGCAAGACATTCTAAGATATTATAAACATTCCATAAAGAATAGTCAACATATTGTTAACATGGTTCTGTATTTAAATAAAAGTGGAAATGGGGGACATTGTGTCCATTATAGAAATGTAGGGCCCATTTTAATACAGTAACCTCCCTTTTCTGACGTGCTGTTCTGATCCTCATGCATGTTAATGTCTTAAAGAGGAAGGAAAGGACAGTTCTGTATCAGCTACTTGTGTTCTGACTACTATAAATATGTATCAACCACAGAACTGACACTTACTAGCAGTTCCCACTCACTACCAGTCAGTTGACTCACTGTACAAGACCTCTCCCCTTCACTTCACTCTGTAAGTACTCTTGACAATATCTTGAAATATAGTTTTGGGTAATTTGTTTTTAATAACAAGTCATATACTTGAGGGTAATGTATCATTTAACTTCTTGTTATGTTTTGAGTTGTGTTTTGGTTGTTACATCAGGGTCAGTATTCATAAAGTGTCTCAGTGTAGGAGTGTTGATCTACATAGTGATGAGATGATTAACCAGGGTAAAAAAGGCATGCAGACAAACATTTGAATGACTGCTCAGTGTCACACTGTGTGTGTGTGTGTGTGTGTGTGTGTGTGTGTGTGTGTGTGTGTGTGTGTGTCACTTGCTGTTTAGCCTCACAGTTTGGGGATAGGAGCTATCATTGAACCTGGTGGTCAGTCTTTAGGCTGCTGTACAGCTTGATGGACTGTAGAGGTTTGAACATTTATCCTCCTATATTTGGGGTTCTGAGAATAAAACAGCTTCAGAACAATCAATATAGAAATATGTGTTTACAGTTCTACACATCTGTTCAATAAGTGATTGTGTAACGGCAGTCTAAGTCGTCCTCCTCCTCAGACGAGGAGAGGCGAGAGGGATCGGAGGACCAATGTACAGCGTGGTAAGTTTCCATGATTTAATGAACATGAAAACAAATATACAATTACAAAATAACAAAACAAACTAACCGTCACAGTCCCGTGTGGCACAAACACTGACACAGGAAACAACCACACACAAAACAAGCCACCTATATATGATTCTCAATCAGGGACAACGATTGACAGCTGCCTCTGATTGAGAAACATATTAGGCTGAACACAGAAACAGACAAACTAGACACACAACATAGAAATGCCCACCCAGCTCACGTCCTGACCAACACTAAAACAAGCACAACACATAAGAACTCTGGTCAGGACGTGACAGTACCCCCCCTCCTGAGGTGCGGACTCCGAACGCACCCCTAAAACTCAAGGGGAGGGTCTGGGTGGGCATCTGTCCGCGGTGGCGGCTCCGGCGCAGGACGAGGACACCACTCCACCACTGTCTTTGTCCCCCTCCTTAGCGTCCTTTGAGTGGCGACCCTCGCCCCCGACCTTGGCCTAGGAATCCTCCCCAAGGCCCCCACATGATTTAGGAGACAGCTCAGGACAGAGAGGTATCTCAGGACAGAGAGGTATCTCAGGACTGAGAGGTATCTCAGGACAGAGAGGTATCTCAGGACAGAGAGGTATCTCAGGACAGAGAGGTATCTCAGGACAGAGAGGTATCTCAGGACAGAGAGGTATCTCAGGACAGAGAGGTATCTCAGGACAGAGAGGTAGCTCAGGACAGAGAGGTAGCTCAGGACAGAGAGGTAGCTCATGACTGAGGGGCAGCTCATGACTGAGGGGCAGCTCATGACTGAGGGGCAGCTCATGACTGAGGGGCAGCTCATGACTGAGGGGCAGCTCATGACTGAGGGGCAGCTCATGACTGGAGGGCAGCTCATGACTGGAGGGCAGCTCATGACTGGAGGGCAGCTCATGACTGGAGGGCAGCTCATGACTGGAGGGCAGCTCATGACTGGAGGGCAGCTCATGACTGGCGGGCAGCTCATGACTGGAGGGCAGCTCATGACTGGCGGGCAGCTCCTGACTGGCGGGCAGCTCCTGACTGGCGGGCAGCTCCTGACTGGCTGGCGGCTCTGGCAGCTCCTGACTGGCTGGCGGCTCTGGCAGCTCCTGACTGGCTGGCGGCTCTGGCAGCTCCTGACTGGCTGGCGGCTCTGGCAGCTCCTGACTGGCGGAAGGCTCTGGCAGCTCCTGACTGGCGGAAGGCTCTGGCAGCTCCTGACTGGCTGGCGGCTCTGGCAGCTCCTGACTGGCTGGCGGCTGTGGCAGCTCCTGACTGGCTGGCGGCTCTGGCGGCTCCTGACTGACGGACGGCTCTAGCGGCTCCTGACTGACGGACGGCTCTAATGGCTCGGGACAGACGGGCGGCTCTAATGGCTCGGGACAGACGGGCGGCTCTAATGGCTCGGGACAGACGGATGGCTCAGATGGCGCTGGGCAGACGGATGGCTCAGATGGCGCTGGGCAGACGGATGGCTCAGATGGCGCTGGGCAGACGGATGGCTCAGACGGCGCTGGGCAGGCAGGCAGCTCAGACGGCGCTTGGCAGACGAGCAGTGCAGGCGGCATTGGGCAGACGGCCGACTCTGACCTGCTGAGGCACACAGTAGGCCTGGTGCGTGGTGCCGGAACTGGTGGTACCGGACTGGAGACACGCACCTCAAGGCTAGTGCGGGGAGAAGGAACAGTGCGTACAGGGCTCTGGAGACACACAGGAGGCTTGGTGCGTGGTGCCGGAACTGGAGGTACTGGGCTGGAGACACGCACCACAGGGAGAGTGCGTGGAGGAGGAACAGGGCTCTGGAGACGCACTGGAAGCCTGGTGCGTGGTGTAGTCACTGGTGGTACTGGGCTGGGGCGGGAAGGTGGCGCCGGATATACCGGACCGTGCAGGCGTACTGGCTCCCTTGAGCACCGAGCCTGTCCAACCTTACCTGGTTGTATGCTCCCCGTAGCCCGACCAGTGCGGGTAGGTGGAATAACCCGCATTGGGCTGTGTTGGCGAACCGGGGACACCATGCGTAAGGCTGGTGGCATGTATGCCGGCCCGAGGAGACGCACTGGAGACCAGACGCGTTGAGCCGGCTTCATGGCACCTGGCTCAATGCACAATCTAGCCCTACCAGTGCGGGGAGGTGGAATAACCCGCACCGGGCTAAGCACACGTACAGGAGACACCGTGCGCTCTTCCGCATAACACGGTGTCTGCCCGTACTCCCGCTCTCCACGGTAATCACACACCTCAGGGCGAGTACCGTGTATACTACGCCAAACCAACATCTCTCTCTCTTCACTCTCCTCCAATATCACCAACAACTCATCAAATGTCTCATAATCTCCCATCCTTTCACTTTCCTCCAATCTGTCCAATAACTCCTCCACTATCTCCGACTCGTACCTCAATTTAGCCAACCGCTCCTTATGGTAAGCACGGGGAACTGGCTCAAGTCTCCCACTTGACCCAGCCACACTTCCCGTGTCCCCCCCCCCCCCCAATATTTTTTTGGGGGAGCCTCTCGGGCTTCCAGCCACTCTGCCTTGCTAGCTCCTGCTGCTGCTGCTGCTGCCGCTGCTTCCCGTAGCCACGCTGCTTGGTCCGAGTTTGGTGGGTGGTTCTGTAACGGCTTTCTTCCTGGGATGAAGGAGAGGACCAAAATGCAGCGCGGTGTTCAACATGATTTAATAAAGAAGAGACAATAACGTGAACACTATACAAAATACAAAATAACAAATGTGAAAACCGAGACAGTCCTATCTGGTGCAGAACACAAAGACAGAAAACAACCACCCACAAAATCCCAACACAAAACAAGCCATCTATATATGATTCTCAATCAGGGACAACGATTGACAGCTGCCTCTGATTGAGAACCATATTAGGCTGAACACAGAAACAGACTAACTAGACACACAACATAGAAATGCCCACCCAGCTCACGTCCTGACCAACACTAAACAAGCAAAACACATAAGAACTCTGGTCAGGACGTGACAGATTGTTGTTGTTGTTTATAATGGTGATGATGACTCTTGTATATATTAGGAATTTATTTTTGCATCATATCATCTTAACCTGTCTAGGATGAGAGTGGCGCTAGCGGCACTCCCCCCCCACCCCCACTGAAAAACCAGTGCCGCGAAATTCAAAAAAAATATTTTTTTTAAATATTTAACTTTCACACATTAAAGTCCAATACAGCTAATGAAAGACGCAGATCTTGTGAATCCAGTCAACATGTCCGATTTTTTAAATGTTTTACAGGGAAGACACAATATGTAAAGATGTACACATTAGCACCTAAAAACACATTAGCATAATCCACCATCTTTTATTTGTCCACCAACACCAGTAGCTATCACCAATTCGGCTAAACTAAGATATTTATAGCCCCTAACCAAGAAAAAAACTAATCAGATGACAGTCTGATAACATATTTATGGTATGGGATAGGTTTTGTTAGAAAAAAGTGCATATTTCAGGTAGATGGCATCGGTTACAATTGCACCCACCGTCACAAATGGAATAGACAAACTACTTAGAGCAACGTGTTTACCTACTTACTAATCATCAAACATTTCGTAAAAATACACAGCATACACGAATCGAAAGACACAGATCCTGTGAATACAGACAATATTTCAGATTTTCTAAGTGTCTTACAGCGAAAACACAATAAATCGTTATATTAGCATAGCACATAGCACATAGCAGCCCAGCATTGATTCTAGCCAAAGTGAGCGATAAAAGTAAACATCGCCAAAATATATTAATTTTTTCACTAACCTTCTCAGAATTCTTCAGATGACACTCCTGTAACATCATATTACACAATCCATATAGAGTTTGATCGAAAATGTTTATATTTAGCCACCAAAATCATGGTTAGACAATGTGGAATGTAGCTCAGCTGGTCAGAAAAAGTCTGTGCGCCACTTAGACAGTGATCTACTCTTATACATAAATACTCATAAACGTGACTAAAAAATATAGGGTGGACAGGGATTGATAGACAATTTAATTCTTAATACAATCGCGGAATTACATTTTTTAAATTATCCTTACTTTTCAATACAGCTTGCGCCAAGCGATGCTACGTCAAAAAACATGGCGTCCGAAGCCACTAAAATGTTTCGACAGAAACACGATTTATCATAATAAAAATGTCCTACCTTGAGCTGTTCTTCCATCAGTATCTTGGGCAAAGGATCCTTTCTTGGGAGAAATCGTCTTTTGGTGGAAAGCTGTCCTCTTGCCATGTGGAAATGTCAACTGCGTTCGGGATGAACTGAAAAGCGTGCCCAACTTTTCACATCGTTGCAAAAATAAATGTCCCAAAATCGCACTAAACGGATATAAATTGCTATAAAACGCTTTAAATTAACTACCTTATGATGTTTTTAACTCCTATAACGAGTGAAAAGATGACCGGAGAAATATAACAGGCTAAACTAACGCTTGGAACAGGTGCGCGCCGGTGTCCTCTAGGCTCATGACGCAGCTCCCAAAGAATGACTAGCTTCAGGGTTTTTTCATTTGTAGGTCCTGTGAACGTGCAATCGACCCCGTTGGAATCGTCATCACGTAAAGGCATCCAGGGGAAGACGTAAGAAGTGTCCGTATAGTCATAGCAACGACAGTGCCCTTTTAACTGAGTTCAGAAGAGTGGCCAACATTTCTCAAATCTGACTCCATGTCAGGGAAATTGCTGTAGAATGGGCTCTGTTCCACTTAGAGACAAAATTTCAACTCCTATAGAAACTATAGACTGTTTTCTATCCAATAATAATAATAATATGCATATTGTACGATCAAGGATTTTGTGGGAAGCCGTTTCAAAAATTAGCCAAGTTAGCATAAATAGTCTAAACAGCGCCCCCATCCCCAACAGGTTAACTAGACAGACGTAGACAGACATGCAACACATCACACACATTACATACATAGTGCAATAGACTTACAGACCAACAGTATTCACATAGACAACCATATAGCACAATACAACACAACACAATATGAGCCTGGTTAATTTTCAGTAATGAGGCCCTGTACCCCATTTACAGTTTCTACTTCAATGTATCAGGTGGAGTTATTCACCAGCTATAGAGTGAGTTGTTGTTTATGTTTCTAAGACTGCAGGGTGGGAGATGCAACAATGGCCTTGAGAACAGCAGGACGTGTGTTGGTGGTCCTTCTCTGGTCTGTGACAGGTATGGTCTCATTCATAACTTATATGTTTGTCAATCTACAGACTTTTGTAAAATATTAAAATTACATTTGTGTTTTATTATTCTGTTGTGTTCTGTTCGGCGTCTCCAGTTCACTTCAGTAGTTATCTTTCACACCTCACTTACCTTACTGAATGATGCTTATGTGTTTTCCAATCACACTCAACTCAGCAACTATGGCAACAAAGTACGGACAAAGCCTTTACTGTTAGTGTGAGCCAATTGGCATTGGCTTAATGTAATATCCTTGTGTTCTGTGACTGTTCAGTGGTACTGGGTCAGTATGGCTGGAGTGTGACTTACACCACTCAGAATATCTGTGCCTTGAAGGGGTCATCAGTAGATCTGACCTGCTCTTACACATATCCCAGAGGTCATAAAGTCACATCATCCTTCTGGTTCACTAAAATGGAGACTGGTGTAGAACCTGAAGATATAGGTCAGGACCCAGAGTATGCAGGTCGTCTGGAGTATCATGGAGATAAGAAGAAAGACTGTACCCTGAGAATCACAGACCTGAGAGAGAGAGACTCAGCTACGTATAAGTTCAGATTTATAACAGATCAGACTGGAGGGAGATATTATGAAGATTCTGGAGTCACTCTGTCTGTTACAGGTACAGTTACATGCTTTATACTGCTAGTATGTTCAATTAATATCTACTGTCCATTTAGGTCTAGAAATTGGATTTGTATATATGAAACAGATTTAATAATTAAATGTGTTTGAGAATGTCTTGCATCATGTGATTAAACTATAGAACAGGTGATTCAGGGTTTTAATGATGTGATCTACTACAGCTCTGCAGGTGAAGGTGACTCCTTCACATTGGTCACGGAGGAAGACAATGACCTGTAGAACCACCAGCTGTCCTCTGACTGGTAACCCCACCTACACCTGGTACAAGAACGGACAGGTAGTAACTGTGAAGACTTCCACCTATTCAGTCATCCCTAATGATAAGGACAGCTACTCCTGTGCTGTAAAAGGCCATGAGGATCTCCACTCTCCTGCAGTGTGTCAGTATGAATTCAACTCAGTATTCTAGTATAACTTTTCAGATATAATTATTCTGTCTGCTAAACAGCTTCAGAGTTGTCTTACAAACTGTATCACACGATTACTGAAGCTCAATATTCCACTGTGTAAATAATGCCCTCTTTGTGTTTCAGGTGTTCAGGGTCAGAGCTGCAACAGAGTGACTTACAATAAGATGAGAATCTGTGTCTTGGAGGGATCAACAGTGAACATATCCTGTACTTATGTTGGTTATTATTCCACCACATCAACATTCTGGTTTAGAAGTGATAAGTCAACCCCTGAAGACCTAACCACAGACCCAGGGTATGCAGGTCGTGTGGAGTACACTGGAACATACAGAGGTCCCTTCACCCTGAGAATCACAGATCTGAGAGAGGAGGACTCAGCTGAGTATCGCTTCACTTTTAAAACAGACAACTTTGAATGGGGTCATAGTTTCCCAGGAACAACTCTGTCTGTCACAGGTAATACTACACTGTATGATACAACTGTATATCATAATGAATTACAGGAGAAAATAAATGAACCATCCTGTTAACACAGAGGTGTATGTGGTTTTATACATATTGTTTCAGGTCTGCAGGTGAAGGTGACTCCTGCTGCAGAGGGACAGAAGACACTGACCTGTAGCACCACCTGTACTCTGACTGACAACCCCACCTACATTTGGTACAAGAACGGACAACGTCTAGATGAGCCTACTACCCAACAATACTCTAGTAATACCCTCGTAGTGTTGGGTCATTCTGTGGACAGTTACTCCTGTACTGTAGAACACCATGAGGACCTTCACTCTCCTGCAGTGTGTGAGTATGAATTAAACTACTATTATACTTAGAAAGTATCAATCATTTAATATCAATGAGAAGAGTATTACTGCTTTATCTATCAATATTCATCATTACATAGAAATTACACACAAAGTCATAGATGTATGCATGTCTATAGTTAGAATGTTCAGTACCTCAAACACTTGAAGAATAGTTTAGTAGACACTCAAGTCCTAAAGTTTCTCCAAATGTATTCTTGTTCATGTTTTGTATAAGTGATAGTTTTAGATAGTTCTCTGACTTTAGATATAATTTATTTTTGACATGACGTCATTTGAGGTAGTATAGTACAGTCCTGACCCTCTGACACATTCTGCTTTACTAGATGCTCCAAAGAACACCTCAGTGTCAGTCAGTCACTCTGGTGAAATAGTGGAGGGCAGTTCAGTGACTCTGACCTGCAGCAGTGATGCCAACCCACCTGTGGACAAATACACCTGGTACAAGAAGAATGGAACCTCACCAAAAGCATCAGGACAGAGTTACAGCATCACTAACATCAGCTCTGAGGACAGAGGAGAATACTACTGTGAGGCCCAGAATGGAAGAGGATCTATTAACTCTACAGCTCTGATGATCATTGTAGCAGGTAAAGTTACATCTTCAATACTTCAATACAAATTTACAGGTTTCAAGCTGATCTTAATCATTGTGTTTTGACTGATTACACTTTGGTTTATAATTATGTGTTGGCTTATGATGTCACAAGTATTATAAGATCCCAAAATATTAACATGTATTGTGTTGATATTCTATAATGTGTTAGATTGTAGATTATAAGAACATGCCATGTACTCATATCATCCATATTTTATTACAGGGAAACAGACTTCAGTTGTGACTGCAGCTGTAGGAATCATAGTGGTTGTTCTGGTTCTCATCCTCTGTTTCTCTGGACTCATGTGTTTCAGGTGAGTGAAGAAGGGAACATTGATATTTGTATTATTCTTTCACCTTAGACCTCTGATTTGTTATTAACTTAATTCATTCATAAATGTATTTATTGGCCCTAATCCCTTAACTGTTAAACTGTATTAGTGACTTCCACTAGAGGTCAGTAGAGAGCAGAACTCACTCTGTCCCTCTTTACAGGAGCTCCACAGGAGGAAGTGATGCTACAACAGACACACAGGTGATTCTATCAGTTATCAGTTATCAGTTACACCAGGGTTTTCCATTCCACCCCCCATGTACAGTCTAGGCCAAACGTTTTGAGAATTACACAACAATTAATTTCCACAAAGTTTGCTGCTTCAGTGTCTTTAAATATTTTTGTCAGATGTTACTATGGAATACTGAAGTATAATTACAAGTATTTCATAAGTGTCAAAGGCTTTTATTGAGAATTACATGAAGTTGATGCAAAGAGTAGAAATTTGCAGTGTTGACCCTTCTTTTTCAAGACCTCTGCAATCCGCCCTGGCAGGCTGTCAATTAACTTCTGGGCCACATCCTGACTGATGGCAGCCCATTCTTGCATAATCGATGCTTGGAGTTTGTCAGAATTTGTGGGTTTTTGTTTGTCCACCTGCCTCTTGAGGATTGACCACAAGTTCTCAATGGGATTAAGGTCTGGGGAGTTTCCTGGCCATGGACCCAAAATATTGATGTTTTGTACCCCGATCCACTTAGTTATCACTTTTGCCTTATGGCAAGGTGCTCCATCACGCTGGAAAAGGCATTGTTCATCACCAAACTGTTCCTGGATGGTTGGGAGAAGTTGCTCTCGGAGGATGTGTTGGTACCATTCTTTATTCATGGCTGTGTTCTTAGGCAAAATTGTGAGTGAGCCCACTCCCTTGGCTGAGAAGCAACCCCACACATGAATGGTCTCAGGATGCTTTACTGTTGGCATGACACAGGACTGATGGTAGCGCTCACCTTGTCTTCTCCGGACAAGCTTTTTTCCGGATGCCCCAAACAAATGGAAAGGAGATTCATCAGAGACAATGACTTTACCCCAGTCCTCAGCAGTCCAATCCCTGTACCTTTTGCAGAATATCAGTCTGTCCCTGATCTTTTTCCTGGAAAGAAGTGGCTTCTTTGCTGCCCATCTTGACACCAAGCCATCCTCCAAAAGTCTTCGCCTCACTGTGCGTGCAGATGCACTCACATCTGCCTGCTGCCATTCCTGAGCAAGCTCTGTACTGGTGGTGCCCCAATCCCGCAGCTGAATCAACTTTAGGAGACGGTCCTGGCACTTGCTGGACTTTCTTGGGCGCCCTGAAGCCTCCTTCACAAAAATTGAACCGCTCTCTTTGAAGTTCTTGATGATCTGATAAATGGTTGATTTAACTGCAATCTTACTGGCAGCAATATCCTTGCTTGTGAAGCCCTTTTTGTGCAAAGCAATGATGATGGCACGTGTTTCCTTGCAGGGAACCATGGTTGACAGAGGAAGAACAATGATTACAAGCACCACCCTCCTTTTGAATTTTCCAGTCTGTTATTCGAACTCAATCAGCATGACAGAGTGATCTCCAGCCTTGTCAACACTCACACCTGTGTTAACGAGAGAATCACTGACATGTCAGCTGGTCCTTTTGTGGCAAGGCTTGTTACGCAGTGGAAATGTTTTTGGGGGATTCAGATCATTTGCATGGCAAAGAGGGACTTTGCAATTAATTGCAATTCATCTGATCACTCTTCATAACATTATGGAGTATATGCAAATTGACATCATACAAACTGAGGCAGCAGACTTTGTGAAAATTAATATTTGTGTCATTATCAAAACTTTTGGCCACGACTGTAGTGCTAGGGCAAAAAACTAAATGTGCACCCAAGGGGGGCCCCAGCTCCAAGTTTGGGAAACCCTGAGTTACAACTCCATTTTTGTTAATTTACGACAGTCTCTTTCATACTATTTTCATTGTTACCTCACTCTCTCTCTCTCCACAGAGTGTCCATCCTGACTGTAACAGTGACACATACACTGCTCTGAACATGAGGACCATGTCCCCTGACTACGACACTCTGGCAGTATGTCTCTTAAAATGAATTTTGTTTGTTTGTGAGTGTGTTTGTGTTTTATACTTGAATGTGTTTAGAGAAAATGATGGAAAGACTGATGTTTCAAAGCACACATGCATTTCCTCCCTCTCTATATCTCTCCCTCTCTCTCTCTCTCCCTCTCTCCCTCTCTCTCTATATCTTTCCCTCTCTCTATATCTTTCCCTCTCTCTCCCCCTCTCTCTCTCCCTCTCTCTCTCTCTATATCTTTCCCTCTCTCTCCCCCTCTCTTTCTCCCTCTCCCTCTCTATCTATATCTTTCCCTCTCTCTCTCTCCCCCTCTCCCTCTATCTCTATATCTTTCCCTCTCTCTCGCTCTCTCTCTTTCTGTCCACAGAGTGTCCATCCTGACCGTACCAGTGAGCCCAACAGCGACATGTACACATCTCTGAACATGAAGACCAGGTCACCAGAGTATGACACCCTGGCAGTAAGTGTGTTTGTGTGTCCATAAACATTTAATGGGAGTATAAATTGCTAATTCAGTATCTTCTTTCAGAATGTGAGGGGATCCTCCCACTGAAAAGAACCACTACAGAACCTGGACAGAAGAGAACCACCACAGAACCTGCACTGAAGAGAACCACCACAGAACCTGGACTGAAGAAAAGTACCTCAGAACATCAACTGAAGAGAACCACCACAGATCCTGGACTAAAGAGAATCACCACCGAATCTGGACTGAAGAGAACCACCACCGAATCTGGACTGAAGAGAATCACCACAGAACCTGGACAGAAGAGCTAAGGTTCCAAACCAAAGCCAGGCCTCACACCTCTATTCTCTTGCTATCATATCTAGATTGTTTTCCAGACCATGAACTTTATCTTTTGAGTAAATGCTGGAATATATTTTGTATATTATGTATATTGATGATAAATGGGATGTTATGCTTCTGCTTTTTTCCAATGAGATTTCCATTTCCATATTTTTTCTTGTGTACTAATCTGTTTACTATCTATAGTTGAAGTTTATATTTCTGATATTTTTCTATGGAATTTTGTCATTTAGGGATTTATAACATCAATAGTCCTATTTTCCTCAGCAACTAATATAAATAATATTGATAAAAGCTTTTTATATTTTTAGCTTTTGGGTCAAGTTTCTTCTGATGTGTTTAATTATGTTTCACTTTGTTTTGCTGTCAGACATTATTCCGCATTTTATGTTTTATATTTTATAATACTATATTGTTTATTTTATTTTAAAAAATGTAATCAGTACATTACATACATTTAAACATTTGCAGTTTTTTACTTTTTCTATTAATTATAATTGTATATCACATAATACTATATTGTTCTGTGTCATGATATCACTTGTTTTGTTGTCACATTTTTCATTATTACGTTTTTTATATACGTTAAATACATGTTTACCTTTGCAGTTTTTACTGTGTGGTTTAGTGTCAATACAGTATAAGCATCATTTTTTAAATAAGATCAACATTTAAGACAATAAATACATAGATTATTTGATCAACTAATAAAACATTGATTCAGAACTATTTCCACTCTGCTCTTGTTTCTTGTATTTCTGCCTATTAGACACATGATGGCGACATTGAATCATTTAACCATGAGTGGCGAGGCCAGCGTTTCCTCAACTCAGTCCTGGGGACCCCAAGGGGTGAATGTTTTGGTTTCTGCCCAAGCACTACACAGCTGATTCAAATAATCAAATCTTGATGATGTGTTGATTACTCAAACACAGAGGCAGTGTTACTTAGTTGTCTTATTAACCTTAGACATATTATTTATATTTATTGAAATGACCCTAGTTTAACCGTTTGTTGTCTCCTCCAGTGAAGGGTATTCAGCTGTAGAAGCACGGCCAGTATTTATTTTCACTAAAACAGCTGTTTTAGGTCTACAGTCGCCTCAACAGCACTCTGTAGGGGAGCACTATGGTGTAGCTGGAGGACAGCTAGTTTTCACCTTCCTCTTCTGGGTAAATTACTTCAATACAGAACCTAGGAGGCTCATGGTTCTCAACCCCTTCCATAGACTTACACAGTAAGTCCTCCAACCTATCAGAGCTCTTGCAGCATGAAGTGACATGTTGTCCGACCAATCAAAGTATCAGATATTTAATCTAGTTCTGAAAGCATAAGATACAGCCAGCTAGCACTATAGTGCATAACATGTGGTGAGTAGTTGACTCAAAGAGAAAGACAATAGTTGAACAGTTTTGAACAAATTCATTTCTTTAAAAATGAAGGAGAAGCAAGAGAGAGTGGGAGAGAGCAAGCAAACTCAACTTTGATTTTTGCTTTCACTTTCACTTACTTAGCCAGCATCTAATGCAGCTAGCTAGTTTAGTTACTCAAACAACCGTCTCAAACAGAGACGGATGGTATGTTCGCTAGCTGGCTACGGCTATCCAACACTGGACCTCTTCCAAGTCAAGGTAAGCTTTTGGTTTTATTCATTTATTGCCACCTGGCCCCACTGGTGTAACTGCTACACTGCTTGCTGACTGTACACTGTACTGCATGATTGTAGCGTGTTTACTAAAGCATTAGTTCTAGTAGCTATGTTGACAATATGTTAGCTAATATGGTAACAATGATGTAGGCTGTGTGTAGCATTAGCAGTCATGATATGAAGGTTTGGCTTGGAAAGTGTTTTTCTCCTGCTCACAGACAGCTGATGTGTTGTGCACTGAAGTCCACAAGTGAAGGGAAAAGGTGAGAGGAGTATAATGCAGAGATGTGAGAAGGAATTCTATAATGGGCAACGTGATCATGCTGTTTGTATATGTCTGCTTTGAAAGTGAACTGTGTTTGAATGTGATCAGAGGTGTATTCATTCCACCGATTCTGTTGAAAAAAGTTTTTTAAACAAAAGCAAATGGAACGAAATGGGCATAAACATACCAGAATTTGTCCAAGAGAAACTATTGTTTGCAACTGTTGGACTAATGATTACATTCTAGATCAGCTAGATGCAGGCCAGAGTGTGCAAGGCAGTATTGAATGTGTCACTGTCTGTCACCTTGATTACTCAAATGTTTCTCTCAACCTGTGCACCTATGTTGTAACCTTTCATTCATATTCTAGGTTGTAACAACCTCATGATGGCTATAGGGAACATTAGAGTATCATGACATGTAGTAGTTAAATATATCCATGTTACATTGAGCTGGTTGAATGGAATATGAATGACAGTCATCCAAAATTCTGTGATAGAAATAAGGCCATACTCATAAAAAATGTGTGTCCTCCTTCATCTTAAATGGTCGTCTGTACTCAATCTCGTAGTCGTAGGCTAACAATATCAGAGCCCAACGTTGCATTCGAAGTGCAGCAAGGGTTGGTATAGCTGATTTTGGTCCAAGGATGGCCAACAGAGGCTTGTGATCTGTCAGCAGTTGGAACTTCCTTCCGTACAGGTATTTGTGAAACTTCTTCACTCCGAATATTATGCTCAGGGCTTCCTTCTCAATTTGAGCATATTTTCTCTCACTTGGTGACAGAGTCCGTGATGCAAATGCAATAGGGTGTTCTTCACCTGACGATAGAACATGTGAGATGACGGCTCCTACTCCGTATGGAGATGCATCACACGCGAGTCTCAGCTTCATCTCTGTGTTGTAGTGGGCAAGCCACTTGCTCTTTAGCAGACGCTGTTTGCAAGTCTTGAATGCTTCTTCGCATTGTGGGGACCAATTCCACTTTGTATCGGCCTGCAGCAGTTGGTGAAGCGGATGCAACAATGTGGACAAGTTTGCCACAAACTTTCCGTAATAGTTCAGGAGAAAGGTGCTCTCCAATGGTTGGTGCTGACACGAGGATGTCGTCCATGAAGCACACAACGTTGTCTATACCGTCCAAGATCTGATCCATTGTGTGTTGGAATATCGCTGGAGCTGTCGAGATTCCATAGGCCAAGCGATTGAATCTGAATAGCCCCTTGTGTGTATTGATGGTCAGATACTGTTCTGACTCCGGATCCAGCTTCAGTTGCTGATAAGCGAATGCCAGGTCCAGCTTACTGAAAACCTTCCCACCAGCTAGAGTGGCAAACAGATCTTCAGCGTTTGGTAGTGGATATTCCTCTGGTAGTATGCAGTGATTTACTGTGACCTTGTAGTCACCGCACATTCTGACGGTCTTGTCTTTCTTTGGGACTACAACAATTGGAGCGGCCCAGTCGCTCCTCGCTACTTTCGTGATTATGTTATTCTTCTGTAGGCGGTCCAGTTCCTTCTCTACTGCTTCCTTAAGAGCATAGGGAACTGGACGTGGTTTGTGAAAGATAGGCTTGGTTCCTTCTTGCACTCTGACTTTGCTGTGAAGTCTTGTATTTCGCCGTAGCCATCTTTGAAAAGTTCTTTGTGCTTCTCCAGCATGTTAGTGAGTGTAGCCTGACTCACTGGTTTGTCCTTTCTCAGACTGAAGATTTCTCCCCAGTTCAACTTGATCTTTTGTAGCCAGTTTCTGCCTAGCAAGGCTGATTTTTCTCCTTTATCAATGACAAGCGGTAGCGTCCATTCCTTCCCCTCATACCAGACTGGTACCTGGATCTGCCCTAACACAGGAATAGTGTCACCAGTGTATGAAGAAAGGCGGATGGACGCTGGCTGAAGAGGGCACTCTTTCAGTTTTTCTTTGTAGAGTCTCTCTGGAACCAGAGATACAGACGCTCCGGTGTCCAGCTGCATTTTTACTGGTTTTCCCGCTAACTACATGTTGAGATAGATTCCATCTTTTTGTTGTTGAGCTGTGTACACTGTGAACAGTTCCAATACTGTTTCAGTTGTACCTTCCTCTTCTTGTGCTGCGTCTGACACTTTGTGCGCTCTTGCTGTGCATTGAGGCTTTACACACTTTCTGTAAATGTCCAACCTTTCCACAATTGGAAATTGGACAGTTGCACTTTACATTTTGGGATCGACATTCACTGTGCTGATGATTATCACCCCCACATCTGTAGCAACTTGGCTTAGACCTTTGAGATGTGGGCTGCTTTGTTCTTGTGTAACCTTGAGGACGGGACTGAGAAAAGTTTGACTTTTGTGAGCCTTTTTCACCACGTGCATCACTGACCTTGTGAACACCTTTCTGACGTTCTGCATATCCCGATAGCTCAATAGTATCCCTGTGGGCAAGCTCGAGTTCAAGTGCGATATCACAGGCTTTCCGAAAGGTCAGGTCCTTCTCTGACAGAAGCCTTCTGTGATATGCTTCACCTGTGTCACGTTCCTGACCTGTTTTTCCTTTTTCTTGTATTTATTTAGTTGGTCAGGGCGTGAGTTGGGGTGGGTTGTCCATGTGTTATTTTTCTATGTCGGGTTGTTTGTGTTCGGCCGGGTATGATTCTCAATCAGAGGCAGCTGTAAATCGTTGTCACTGATTGAGAATCATACTTAGGCAGCCGGGGTTCACGTGTGTGTTTGTGGGTGGTTGTATCTCGTGTCTGTATTCGTGCCACACGGGACTGTTTGTCGGTTCGTTTCTCTTTTGTCATTTTGTTTCGTTAGTGTTCCGTTTATTTTGTTAATAAATAATCATGGACACAAACCACTCCGCATATTGGTCTGATCCTTCTCGCCTCTCCTCCTCGTCCGAGGAGGAGGATTACGACGACCGTTACAACCTGTGAGACCACATACAAACTTGTCTCGAAGAGCATCATCAAGAAATTGTGCAAACTCACATGTACTTGCCAGTCTTTTCAAAACAAGGATGTAGTCAGCCACGGTTTCCCCTTGACTCTGGTGACGTTGGTAAAATCTGAAACATTCTGCAATGAGAATTGGCTTAGGCTTGAAATGCCTTGAAAGAGTTTCAGTTAGTTCTGCATAGTTCAACTCCACTGCTTTTATTTGTTCAATGAGACCTTTCAGCAATCCATTCTCAGTTGGACCCAAAACACTGAGAAATACATCTGCTTTCTTTTCATCTTTGATTTCATTTGCAGCCAGCCAACGCTCAAAACGCTCCAAATAGGAATCAAAATCCTCTTTTGTAGCCTCAAACTCTGGTACTCGACCAATGGTTGCCATTTTCACAGTTAATTGTTCAGTTTCCTTATTCCTTGTATTCCTTAATTTTCATCTAATTCTTCACTTCAGAAGTTTCTGCAATTACTTCATTCACTGCACTCATTTGTAATAATGTACACACCGTGTTACGTTCCTTCTTCCTTTTTTTTTCTTCTTGACAATATTTCTCCACTGAGATCGCCTAATTTCAATGGGTTCAATGACAGTTTTTTTTTTAACCACCAGAGGGCAGTGTCGCTATTCTGGACTCCAATAGTCTTGCTACTTGGCAGCTCCTGAACACTGTACCTGCTAGCAGTGCTTAGCCTTTTTTTACTGGCGAAAGAAAAAAAGAAAAAAACAGACGAATTACATAATTATTTTGAGTTTCATTACTCACGCAACATTCTTCCCTTCAAGCAATTTCCGTTAAAGAAGTTTAACCACCTCATCGCCACTGTAATATTTGTGTTGTGGAGAAATGACCAGGCAGGAGATGGGAGTACAGTTAGTTTTCGTTTAGTCAAAACCTCTTGTGCGCTACAGTTCCCGGGCACACTAGTGTGCATGTGCATTTCCTATTAGGTGTAGTAACGTAACACTTTCGTAATACATCACCGCTTAGTAACAGCATAGTAACTAATATAAACAGATGTAGATCCCAGATACAACAACTATATTGTTCAGTGTCATGATATTACTTGTTAGATTATTAAAAAAAGAATTATTACATATTTAGATACATTAATGATTTTTACATTTGCAGTTTTTCCAGTGTTTTAGTGTCAATACATTATAAGCATCATGTTGTAAATAAGATCAACATTTAAGACAATAAATACATTGATTATTTGATCAACTAATAATACATTGATTCATAACTATTTTCTCTCAGCTCTTGTTTCTTGTATTTCTGCCTATTAGACACATGATGGTGACATTGAATCATTTAACCATGAGTGGCGAGGCCAGCATTTCCTCAACTCAGTCCTGGGGACCCCAAGGGGTGAATGTTTTGGTTTTATCCCAGGCACTACACAGCTGATTCAAATGATCAAATCTTACGGTCGAGTTGATTACTCAAACACAGAGGCAGTGTTACTTAGTTGTCTTATTAACTTCAGAAATATTATTTCACTGAAATGACCCTAGTTTAACCCTTTGTTGTCTCCTCCAGTGAAGGGTATTCAGCTGTAGAAGCACGGCCAGTATTTATTGTCACTAAAAAGGCTGTTTTAGGTTTACAATAGCCTCAACAGCACTCTGTAGGGTAGCACCATGGTGTAGCTGGAGGACAGCTAGTTTTCGTCCTCCTCTGGGTACAATGACTTCAATACAAAACCTAGAGGCTCATGGTTCTCAACCCCTTCCATAGACTTACACAGTAATTATGACAACTTCCGGAGGACGTCCTCCATCCTATCAGAGCTCTTGCAGCATGACCTGACAAGTTGTCCGACCAATCAAAGTATCAGATATTCAATCTAGTTCTGGAAGCATAAACTACAGCCAGCTAGCACTGTAGTGCATAAAATGAGGTGAGGAGTTGACTCAAAGAGAAAGACAATAGTTGAACAGTTTTGAACAAATACATTTCTTTAAAATGAAGGAGAAGCAAGAGAGAGTGGGAGAGAGCTAGCAGACTATTTAGTTGTATTTTTTCCCTTTCACTTTCACTTACTTAGCCAGCATCTAATGCAGCTAGCTAGTTCAGCCTACTCAAACAACCGTCTCAAACAGAGAGGGATGGTATGTTCGCTAGTTGGCAATGGCTATCCAACACTGGACCTCTTCCAAGTCAAGGTAAGCTTTTGGTGTAACTGCTACACTGCTTGCTGACTGTACACTGTACTGCATGATTGTAGCTTGTTTACTAACACATTAGTTCTAGTAGCTATGTTGACAATACGTTAGCTAATATGGTAACAATGATGTAGGCTGTGTGTAGCGTTAGCAGTCATGATATGAAGGTTTGGCTTGGAAATGTTTTTTCTCCTGCTCACAGACAGCTGATGTGTTGTGCACTGAAGTCCACAAGTGAAGGGACCAGGCGAGAGGAGTATAATGCACAGATGTGAGAAGGAATTCTACAATGGGCAACGTGATCATGCTGTTTGAATGTGATCAGAGGTGTATTCATTCCACCGATTCTGTTGAAAAACGAAATCAAAAGGAACGAAATGGGGATAAACATACCTGAATTTGTCAAAAATGTACTCAAATGTTTCTCTCGACCTGTACACCTACGTTATAACCTTTCATTCAAAAGCTAGGATGTAGCAACCGCATGATGGCTATAGGGAACATTACTGTATCATGACATGTAGTAGCTTAAACATATCCATGTTACATTGAACGGGGAGAATGGAATATGAATGACAGTCATCCAAAATGCTGTGTCTGTCTGTCTGTCTGTCTGTCTGTCTGTCTGTCTGTCTGTCTGTCTGTCTGTCTGTCTGTCTGTCTGTCTGTCTGTCTGTCTGTCTGTCTGTCTGTCTGTCTGTCTGTCTCTCCGCCATAGTATAGACAGAATGCACTACCAGACCCCACCATAGGGGGCAAAGTATGTACAGACTTCACTACCAGACCCCATCAAAGGGTGCATAGTATAGACAGGCTGCACTACCAGACCCCACCACAGGGGGCATGGTCTATACAGAATGCACTACCAGACCCCACCACAGGGGGCATAGTATATACAGACTGCACTACCAGACCCCACCACACGGGGCATAGTATATACAGAATGCACTACCAGACCCCACCACAGGGGGCATCGTTTTCACAGACTGCATTACCAGACCCCACCACACGGGGCATAGTATATACAGACTGCACTACCAGACCCCACCACAGGGAGCATAGTATATACAGACTGAACTACCAGACCCCACCACAGGGGGCATAGTATATACAGACTGCACTATCAGACCGCACCACAGGGGGCATAGTATATACAGACTGCACTACCAGACCCCACCACAGGGGGCATAGCCATTATTAGAGGAGTTTGATTTCTGATTTAATCAAAATACTACAACAAAGAAATACATGCTGTACGTCTAACATTGATTTATTGTGAGGTTTAACAACAATGTTTCCTGAGGGGAGGACCTCTCCCCCCCTTCAGGATTCCAGTGGTGGACCTCTCCTCCCCTCAGGATTCCAGTGGTGCACCTCTCCTCCCCTCTGGACTCCGGTGGTGGACCTCTCCTTCCCTCAGGACTCCAGTGGTGGACTCTCCTCCCCTCATGACTCCAGTGGTGGACCTCTCCTCCCCTCAGGATTCCAGTGGTGGAGCTCTCCTCCCCTCCGTACTCCAGTGTTGGACCTCTCCTCCCCTCAGGATTCCAGTGGTGGACCTCTCCTACCCGCAGGAGCCCAGTGGGGGACCTCTCCTTCGCCTCCGTACACCAGTGTTGGACCTTTCCTCCCCTCAGGATTCCAGTGGTCGACCTCTCCTCCCCTCAGGATTCCAGTGGTGGACCTCTCCTCCCGTCTGGACTCCAGTGGTGGACCTCTCCTCCCCTCTGGGCTCCAGTGTTGGACCTCTCCTCCCCTCAGGATTCCAGTGGTGGACCTCTCCTCCCCTCAGGACTCCAGTGTTGGACCTCTGCTCCCCTCAAGACTCCAGTGTTTGAACTCTCTTACCCTCAGAATTCCAGTGTTGGACCTCTTGTCCCCTCAGGACTCCAGTTTTGGACCTCTCCTCCACTCAGGATTCCAGTTGTGGACCTCTCCTCCCCTCAAGACTCCAGTGTTTGACCTCTCTTACCCTCAGGATTCCAGTGGTGGACCTCTTCTCCCCTCAGGACTCCAGTTTTGGACCTCTCCTCCCCTCAAGACTCCAGTGTTTGACCTCTCCTCCCCTCAGGATTCCGGTGGTGGACCTCTCCTCCCCTCAGGACTCCAGTGTTGGACCTCTCCTCCCCTCTGGACTCCAGTGGTGTATCTCTCTTCTCCTCTCCTCTGGACTCCAGTGGTGGACCTCTCCTCCCCTCATGACTCCAGTGGTGGACCTCTCCTCTCCTCCCCTCTGGACTCCAGTGGGTTAGTATATTTATTCTGGTTATTCCACAGTATACATTTCTACTGTTATAGGTTCTTTATGCTGTCTCAAATAGCACCCTGTTCATATATTCCTTGTATTTTGACTGTGGTCAACTTCCTCCCTTCCTCTCCTTCTTCTATATTCTGTGCTGTAGGTGAGATAGAGAGTGTCAGAGTTCTACATTCTGATTCTATGTTTTGTATTGTAGGTGTGGGAAGATCGAGAGTATCAGAGTTCTACAAGAGAGATTATGTGCCTTTGTCAACTTCAAGAATCCCAACATGTCCACTTGCACCTTGGAGAGGCTAAAGGTGAGAGGTGGGATGAAACATAATGCTGTCATATGCATTTAACTATGTGAGATGTGCTTTCAATTTTTTAGCTTGAACTTAAGGAGTGTGTACTTTTGGGACCATGCTATTGGTTCAATTGTATTTTTGGGACTAATGGTTCCATTGTACTTTTGAGACTATACTATTGGTTCCATTGTACGCTTAGTACTATGCTATTGGTTCTATTGTACTTTTGGAACTATGCTATTGGTTCCATTGCACTTTTAGGATAATCTTTATTTAACCTTTATTTAACCAGGCAAGTCAATTAAGAACAAATTCTTATTTACAATAGCGGCCTGGCGAGAGGCAAAAGGTCTCCTGTGGGAACGGGGGCTTAAAAAAAGGCAATGCAAACTAGTGACATGGACTGACAACTAGAAACAGCTACATGTCTCAATAACTTGTTCATCTATTTGTCGTTTGAACTCCTCCAAGGAAAGACATTCCAAGATCAAGGGGCTGAATAATGAAAGGACTTTTTTCCATGTTTGGTTCTAATTTTCGGTAGTGTTAGTATAAAACAAGATTGAGATGTGAGTTTGTATGTGTTCTCATTTCCTGCTAGAAGAGGAGATATATAACAGGCAGACTATATTGCAGTCACCTGCCTGCTCTCACAAACATTAGTCCTTCTCCTTTTTTACCTAAAGGGGTACTATAATTCAAAATCAAATATCTAAATGATCTATGGTTTGACCATCTTAAAACAATTCCATATGTCAGCTAGTAGAACCCCCCAAACGGCTCAGACTTCTAGATGTTCAGAAACCCAGTGTCAGAGGGAGCAACGTCCAGCACCTAGACACACAAATCACATCAAATTGTATTAGTCACATGCTCCAAGTACAACAGGTGTAGACCTTACTGTGAAATGGTTAATGACAAGCCCTTACCTTACAATGCAGTTGTTTTTATGTAAGTTTGTAAATGCTACAAAAAAAAGATCACAATAAAATAAAAATAACGAAGCAGCAATAACCAATTACATAAAAGATTATTCATTGTCATTTAAAAAAAACACACATCATACAGACACAATGGGACACAATAATCCCAGACAGACAGACAGACCTAGTTATATGCATGTCAGGGTTCACTTTGGGTCCGTTGTTCTGAAGATCAGTGAGCTGAACACATCTCTTTCACACAAGAACACACTGGAAACTCAGAGCAGTTTGCCTTGGCCTTGGCATCATGTCAGCTCACTGTTGTCTGTTGTTTCTAACTAGCTAATGTTGATAGCTTAATGTTAGCTAACTAGTTAGCTCACAAGCTAAGTATGGGGTCTTGCTGTAATTCAGTGGCAGCGCATCGTATTGTTCACAATCCAGTACATTCAGAGCAGTGTGATTCGCAAAATTGCTTGCTTATCGCTGAATAACAGCAGCTTCATGAAAATAACAGTATTTTTACATGCGTGACTGTTTTATTCTCTATATATTTTTGACATTTTCTACCTTCTATTTGTATATTTTCATTGAACTAGTAGGGACATATGAAGCCTGGAAGCTGCAGTAATGTTGAGATGTCAGTAGGGAGAGCTCTAGTCTAGAACACTGGTACCAAACATACTCCCATTTCATCTGTTCTGGAACCTTCAGTACCAGCTGATGAGGAGTGATGGGAATGGGTCACATTGTGTCTCTTGTAAAACATGTAGGTCCACTCCTCAAATAAAGAAATGTAACTACAGTATTCTGACTTTAGACCATTTTCTATTTAGATACAGTAACATCCCTTATGTGACATGCTGTTGCTGCATGTTAATGCCCTGACTAGGCTACTTTTAAAATGTGTCAACCACAGAACTCACACTTAGGCTATGCCTGCTTCTACTAATACTTACAGTAGACTACTTCTTGTTTCCACTCAGTGACAGTAAGTTGACTACCTGTTCAAGACCTCTCCCTTCACTTCACTCTGTAAGTACACTTGACAATATCTTGTTATATAGTTTTAGTTTTGATGTTTTTAGCCAAACATCACATGACTTCCTGTATCTTTGTTCTTGTTGGTTTATTTTGAACTGTGTTTTGGTTGTTACATCAGGGCCTGTTTTCATAAAGTGTCTCAGACGGTCCGTATAATTATTATCTAAAAGGCTAAACTGATCCCAGATCAGCTCTCCTACTCTGATACACTTTGTGAATACTGACCCTGGACTGCGGTTTCATGTGTTTAATTTGTGTGTGTGTGTGTGTGTGTGTGTGTGTGTGTGTGTGTGTGTGTGTGTGTGTGTGTGTGTGTGTGTGTGTGTGTGTGTGTGTGTGTGTGTGTGTGTGTGTGACTGTGTGTGTGTGTGTGTGTGTGTGTATACATGCATTTTGACATATTCATCTGATTGTTAGATATACAGTCACGACCAACATTATTGGCACCCATGACAAATACTGAGCTATATTGTGTACTACAAAAGACAGGATGTACGTTGTACATGTGGTTTCACATAAAGACTTGTGCATGCTATTTTAAGAGCTCTGAGAGCAACAGATTGTGGTGGAGATATTTTGAAAATGGCCTAAAGTAAGAGTGAGAGAAAGAGTGATTGGACTGAGTGGATGCTTCATAAGAGGTTAACTTCTTGTCACTACAGGGGGTGCTGTTTCAACTTCGACATTTTGCGTCTCCAAATTAAACTGCCTCGTACTCAATTCTTGCTCGTACAATATGTATATTATTATTACTATTGGATAGAAAACAATCTCTAGTTTCTAAAACCGTTTGAATTATGTCTGTGGGTGAACCAGAACTCTTTCTACAGCGAAAATCATGACAGGACATGCGAAGGTCTGAAAAATAGTCTCTGATCTCGGATCAGTTTTAAGCTCTGTGTGTGCCCTATGGATCGAAATGAACTGCACCCGCCTTCCCCTGGATGTCAGTAACCAATGAGAAGTGGAATGGCGTCTCTACGTGTTTCTCAGAGTTTATAAAAGGCAATGGAGTGACGTGTCCCTTCTTTTCGTCGCTCGCCAGAACGCAAGAGAGGATATCAGAATGGCATGCTCAAAAGCTCTCGTTATTGACGAAAGATATATCCGTCTGTGATTTAATTCGATATAGGTGTTAGAAACATCATAACGAAGTTATTTGAAACCGATTTATATCAGTTTATGCGAGTATATTGCTATTTTTCCGAATTTCCTTAGTATTGCGTTTGAGGATTTGGACATGTGTGTGCCGTGTAGCTATTGTTAGCTACTAGTTCCGAAGTTGAAGAGGACGTTTTACAACAAAGCAACCATTCTTTTGGACAAAGGACACATTGCCCAAGATACTGATGGAAACTCGTCCAAAAGTAAGAGCTATTTATGATTTTATTCCGTATTTATGTGGAAAAATGTAAACGCAGTGGTCGGCCATTGTTGCGGCACTAGTCTGGCTGTAACGCACACTGTATGTCTAGTAATGTTAATTTTAAAAATCTAAATCAGCGGTTGCATTAATAACCAATGCATCTTTCATTAGCTGTCCAACCTGTATTTTTTTAGTCAATCTAATCGCTGTGTATTTTTCAGAAATGTTTTAAGATGAGTAATTAGGTAATACACGTTGCTCTCTGTAGTTATTCTAGTCGCTTTGGGTGAGTTTTGTGATACTGGCTGCAATGGTAAACTGTGATTTATACCTGAAAAATGCAAATTTTTCTAAAAAAACATATGCTATACCATAAATATGTTATCAGACTGTCATCTTATGAAGTTGTTTCTTGGTTAGTGGCTATATATATCTTTATTTAGTCGAATTAGTGATAGCTACTGATGGAGTAAAAAACTGGTGGAGTAAAAAAAGTGGTGTCTTTTGCTAACGTGGTTAGCTAATAGATTTACATATTGTGTCTTCCCTGTAAAACATTTTAAAAATCAGAAATGATGGCTGGATTCACAAGATGTTGGGCTTTCATTTGCTGTATGCTGTGTATTTTTCAGAATTGTTTCAGGATGAGTATTTAGGTAATTGACGTCGGTCTCTGTAATTATTCCTGCTGCTTCCAACGCTATTTCAGATTGCAGCTGCAATGTAGAACTGTGATTTATACCTGAAATATGCAAATTTTTTAAATAAAACATATGCTATACCATAAATATGTTATCAGACTGTCATCTTATGAAGTTGTTTCTTGGTTAGTGGCTATATATATCTTTATTTAGTCGAAATTGTGATAGCTGCCCATGCAGGAAAAAACTGGTGGAGTAAAAAAAGTGGTGTCTTTTGCTAACGTGGTTAGCTAATAGATTTACATATTGTGTCTTCCCTGTAAAACATTTAAAAAATCAGAAATGATGGCTGGATTCACAAAATCTGTATCTTTCATCTGGTGTCTTGGACTTGTGATTTAATGATATTTAGATGCTTGTATTTACTTGTGACGCTATGCTAGGCTATGCTAGTCAGCTTTTTTACTGTGGGGGGTGCTCCCGGATCCGGGTTTGGTAGCAGTGAAAGGTTAAAGAGTAGAATTAACATGAGACACAGTGATGGTGGGTTGTGTTTAGGAGTAGTATTAACATGAGACACAGTGATGATGGGTTGTGTTTAGGAGTAGTATTAACATGAGACACAGTGATGGTGGGTTGTGTTTAGGAGTAGTATTAACATGAGACACAGTGATGATGGGTTGTGTTTAGGAGTAGTATTAACATGAGACAAAGTGATGGTGGGTTGTGTTTAGGAGTAGTATTAACATGAGACAGTGATGGTGGGTTGTGTTTAGGAGTAGTATTAACATGAGACACAGTGATGTGGGTTCGTTGGTTTAGATAAACACAATCACTTTCCTGTCTGTCCTCTGACAGGCCTCCTGAATCATATCAGAAATGTATATATGCACATTAGACTTTATAGAATATGGTCCTCTGTAGCTCAGTTGGTAGAGCATGGCACCTGCAACGTGATGGTTTTGTTCCCTGGACCACCCATACGTAAAATATATGCACATATAACTAACTGTAAGTCGCTTTGGATAAAGGCATCTGCTAAATGACATTATTTATGGACAGCAGACTACAACACACTACACAGTCAATACAGCAGGCTATGGTGATGTTCATTGATGCCTCTGATAGATTAAGCTACTACTAGTACTGTACAACAGAGGAGGCTGGTGGGCAGAGATATAGGAGGAATGGCTGGAATTAATGGAACAGTATCCATTCATTCTATTTATATTACTGCACAAATGAATAAGGACATCAGGACTGGAGGCTGCAGTAATGTTGAGATGCCAGTAGGGAGAGCTCTAGTCTAGAACACTGCAGTAATGTTGAGATGCCAGTAGGTGGAGCTCTAGTCTAGAACACTGCAGTAATGTTGAGATGCCAGTAGGGCGAGCTCTAGTCTAGAACACTGCAGGAATGTTGAGATGCCAGTAGGCAGCGCTCTAGTCTAGAACACTGCAGTAATGTTGAGATGCCAGTAGGGAGAACTCTAGTCTAGAACACTGCAGTAATGTTGAGATGCCAGTAGGGAGAACTCTAGTCTAGAACACTGCAGTAATGTTGAGATGCCAGTAGGGAGAACTCTAGTCTAGAACACTGCAGTAATGTTGAGATGCCAGTAGGGAGAACTCTAGTCTAGAACACTGCAGTAATGTTGAGATGCCAGTAGGGAGAACTCTAGACTAGAACACTGGAACCTTCTGTACCACTTTGATGCAGCTGATGAGGAGTGTACGTACATTGAATGGGTTTGTTTAATAGAATGAATGACATCATGGAACTGACCAAATGTAAATGGAACTTTGACCTGTTCCATGTAGAACTCAGAGGGACAAGGCAACACATTCTAAGATATTATAAACATTCAATATAGAATAGTCAACATATTGTTAACATGGTTCTGTATTTAAATAAAAGTGGAAATGGGGGACATTTTGTCCATTATAGAAATGTAGGGCCCATTTTAATACAGTAACCTCCCTTTTCTGACATGCTGTTCTGGTCCTCATGCATGTTAATGTCTTAAAGAGGATGGAGAGGACAGTTCTGCATCAGATACTTGTGTTCTACTTTAAATATGTATCAACCACAGAACTGACACTTACTAGCAGTTTCCACTCACTACCAGTAAGTTGACTCACTGTAGAAGACCTCTCCCCTTTACTTCACTCTGTAAGTACTCTTGACAATATCTTGAAATATCGTTTTTGGTTATTTGTTTTTAGTAATGTGTCATATACTTGAGGGTAATGTATCATTTTACTTCTTGTTATGTTTTGAGCTGTGTTTTGGTTGTTACATCAGGGCCAGTATTCATAAAGTGTCTCAGTGTGGGAGTGTTGATCTACATAGTGATGAGATGATTAACCAGGGTAAAAAAGACATGCAGACAAACATTGTAACACTGCAGTGTGTGTGTCTGTTTGTGTCAGTCTGTGTGTGTGTACGTGTTTGCCCCCATGTGTGTGAATGACACAATGGATTTAGCTGACGGCCCTTTAGGACCAGACTGATAGGGAGTAGGGTTGACATCTATACTGTGTAGGACGTGTGTTTTAACTTTTCTACATCCATAACAACCAGCTCTCTAGACTTTGATACAGACTCCATGGGACTTATGGGCCTTCACCACAGATGGGGGGGGGGGGGGTGTGAGAGAGTCACTTGCTGTTTAGACTCACAGCTTTCAGGTAGAAGCTATCATTGAACCTGTTGGTCAGTCTTTAGGCTGCTGTACAGCTTGACGGACCGTAGAGGATTGAACATTTATCCTCCTATATTTGGGGTTCTGAGAATAAAACAGCTTCAGCACAATCGATGTAGAAATATGTGTTTACAGTTCTACAGATCTGTTCAATAAGTTGTTGTTGATAATATACTTAGTCAGTTGCACAATTGAATGCATTAAACCAACATGTGTCTTCTGCATTCAACCAAACCCCTCTGAATCAGAGAGGTGTGGGGGGCTGCCTTAATCAACGTTCATGTCAGCACCACCCAGGATCAGCTGTTGTGGGGTGCAACTACCTTGCTCCAGGGCAAATTGGCAGATTTTTCCACCTTGCCTGCACATTTATTTGAACCAGCAATGTTTCAGTTACTGGCCTAACTCTCTTAACCACTAGGCTACCTGCCAAAACAGCTGACACACCATATTGCCAAACCATTATGATGAATGTTATTTACACACCATCCACTCAAGGCTGTGATGATGATGTGTTGTTATATCTGCATCCCAAATGACACCATATTCCCTATAGAGTGCACTACTTTTGACTAGAGCCCTACCTGCTGCCCCTGATGGTTTGTATGTAGTTATTCACCAGCTAGAGTGCACTACTTTGACTAGAGCCCTACCTGCTGCCCCTGATGGTTTGTATGTAGTTATTCACCAGCTATAGAGTGCACTACCTTTGACTAGAGCCCTACCTGCTGCCCCTGATGGTATGTATGTAGTTATTCACCAGCTATAGAGTGGACTACTTTGACTAGAGCCCTACCTGCTGCCCCTGATGGTTTGCATGTAGTTATTCACCAGCTATAGAGTGCACTACTTTGACTAGAGCCCTACCTGCTGCCCCTGATGGTATGTATGTAGTTATTCACCAGCTATAGAGTGCACTACTTTGACTAGAGCCCTACCTGCTGCCCCTGATGGTATGTATGTAGTTATTCACCAGCTATAGAGTGAGTTGTTGTTTATGTTTCTGAGACTGCAGGTTGGGAGATGCAACAATGGCCTTGAGAACAACAGGAAGTGTGTTGGTGGTCTTTCTCTGGTCTGTAGCAGGTATGGTCTCATTCTTATCTTTTAGTTGCTCTGTTTATCAATCTACAGACATTTCTAAAAGGATAAGAGTCATAATGTTATTCTGATCTGTTCTGTTAGGAGTCTCCACTTCACTGTAAATAGTTATCTTTCACACCTCACTGAGTAATGCTTATCTGTGGTTTCCTTCACACTCAACTCAGCAACTATGGCAACAAAGTGTGGACAAACCCTACTGTCAGCGCGAACCAATAGACCTTGTCCTAATTCTGATACTATTGTGTTGTGTGACTGTTTCAGTGGTACTGGGTCAGTATGGCTGGAGAGTGACACACACCACTCAGAGTATCTGTGCCTTGAAGGGCTCAACAGTGGATCTGTCCTGCTCCTACACATATCCCAGAGGTCAAACAGTCACAACAACCACATGGTATAACTGGAGGAGTGGTGTTGGGTATACTTCTGATATCCAAGATAAGAATGAGGGCCGTATGGAGTACCGAGGGAACAAGGAGAATGACTGCACCCTGAGAATCACAGACCTGAAATGGAGTGATGCTGCAACATATTATTTCACGTTTACAACAACGTCCTACTCATGGACTCCTCGCTCTGACTATGTCACTCTCATTATTACAGGTATTGTGATATTGTACATGGAATAACGCACCACTTCAAATGACAAATATTATATTAATTCTTCACAACAGATTAATCTTAACTTGTGACACAACAGATCCACAGTAATATGTTTACTTAAATCAATAGATTACATGATTTATGGCACACAGATTTACACGTTTGTCTCAAATTAGGACTAGGCCCAATGAGAACAGTACAATTGTATTAATCTAGAGCGGATTGTTCAGTTGTGTTTTAATACACTCTCTGCATTCAGAACTGCAGGTCGAGGTAACATACACAGGTAATAGGAAGACACTGACCTGTAAAACCACCTGTACTCTGACTGACAACCCCACCTACATCTGGTACAAGAACGGACAACATCTAGATGAGAGCACCTCCCGCCAGTACAAAGACCAAGTCTCCAGAAACTATGTAGACAGCTTCTCCTGTGCTGTAAAAGGCCATGAGGAGCTCCGCTCTCCTGCAGTGTGTGAGTGTGAATCTAATATGGAATCTCATGTATACAGAATGTTTGTACTAAGTCCTTTTGGTCTCACTGTATAATTTGATAGGGCTTGGCTTTTATGAAAATAACTGACAATACTGTATAATGTACTAATGTGATTCCATTATGTTGCAGGTGTCCAGGATCAGAGCTGCAACAGAGTGACTTACACCAAGAGGGCAATCTGTGCCTTGAAGGGGTCAACAGTGGACATATCCTGTACTTATGTTGGTTATTATTACACCACATCAACATTCTGGTTTAGAAGTGATAAGTCGACCCCTGAAGACCTAACCACAGACCCAGGGTATGCAGGTCGTGTGGAGTATGCAGGAGAGAAGGAGAGAGGTCACTCCACCCTGAGAATCACAGATCTGAGAGAAGAGGACTCTGCTGAGTACAAGTTCATATTCACCACACAGACCTCAAGATGGGGATACAGCTTCCCTGGAACAACTCTGACTGTCTCAGGTAACACTGAACACATGATCATGTTTATACATATATTTCTATTTGATGTTTAATTCTACATTTTTAAAATCCATAATACACTATTGGTTTTATTATGTTATTGTCATTTACTCTGTATTCAGACCTGCAGGTGAAGGTGACTCCTGCCACAGAGGCAGGGAAGAGGACACTGACCTGTAGCACCACCTGTACTCTGACTGACAACCCCACCTACATCTGGTACAAGAACGGTCACAAAGTAAAGGAGGACACTTCCAGCCTGTACTCAGACTCCTTTAGTGATGCAGACAGTTACTCCTGTGCTGTAAAAGGCCATGAGGATCTCCACTCTCCTGCAGTGTGTAAGTGTGGACTTTTACATACAACATTTGTTTCAGGTTGTCAGACAATCATTATTTAATTTGCTGTGAATGTGACATCCACTTCTGCTTTAGGTCCGTCTGCTTTGCCACGCAGTGTTGAACGAGCTTCAAGATATATAATCAAATTCATGAAAATGCAGTCAATGGATGAATTTACTTCTACCAGATACCTTTCATTACGTTTTTGCACTTGTACACCTTTGCACTACTTTTTTGAGCAATGAAGACCCATGAAAAAATAACTACCAAAGTTTAAAAACTACAAAGCTGAGGGGATAGTCACAACCTGGTTACTTTCACAGCATATGATTTTAACATTGTTGATTTTTTGTCCCATTTATATTTGGAGGTGGGTAGCCCCGATTGGCGTCACTCGTTAGTCAGTATGTGTTACAACTGTGCTGGCATGTGGGGTTTTATTTTGTTTGCCTCTTCTTGGGCAAATCTTGTGGGCGCTCATGTCTTTTTGGTTCCAGTTGTTGTTGATAGTCAATTTTCAATGGACACCCCCATGAGTGTCTTTCAGAACCCACTGGTCTCATTTTTGTCTTTGTCAGTGACTCTTTTAATAAATTCCACTTTTGTTTTGGTTACATTTTAGGTTTTCTTGCTGAGGAACGTAACAGCATAAGTGTATACAGTAGATATTGTAATTAAGAATTTTATAAAGGTGTTATATTGTCTTGTATTTCAGGTAAGAAGTGTTGGAGTGTGACTTACACCCATCCGAAGATCTGTGCTTTAAAGGGGTCAACAGTGGACATATCCTGCTCTTACACATTTCCCAGTAATCATGAGATCAAAACAGCTTTCTGGTTTACTAAATTGTCTGGTATGGAGGCTGAAGATCTGAGCTCAATGCCAGGGTGTGAGGGTCATATAGAGTACCTTGGGGATAAGAAGAGTAACTGTACCCTGAGAATCACAGACCTGAGATTGAGTGACTCTGCTGGGTACAGGTTCAGATTCATAACATCTGGAGAAAAGTTTACTGGCTCACGTGTCTCCCTGACTGTCACAGGTAATCTGTCACTCATCTCACATCTATGACACATATCTAGATAGCTGTAATGTGAGTGTTGATTTGTATGTATGCTAATGAGTATGTTGTGTTTTAATCTGTTTAATTTATTCTATGGAACCCAGGACTTCCTGGAAAACAGTGGAAATGATTACAGAGTTTACTGTCCTGGCTAAATATATCAAATGAATGACCGTAATTACCTTATTAAAAATGCAGTCATACAGACACTGCAGTGTTATGTAACAGGGAAAAAAACGAATATAATATTTCACATAAGAGGACATATATAGGAGGAAAATAATGATTTGTTTCATTTTATTCTAGATGTTGTGTTGGAGATGGATCCTACATCTGTGTCAGAGGGGGAGAATGTCACACTGACATGTAGAACCAACTGTACACTGGTCCCCAACACAGCCTTCAGTTGGTATAAGAATGGACAGCCTATACCAAACAGCAACACCTCCTCTCCTGTCTATATCCTGTTCTCAGTCAGCAGTGAGGATACAGGCAGATACTCCTGTGCTGTAGAAGGCCATGAGGATCTCCCCTCTGCTGAAGAGACTCTCACTGTCACATGTAAGTACATTGGAGGTTTAGATGTCCAGTTTGATATACTGATCATGCTGATACTTGAATTGAAAATAGATTGTTTCCACATAAATATATCTATCAATCAATATTTTAGTGTGTAACATCCTGTCACTCCCTGACCATAGAGAGCCCTCGGTTCTCTATGGTGTTTAGGTCAGAGCGTGACTAGGGGGGTGTTCTAGTCATTTATTTTCTATGTGGCTGGTTTGTATGGTTCCCAATTAGAGGCAGCTGGTAATCGTTGCCTCTAATTGGGGATCATATTTAGGAGGCCCTTTCTCCCACCTGCTTTGTGGGGTATTGTTTTTGAGTGAGTGCATGTTGCACCTCAGTACTGCACGGTCGTTGTTTGTTTCTTGGTTTATTTTAAGTTTCACTAAAAATAAAGATGTGGAACTCCAATCACGCTGCGTCTTGGTCCGTCTCTCCACACGATCGTGACTCATCCATTTCCCTGAATGTGCTTTACCACAATGTCATCATTATTTTTAGTGATTCTGTTTCAGAATTTATTTTGCTCTGAATTAATCATTTATTATAATTTATAAATTATTTCAAACTCACCCGTAAAATGTAAACACAAGTGTTGCTATAAATAAATACAATGTATTTTACACCAGATGGTCCAAGGAACACCTCAGTGTCAGTCAGTCCCTCTGGTGAAATAGTGGAGGACAGTTCAGTGACTCTGACCTGCAGCAGTGATGCCAACCCACCTGTGGACAAATACACCTGGTACAAGAAGAATGGAGCTTCACTGACAGGATCTGAAAACACCTTCCTCATCACCAACATTAACTCTGAGGACAGTGGAGAATACTACTGTGAGGCTGAGAGTATATATGGGAGTCTCAACTCTTCTTCTGTGTCTGTGGACGTTCAGTGTTAGTACACCTAACCTCATCTTTTGATCAGAGGATCACATTTAAATGCATATTTCAATAACAAGTAAAACACTATTTAAAACACTATTGTCACATATTGTCCACCAGATGGCCCAAAGAACACCTCAGTGTCAGTCAGTCCCTCTGGTGAAATAGTGGAGGACAGTTCAGTGACTCTGACCTGCAGCAGTGATGCCAACCCACCTGTGGACAAATACACCTGGTACTTTCAAAATGAGACTTTTCTAAATGGATTTGAACAGATCTACAACATAAGTAAGTTCAAGTCTAAGGACAATGGACATTACCACTGTGAGGCCTGGAATGGAAGAGGATCTAGGAACTCTACAGCTCTGATGATCATTTTACCAGGTGAAGTTTCATCTTCAATATTTCAACACAAAATTATGTTACAAACTAATATTAATAATTACACTTTGGCTTATACTGTTTTTTAATTATATATACGTTGAGATGAGATCCCTTAACAAACATTGTATTATTGTCCTGTACTACGTTTATTTTCAGTTTATAACATGCCAGCACTCGTATCATCTACATTATCTTTTAGAGAAACAGTCCTCAGTTCTGACTGCAGCTGTAGGAATCATAGTGGTTGTTCTGGTTCTCATCCTCTGTCTCTCTGGACTCATGTGGTTCAGGTGAGTGATCTTTTAACGATTATTTCACTCTAACACTTTTTATTAACTTAATTTAATCATTGATTGTTTCATTCATTCTTTCAAGAATAAATTCATTAATTAATTTAAAAACAGAAAGAAGGCCTCCAAATCCATCTCTGACACAAGAGACAGAGCAGAGAATGTACAGGTGAGTCTGTTACTATCAGATTATTTGTATTGCTTTGTGGGACATTTCTACTCATTATGTTGTCTGTCCTCTCTCTCCATCAGGGAGACTCTAGTCCAGTGTATGACAACATCTCAGGCATGACCATGACCTCTACTGCAGCACAGACAGCAGCCACCGTCGACCAGGATGACGTTCACTATGCCAGCGTCCACTTCTCTCGCTTCAAAAACCAGGAAGTGCCTCTGTACTCCACCGTCCAAGTGCCTCAGCCCCAGAAAGAGGATGAGGATGTCCAGTACGATGCTGTGAAATTCAACCTCCCAGTGCTGCCAACCGGTGAGCATATTCTGCCAATACAACAACAGTGCCATTTCTAGAGCATTGTGAAAACACCACATTAAAATAACAGTGCCATTTCTAGAGCATTGTGATACACCACATTAAAATAACAGAGCCATTTCTAGAGCATTGTGGATACACCACAATAAAATAACAGTGCCATTTCTAGAGCATTGTGATACACCACATTAAAATAACAGAGTCATTTCTAGAGCATTGTGATTCACCACATTAAAATAACAGAGCCATTTCTAGAGCATTGTGATTCACCACATTAAAATAACAGTGCCATTTCTAGAGCATTGTGATTCACCACATTAAAATAACAGAGTCATTTCTAGAGCATTGTGATACACCACATTAAAATAACAGAGCCATTTCTAGAGCATTGTGATACACCACAATAAAGCAGAAGTTGGCTTTTTTACAACCAAATTTCTATTTTATGTAAATACCATGTTATAGAAAGGTCCAGACACCTTTTTTTATGATTTCACTTGTTTTAAAGAAACTTACCCCAAACAGCAATTCACTTCCTCATCCTCGTTGTGCAGTAGAGGCTCTGAAAAACATGAACAAATGCTCCAAAAACACCCAAATACGTATTTTAGAAACAGAAAGCTCTCAGTATAGTGATGCAGGACTTTAGATGGAACAGTTGTACACATTAAATTGTGTCATTCCAAACTTTATCCACAACGTTATATTCCATTGTGTGACTCGTGCTGTTTCCCCGTCCAACTGTTCCATTCTCAGTGTATCATGCTGCTAGAACGGACGAGAAGCATCGTTCAAGTCTCAACAACATGGAACATAACGTTGTGGATTAAGTTCTGAATGACACAACTTCATGTGTACTACATGTAAAGACCTGCATCACTGTAGACTACTTAGAGCTTTTTAGTTTCTAAAAGGTTGTTTGGGGGTGTTTTTGGAGCCACTTACTGAACAACGAGGATGAGGAAGTGAATAGATGCTTGGGGATAGTTTCTCAAAAACAAGTGAATTCACAAAGAAAATCGGACCCTCCTATAACATCCCAGTTACATATGTGTTTAGATTTGGTTGTAAAC
Source organism: Salvelinus alpinus (assembly GCF_045679555.1). NCBI lineage: Eukaryota > Metazoa > Chordata > Actinopteri > Salmoniformes > Salmonidae > Salvelinus > Salvelinus alpinus. The sequence continues at coordinate 88,664,807 of NC_092087.1, read as the reverse complement.
AAGCTTTATTCTTGATGACAGCTCATTCATATGCTGCTGCTTATTGGACGAGAAGACCATGACATCATTAATAAGCGAAAGAGTTGACCACTAGTGGCCACTAGTGATGTCATTTCCTTACAAACCCAACAATATAATGAGAGAGAGGTGGTTTTGAGGAACTGTTCTGTGTTCCAAATGGAACCCTATTCCCTATTTTGTGCACTCCTTTTCACCAGAGCCATATAGGCCTTGGTCAAAGTAATGCACTATAAAGAGTATATGAAGGTTTTTTGAGGGGACGCAGATTCTGTTTAATTTCTGTTTCTCTCTCTTCAGACCCACGGCAGCACAAGCAGCTGAGGACTCCTCTGCGATCTATAGTAGAGTCAACAAACCCAGAAGACCTGAACACAACAAACCCAGAACCAAGAGGACCTGAACACAACAAACCCAGAAGACCTGAACACAACAAACCCAGAAGACCTGAACACAACAAGTTTGACAGAACCCCTGCATATCTGGACCTGTATAGTCATACTAAGTGTTATAATATTATATCATAATATGCCCTTTAGAAACACTTTGTGTATCCATCTTTCATGCCGGTGGCCCCATTGGGAATTGAACCCACACACCAGGCTCTACCAACACACAGGACTACTGTATTCACACTTAGTTGGAGAGCTGATCTAGGGTCAGCACCATGCTCTACCAACACACAGGACTACTGTATTCACACTTAGTGGGAGTGCTGATCTAGGGTCAGCACCATGCTCTACCAACACACAGGACTACTGTATTCACACTTAGTGGGAGTGCTGATCTAGGGTCAGCACCATGCTCTACCAACACACAGGACTACTGTATTCACACTTAGTTGGAGAGCTGATCTAGGGTCAGCACCATGCTCTACCAACACACAGGACTACTGTATTCACACTTAGTTGGAGTGCTGATCTAGGGTCAGCACCATGCTCTACCAACTGAGACACAGGACTACTGTATTCACACTTAGTTGGAGAGCTGATCTAGGGTCAGCACCATGCTCTACCAACTGAGACACAGTACTACTGTATTCACACTTAGTTGGAGAGCTGATCTAGGGTCAGTTTTGCCTTTTAAACTATGATGAATAAGAGGGGGAACCTTGTAAATAATTATGTTAAACATTTTTCCATTCATTTTTTAAGTAACATGGAACAGAATCTGAACACAATAACTTTGCTTTGTATTTCTGAAATAGCCTCGATGTCCAGTTATATTTTATATGAAGGCTGAGAACATTATAAATATATGTTTTAATTTCTTCTTGATGTTCGTTCACAGGAACAATACGTCTATTCTACAGTCCTGTACTATTCTATTACAGTATACAGTCCTGTACTATTCTATTACATTATACAGTCCTGCACTATTCTATTACATTCTACAGTACTGTTCTATTACATTCTACAGTCCTGCACTATTCTATTACATTCTACAGTAATATTCTGATACATTCTACAGTACTGTACTATTCTATTACATTCTACAGTACTGTACTATTCTATTACATTATACAGTACTGTACTATTCTATTACATTATACAGTACTGTACTATTATGTTACATTCTACATTACTGTACTATTCTATTACGGTACATTCTACAGTACTATTCTATTGCAGTATACTGTACTATTCTATTACGTTATACAGTCATTCTATTACAGTACTATACTATTACAGTATACAGTACTATTCTATTACAGTACTGTACTATTCTATTACATTATACAGTACTGTATTATTATATTACAGTACTGTAAGATGATACACATAATATATGTTTATTTGATATTTTCATATACATTTATTATTGGTTTTATGACAAAGTGATGGTAATATTTTGCCTCAATGTTCTGATGCAACGTTTATCACTTTGTAGTGTCATTGACTGTCTGTGATGACATGCTATTTTATTAAATCGATTACCTAACGTTTAATTGATTACGTGATTTAATTAAATCATGCAACAATTAACTCACTAATAACCTGGGGCACCACGGAAAATTTTATTTGAAGGAGTTCTGTCTTCCGAATTAACTCTTACAGGTCTAAAAATCTCTTACATTTCAGTCATCAATTATTCTTTACCTCATTCAGTCTCACCTGAACGTCTTAAAATTATTGGTTATCCGCACGAACTCTGGTTTCCATAATGAATCAGAAATATACAAATTGGCTTATTTTTTTATTTATTTAGTAAATAAATAATCACACAGAATTACATAAACAGTAGATATTGGTTACTAACAATGATAGAAAAGTCCCTAGTGGACTAAGCCGATATGACGGCTTGGTAGTCAAAGGAAAGGGGCAGGAAAGACTAAATGGATTCACTACACACAGTCTATAATTATATTAATTGAAATGCTAATCCTTTGCACATGACCGGCCGCTCATTCAAGAATAATTGCAATGTTTATATATATATATATATATATATATATATATATATATATATATATATATATATACAGTATATATATATATTGATGCCCCTATGTCATTGTCATCTTCTCTGTTTGAATCCTCGATCTTCCTGTAGGGTTCCTCACAGTCTCATTTTGTCCAACTAGTAGTTAAAGAATAAAATACATCATTGTTTTGTGAGAATGTGATGTCATATAGAATGAGTGCTATGGTCTCCAACATGGCGGGGCTCTTGAGTCCCTAACTGTTGTCTGACCTTCCCAGGTAGAGGTGTCTCTTTTGGGGGGCAGAGATGGGCTAGAGGTGGATGAGAGAGTGGAGACCCATGGAGGTGTACCTATTGCCCACCTAACTGTTGTCTGATTTTTTAAAACACTTTGTGGAAAACACAGGATGTAGACGTATCTAACCCTGGGGCCTGGATCCAATTAGAAACCGTGCTAAAGCATTTAAAAGTCATTTCCATTTGAGCCAACATCTGCTGTGTTTACCTTGAATGTGATCTCCACTAACGCAGGAACTCTGCCTTTAAATAAACGTATTGTCTACAAGCACATTAGAATTGAATCAAGGCCCACAGTGGATTCAGAAAGTATTCAGACACCTTGACTTTTTCCACATTTTGTTAAGTTACAGCCTTATTCTAAAATGGATGAAATTATTTTTTCCCCCCTCAATCGACACACAAAACCCATTAAAGACAAAGCAAAAACACATGTAATTTTTTTTTGCAAATGTATAATTTTTTTTTACTGAAATATCACGTTTACATAAGTATTCAGACCTGTGGTTAGTTCTGTTACCTGGAATAAGTTGTCGACATGCTCCATGGGTAAATTGTTCCGCATACAGGGGTACGTTTTTTATATTAAACCAAGTAAGTTGACTGAACACATTCTCATTTACAGCAACGACCTGGGGAATAGTTACAGGGAGAGGAGGCGGATGAATCAGCCAATTGGAAGCTGGGGATGATTAGGTGACCGTGATGGTATGAGGGCGAGGTTGGGAATTTAGCCAGTACACCTGGGTTAACACCCCTACTCTTATGATAAGTGGCATGGGATCTTTAGTGACCAGAGAGTCAGGACACCCGTTTAGCATCCCATCTGAAAGACGGCACCCTACACAGGGCAATGTCCCCAATCACTGCCCTGGGACATTGGGATATTTTTTTAGAACAGAGGAAAGAGTGCCTCCTACTGGCCCTCCAAAACCACTTCCAGCAGCATCTGGTCTCCCATCCAGGGACCAACCCTGCTTAGAATCAATCCAGCAGTGGGATGCAGGGTGGTATGATGCTGACAAACACATTCCCATCATACTGTATCATAGATGGAGTGCATGATATCAGTCATCCCCTGGAACGAACACCCCCCCCCCCGGTCAAAAGTATTGCACCATATAGCGATTAGGGTGCCATTTGAGACAGAAACAGTGTAACAGAATATGACATTGACATGTTGTACCAATACATACATCAGTTTGTAGCAGTGTTGTTAGAGAGAGGTAAAGAGAAAGGTTTTATGTTCGGGCGCCAGACAGGTATTAACCTGTTGAACTGAAAAGAGTAGAATAGATAGAGAACCACTACCAGACAGGTATTAACCTGTTGAACTGAAAAGAGTAGAATAGATAGAGAACCACTACCAGACAGGTATTAACCTGTTGAACTGAAAAGAGTAGGATAGATAGAGAACCAGTACCAGACAGGTATTAACCTGCTGAACTGAAAAGAGTAGGATAGATAGAGAACCACTACCAGACAGGTATTAACCTGCTGAACTGAAAAGAGTAGGATAGATAGAGAACCACTACCAGACAGGTATTAACCCTGTTGAACTGAAAAGAGTAGGATAGATAGAGAACCACTACCAGACAGGTATTAACCTGCTGAACTGAAAAGAGTAGAATAGATAGAGAACCACTACCAGACAGGTATTAACCTGCTGAACTGAAAAGAGTAGGATAGATAGAGAACCACTACCAGACAGGTATTAACCTGCTGAACTGAAAAGAGTAGGATAGATAGAGAACCAGTACCAGACAGGTATTAACCTGCTGAACTGAAAAGAGTAGGATAGATAGAGAACCACTACCAGACAGGTATTAACCTGCTGAACTGAAAAGAGTAGGATAGATAGAGAACCACTACCAGACAGGTATTAACCTGCTGAACTGAAAAGAGTAGGATAGATAGAGAACCAGTACCAGACAGGTATTAACCTGTTGAACTGAAAAGAGTAGAATAGATAGAGAACCAGTACCAGACAGGTATTAACCTGTTGAACTGAAAAGAGTAGAATAGATAGAGAACCACTACCAGACAGGTATTAACCTGCTGAACTGAAAAGAGTAGGATAGATAGAGAACCACTACCAGACAGGTATTAACCTGCTGAACTGAAAAGAGTAGGATAGATAGAGAACCAGTACCAGACAGGTATTAACCTGCTGAACTGAAAAGAGTAGGATAGATAGAGAACCAGTACCAGACAGGTATTAACCTGCTGAACTGAAAAGAGTAGGATAGATAGAGAACCAGTACCAGACAGGTATTAACCTGCTGAACTGAAAAGAGTAGGATAGATAGAGAACCACTACCAGACACATTAGCAGAAGAGACTGCCTATAGGGTAGCCTGTTGGCCAGATAGCCAGTGGGGAGAAAGGAGAAGACAAGTCACAGCACAGGGGTAACCTAACCAATAATAACTCATACAAGATTAATGGCAAAGCAATTCAAAGTCAACTTCCTAGAAACAATGGACAAGAAAGAACGCAGTCATAAAACTTAGAGAATTTGCAATATTCTGTATTACCTCCAAGTGGAGGAGGGAGGGGTATGAATGGGTGTGTAGGTGTGTTCATAGACAACAAAAGGACTTAAACATTTCCAGATGTCAGTTGTTCCACACAAAATCAATAAAGTTCAAAACACTCAGCAACCTCCCTTTAACTAAAATGTCAAACAGTCCTAAAGTGCATTATTAGTTCACTGAAGGCTCTGAACATGAAGAGAGAGCAGCACTAAGAGAGAATATATTTCACTGAAGAAGGAGATAGAAAGAGAGATGGGCTTAGCTGTTGTGTCCAGGCTTGAACGTGTATTTGTCCGTCCGACACAATCCTCGGTTGTTCGTTTGACAAAAGCTTGCAACAATGTTGCTAGTAATCGATGAGATCAGAGGCCAGAACGCTTCCAACTCGTCAGGAGTAGCGCGACAACAACAGTGATCACACTTAGAAATGTTATAAACTAAGCAAGCTGAAACCAAACAAGACGTAAGCGGAGTTGAACACACCCGTCAAAACTGCCCAGCCAATCGAGAGCTCCGACACTGAGCCGGAAGAGCCGTCTTGATTTCCTCCTTCCTGACTGCTGCTGCGCTCTTAAAGTGTACGGTGAAGACTCCATGCAGGATTTCGCTACAAGTGTTTGTGTGCTTATTAAATGTGACTTTGTCAAGTACTAGACAGTGTTGTTTTTCACCATTCTATCTGATTCATTTCCAGTTTGTAATGTTGTTATTATCCCAACATTATTGAGGACATTCATATCTGACGGCTGCAGTAATGTTGAGATGCCAGTAGGTGGAGCTCTAGTCTAGAACACTGGAACCTTCAGTACCACTTTGATGCAGCTGATGAGGAGTGTAAACTGAATGTGTTTGTAGAATAGAATGAATGACATCATGGAACTGACCAAATGTAAATGGAACTTTGACCTGTTCCATGTAGAACTCAGAGGGAGGCTATAGTAAAATAGTAGGCTATAGTAACATGATTCTGTATTTAGTCAATATAATACATTGTAAATGGGCTACGTTTAAAACAATGTAAGCCCCGTACTCAAATGAAGAAAGGCAACTAGATATGCAGTCTGTTGTACATTTTCTTTTGAAATACAGTAACCTCCCCTTTCTATGTGCTGGTCTGGTCCTCATGCATGTTAATTACTTTAAGAGGAAGGAAGTTCTGCATCAGCTACTTGTGTCTTAACTACTTTAAATATGTATCAACCACAGAACACACACTTAATGTCAGTTTCCATGCACTACCAGTAAGTTGACTCATTGTACAAGACCTCTCCCCTTCACTTCACTCTGTAAGTACTCTTGACAATATCTTGAAATATAGTTTTTGGTCATTTGTTATTAGTCATTAGTAATGTACTTGAGGGTAATGTATTTTTTTACTTCTTGTTATGTTTTGACCTGTGTTTTGGTTGTTACTTCAGGGCCAGTATTCAGCAAGTGTGACATTGTCCCCCATTATTGATTTAGGAACAGGGCCCCCAGTACATATAATTATTATATAAAAGGTGTGTATGTGTGTGTGTGTGTGTGTGTGTGTGTGTGTGTGTGTGTGTGTGTGTGTGTGTGTGTGTGTGTGTGTGTGTGTGTGTGTGTGTGTGTGTGTGTGTGTGTGTGTGTGTGTGTGTGAGTGTGTGAGTGAGTGAGTGAGTGAGTGAAGGAGTGAGTGAGTGAAGGAGTGAGTGAGTGAGTGAGTGAATGAGTGAGTGAGTGAGTGAGTGAGTGAGTGAGTGAGTGAGTGAGTGAGTGAGTGAGTGAGTGAGTGAGTGAATTTTTCCTCCTATTTTTGGGGTTCTGAGAATAAAACAGCTTCAGAACGATCAATGTAGAAATATGTGTTTACAGTTCTACTGTAGTTGTTGTTGTTGATGATGTTGATCTATAGTGCAATAGACAGACAGTATTCACACACACAACCATATACAGAGGAAGGATCTTAAAAATAGTCCTTCAGCAACAGGAAAAGTGTATTATTATGTAGATTTTAATTAAATGTGGTGGTTGACACAGTTTTCATTAGGGAAAATGAAGTCTGACAGTTAAAATTACAAACTTTAGAAACCTTTTTAAGCATTGAATACACTACAAGATTGCAGTTCCTGCTGAGCAGGAAAATTCTCTACAACTAAAGAGTGTATCAAATTAAGATCCTACATCTGTAGCGCAATACAGCACAAAACAATGTGAGCCTGGTTCATTTCCAGTAATGAGGCCCTGTACCCCATTTACAATTTAGACTTCAATGTATCAGGTGGATTTATTCACCAGCTATAGAGTGAGTTGTTGTTTATGTTTCTAAGACTGCAGGGTGGGAGATGCAACAATGGCCTTGAGAAAAGCAGGAAGTGTGTTGGTGGTCTTTCTCTGGTCTGTAGCAGGTATGTTATCCTTCATAATTCTATAATAGTATCCTTAGACATTTCTAAACGCTTACAGATCTTAATGTTATTCTGGTGTGTTCAGTGTTGTCGTCTGTTAGGAATCTCCACTTCACTTTTATAGCTGCATTTCACACCTCAATAAGTGTAGCTGTGGTTTCCATTCACACTCAACTCAGAAACTAGAGACACAAAGTGTGGACAAACCCTACTGTTCGTGTAAGCCAATAGGTAATATCCTTGTGTTGTATGAATGTATCAGTGGTACTGGGTCAGAATGGCTGGAGAGTGACTCACACCAAGAAGAATATCTGTACCTTAATTGGGTCAACAGTGGAGCTGTCCTGCTCTTACATATATCCCAGTGGTCATACAGTCACAACAACCTTCTGGTTCACTAAAAATGATGGTGAGGCTAATCCTGTGAATCTGAGTGATGACCCAGACTACTAAAGTCATATGACGTACCACAGAGATAAGAACAACGATCACACCCTGACAGTCACAGACCTGAGAGAGAAAGACTCAGCTACGTACATGTTCAGCTTTATAACAGATCAGACTGGAGGGAAATATACTGGTGATCCTGGAGTCACTCTGTCTGTAACAGGTAACATTCTATTGTCTGATGTTCTGTTTAATCTTCATTGTCCCTTTAGGTCTGGAAATGGTCTTGATTTGTATTAATCTAATAGAAGTAAGGAGCTGGCGCACACCCAGAGAAACTGATTTAGTTTAGAGGTGCTGACTAACGGAGAATAAACTGGAAGCTATAACAACACACCCAGAGAAACTGATTTAGTGTAGAGGTGCTGACTAACGGAGAATAAACTGGAAGCTATAACAACACACCCAGAGAAACTGATTTAGTGTAGAGGTGCTGACTAACGGAGAATAAACTGGAAGCTATAACAACACACCCAGAGAAACGTATTTAGTGTAGAGGTGCTGACTAACGGAGAATAAATTGGAAGCTATAACAACACACCCAGACAAACTGATTTAGTGTAGAGGTGCTGACTAACGGAGAATAAACTGGAAGCTATAACAACACACCCAGAGAAACTGATTTAGTGTAGAGGTGCTGACTAACGGAGAATAAACTGGAAGCTATAACAACACACCCAGATAAACGTATTTAGTGTAGAGGTGCTGACTAACGGAGAATAAACTGGAAGCTATAACAACACACCCAGAGAAACGTATTTAGTGTAGAGGTGCTGACTAACGGAGAATAAACTGGAAGCTATAACAACACACCCAGAGAAACGTATTTAGTGTAGAGGTGCTGACTAACGGAGAATAAACTGGAAGCTATAACAACACACCCAGATAAACGTATTTAGTGTAGAGGTGCTGACTAACGGAGAATAAACTGGAAGCTATAACAACACACCCAGAGAAACTGATTTAGTGTAGAGGTGCAGACTAACGGAGAATTAACTGGAAGCTATAACAACACACCCAGAGAAACTGATTTAGTGTAGAGGTGCTGACTAACGGAGGATAAACTGGAAGCTATAACAACAAAGAGAGTCACACACTCCATATATATAACCTCCCAGTAATTAATTGGGTAAAAAACACCAACGGTTCTATCAAGGCACAAGGCAAGACCCAAATGCAGACACAGGTGGAAGATGTTTGGAGTATTACAATGTTTATTAATCCAAAGGGGTAGGCAAGAGAATGGTCGTGGACAGGCAAAAAGGTCAAAACCAGATCAGAGTCCAGGAGGTACAGAGTGGCAGACAGGCTCATGGTCAAGGCAGGCAGAATGGTCAGGCAGGCGGGTACAAAGTCCAGAAACAGGTAAGGGTCAAAACCGGGATGGACTAGATAAAGGAGAATGCAAAAAACAGGAGAACGGGAAAAACGCTGGTTGACTTAGAAACATGCAAGACTAACTGACACAGAGAGACAGGAAACACAGGGATAAATACACTGGGGAAAAAAGCGACACCAAGAGGGGGTGGAGACAAACACAAGGACAGGTGAAACAGATCAGGGCGTCACAGTTTCAACATCACCTTCTTCAGGATACTGACCTGTACATTTATTACAGCATGTGATGACAATAGACAAGTGATTCAGGTTGATGTTGTCTACTCCAGACCTGCAGGTGAAGGTGACTCCTTATTCACAGATTCCAACATGGAGGATACTGACCTGTAGCACCATCAGCTGTCCTCTGACTGGTAACCCCACCTACACCTGGTACAGGAATGGACAGGTTCTAACTGAGGACACTTTACCCTACTCAGTCTACCCTTATGCTGTAGACAGCTACTCCTGTGCTGTAAAAGGCCATGAGGATCTCCACTCTCCTGCAGTCTGTGGGTATGGATTCTATTATGTGGATTCTACTCAATACTCTAGTATAACTTTTCAAGTTTAAAACATCTGTCTGCTAAACAGTCCTCAGACATAACTGTTAACATAACTGTAACACAGGATGGCTGAACTACTTTGGATTACTGCAGCTCATGATTCCACTGTCTAAATAATGCCCTCTTGTCATCATGTTTCAGGTGTTCAGGGTCAGAGCTGCAACAGAGTGACTTACACCAAGAGAACAATCTGTGTCTGTGTATCTGTGTCTGTGTTGGTTTCATTTTGTAATATGAGAACTGTTAGCATTTCTAGAAATAACTGAGAATATAATCCAGTTGTCCTCTTGTTATGTCACTGTGTTTCAGGTGTTCAGGATCAGAGCTGCAGCAGAGTGACTTACACCAAGAGGAGAATCTGTGTCTTGAAGGGGTCAACAGTGGATAGCTCCTGTACTTATGTTGGTTATTATTCCACCACATCAAAATTCTGGTTTAGAAGTGATAAGTCGATCGCTGAAGACCTAACCACAGACCTAAGGTATGCAGGTCGTGTGGAATACACTGGAACATACAAAGGTCCCTTCACCCTGAGAATCACAGATCTGAGAGAGGAGGACTCAGCTGAGTGTCACAACTTTGAATGGGGCCATAGTTTCCCAGGAACAAGTCTGACTGTCACAGGTAATACTACACTGTATGATACAACTGTAAATCATATTGAATTACAGGAGAAAATAAATTAACCATCATGTTAACACATGATATAGAGGTAATACTACACATACAGAACAATATGATATACTGGTAATACTACACTTACAGAACATTATGATATACTGGTAATACTACACTTACAGAACATGATGATATACTGGTAATACTACACTTACAGAACATTATGATATACTGGTAAAACTACACTTACAGAACATTATGATATACTGGTAAAACTACACTTACAGAACATGATGATATACTGGTAATACTACACTTACATAACATTATGATATACTGGTAATACTACACTTACAGAACATAATGATATACTGGTAATACTACACTTACAGAACATTATGATATACTGGTAATACTACACTTACAGAACATAATGATATACTGGTAATACTACACTTACAGAACATTATGATATACTGGTAATACTACACATACAGAACATTATGATATACTGGTAATACTACACACACAGAACATTATGATATACTGGTAATACTACAATTACAGAACATGATGATATACTGGTAGTACTACACTTACAGAACATTATGATATACTGGTAATACTACACTTACAGAACATTATGATATACTGGTAATAGTACACTTACAGCACATTATGATATACTGGTAATACTACACTTACAGCACATTTTGATATACTGGTAATACTACACTTACAGAACATTATGATATACTGGTAATACTACACTTACAGAACATTATGATATACTGGTAATACTACACTTACAGAACATTATGATATACTGGTAATACTACCCTTACAGAACATGATGATATACTGGTAATACTACACTTACAGAACATTATGATATACTGGTAATACTACACGTACAGTACATTATGATATACTGGTAATACTACACTTACAGTGCATTATGATACACTGGTAATACTACACTTACAGTACATTATGATATATTGGTAATACTACACTTACAGAACATTATGATAAACTGGTTATACTACACTTACAGAACATTATGATATACTGGTAATACTACACATACAGAACATTATGATATACTGGTAGTACTACACTTACAGAACATTATGATATACTGTAACTACTTTATCTCTAGTAGTAGTAGGTGGAAATGATGAGGTTTGTTCTTTTATGTTGTTATTCTCTCTTCATTCAGACCTGCAGGTGAAGGTGACTCCTAGCACAGTGACAGAAGGATCATGGGTGACACTGACATGTAGCACCACCTGTACTCTGACTGAAATCCCCAACCCCACCTACACCTGGTACAAGAATGGAGAATACCTATTTTCTGACTCCTCTCCCCAGTATCAATATTCAGTCAGTGGAGGAGGTTCTGACAGCTACTCCTGTGCTTTAACTTCTACTTGCTACGCATCCCGGATCCGGGAGCACCCCCATCAGTAAAAAAAGCTGACTAGCATAGCCTAGCATAGCGCCACAAGTAAATACTAGCATCTAAATATCATTAAATCACAAGTCCAAGACACCAGATGAAAGATACAGATCTTGTGAATCCAGCCATCATTTCTGATTTTTAAAACGTTTTACAGGGAAGACACAATATGTAAATCTATTAGCTAACCACGATAGCAAAAGACACAACTTTTTTTTCTCCACCATTTTTTTCCTGCATAGGTAGCTATCACAATTTCGACCAAATATAGATATAAATAGCCACTAACCAAGAAACAACTTCATCAAATGACAGTCTGATAACATATTTATTGTATAGCATATGTTTTGTTAGAAAAATGTGCATATTTCAGGTATAAATCACAGTTCTACATTGCAGCTGCAATCTGAAATGGCGTCGATGCAGCCAGAATAATTACAGAGACCAACGTCAAATACCTAATTACTCATCATAAATCATTTCTGAAAAATACACAGCGTACAGCAAATGAAAGCCCAACATCTTGTGAATCCAGCCAATATGTCCGATTTTTTACGTGTTTTACAGCGAAAACACAATATAGCATTATATTAGCTTACCACAATAGCCAGAAACACAACCACATTTACCAGCAGCAAATGTTAGCGATCGTAACAATCCAGCAAAAGATATATAATTGGACTAACCTTGATAAACTTCATCAGATGACAGTCCTGTAACATCATATTACACAATGCATATAGGTTTTGTTCGAAAATGTGCATATTTAGCGGCACAAATCGTGGTTATACAATGTGAACAGTAGCAGCATTTCATGCATTCTGGCCGGCGCCATCTTGGAGAGGCACCTAATCTAATCGATAAATAATCGTAAACTTGACAAAAAAATACAGGTTGGACAGCAATTGAAAGATGCATTAGTTATTAATGCAACCGCTGTGTTAGATTTTTAAAATTAACGTTACTAGACATACAGTGTGCGTTACAGCCAGACCAATGCCGCAATAATGGCGGACAAATTCTTTTACATTTTTCCACATAAATACGGAATAACATCATAAATAGCTCTTACTTTTGGATGAGCTTCCATCAGAATCTTGGGCAAGTGGTCCTTTGTCCAGAATCATCGTTGCTCGGTTGTAGATTGCCGTCTTCAACTTAGGAATTAGCAGCAAACATTAGCCATGTGGCGAAGACGTGCCCAAATGTTCAAAACGCAATACTAAGGAAATTCCGAAAATTGCAATATACTCGCATAAACTGATATAACTCGGTTTAAAATAACTTCGTTATGATGTTTCTAACACCTATATCGAATTAAATTACAGACGGATATATCTAAGGCCGATAACTGAGCGTTTCAAAATGCCATCCTGAGGTCTTGCTTTGCGTCATGACGAACGTCAAAAAGAGAGCTCCCTCCGTTCCTTGTGGCTTTATAAGGTCTGAGATCTACGTAGAAACTCCATTCCAATTCTCATTGGTTACTGACATCCAGGGGAAGGCGCGTGCAGTTCATGTCGACCCATAGGATACATACAGAGCTTTAAACTGATCTGAGAACAGAGCCTCGTTTTCAGACCTTCGCAGTTTCTGTCATGAATTTCGCTGCAGAAAGAGTTCTGTTTCACCCACAGACATAATTCAAACGGTTTTAGAAACTAGAGATTGTTTTCTATCCAATAGTAATAGTAATATGCATATTGTACGAGCAAGAATTGAGTACGAGGCAGTTTAATTTGGGAACAATAAATGGTAACGTTGAAACAGCACCCCCTATATTGAGAAAAGTCCATGAGAAACTCAGCTCTCCTGAAGTGAGTGTGGTGATTTACCTCCAGAGTTTTCCTCTATTATGGTAAACAGACTTGATATTTTCAGTCAATTCAAATTACTGATTTATAAGTAACTATACCTCATTACTATCTAACATGTTAGTACTGAAGACTACTGAGAATCATAAAAATAAGCTAATATCATCACCATCTTCACCATCATCATCATCACTGTCAACATCATCATCATCATCATCATCATCATCCTGTGCTTCATCATTTGTTCCAGATACTTCTTCTCTAAGCTGCATGAGTGTGACCTACACCAGTAGAAGCATCTGTTCCTTGATACCATCAGTGGACCTGCCTTGCACTACTATATATCCCACAGGTTAGACTGGGTTATCTTTAAGTCATGTTCAGCCATTTTGTCAACTACAGAAGGAAACCAGAAAGTGTGTTTTTATTTGCTCTCATTCAGACCTGCAGGTGAAGGTGACTCCTGACACAGAGGCAGAGAAGAGGACACTGACCTGTAGCACCACCTGTACTCTGACTGGTAACCCCACCTACATCTGGTACAAGAACGGACAGTCTCTTCCTCGGTTCACTTCCCAACAACACTCAGTTCTGAAACAAAGAGTTACTCCTGTGCTGTTAAAGGCCATGAGGATCTCCACTCTCCTGCAGTGTGTGAGTCTGGATTCTATTGGGATAATTTGTAGCTAACCTTTCTTTATAACAAAGTAAGGCAACTTGCTAACTTCAAGGTATATGTGAAAAAACGATTTAATGTATTTTCATGTGCTCAGGGTCAAAACTGCTGGAGAGGAGAATCTGTGTCTTGAAGAGCTCCACAGTGGACATATCCTGCTCTTACACTCATCCCACTAGTTATATAGAACAAGGTTCATTCTGGTTTACACAGAAACACCCTGTAGATATCAGTTCATATCCAGAGTATGTAGGTCGTGTGGAGTACAATAGGAACACAGAGAACCACCACACCATTACAATAACAAACCTGACAGAGAAGGACTCGGCTGAATACAAATTCAGAATACGAACAACAGATGAGGGGAGATTTTCTGGTCTTCCTGGTGTGATGTTGACTGTCACAGGTAATAGTCCACCTACATTTAGTACTGTAATCGAACAAGTCTAATCACATGACAAGCCTGTCTGGAGTCTAATATGACTGATGTTTCCTCTTAGATATCCTGTTGGAGATGGATCCTACGTCTGTGTCAGAGGGGGAGAGAGTCACACTGAGATGTAGAACCCAATGTACAGTCGGTCTCAACCCCACCTACATCTGGTACAAGAACAGACAACGTCTGAACAACCCAGTCAGCAGCTATAACAGTCTGATCCTAGACCCAGTCACCAGTTATAACAGTCTGATCCTAGACCCAGTCAGCAGTGAGGATGCAGGGAAGTACTCCTGTGCTGTAGAAGGCTTAGAGAGAATCCTCTCTCCAGAAGAGACTCTCTCTGTCAGATGTGAGTACATGGGGTGTTGATATATCTACAGTGAAAGTCATTGACATCATCTCTCTAATACATGGTTCTACATGTCAGTGTAATATACTAATCTATACTAATTTACATCATCTCTGTAATACATGGTTCTACAAGTCAGTGTAACATACTAATCTATACTAATTTACATCATCTCTGTAATATATGGTTCTACAAGTCAGTGTAACATACTAATCTATACTAATTTACATCATCTCTGTAATACATGATTCTACAAGTCAGTGTAACATACTAATCTATACTAATTTACATCATCTCTGTAATACATGGTTCTACAAGTCAGTGTAATATACTAATCTATACTAATTTACATCATCTCTGTAATACATGGTTCTACATGTCAGTATAATATCCTAATCTATATTAATTTACATCACCTCTTGGTGTCTTACATGGTATATGAGTTCTTATTTGTTCTGTCATCTTCAACACCAGATGGCCCAAAGAACACCTCAGTATCAGTCAGTCCCTCTGGTGAAATAGTGGAGGGCAGTTCAGTGACTCTGACCTGCAGCAGTGATGCCAACCCACCTGTGGACAAATACACCTGGTACAAGACGAATGGAGGCCACTATCAGAGTATCTCCAATCAGAACACAGGACCACAACATGTCTACAACTGTGAGGCCTGGAGTGGGATTAGAAAGGGGAGGTCTGAGTCAATCAACATTGATGTGAAATGTGAGTAAATTACAGCTCAGTATCACATGCGTTCCTGTTTTGTGTAAGTGGATTCTTATTTTTGATAGTCTGGCATCACAGATTTTTATATATGTCATGTGAGGTTGTAATTGCATCTTTATAATCCTCTGACAAATTCTCCTTTACCAGACGCTCCAAGGAACACCTCAGTGTCAGTCAGTCCCTCTGGTGAAATAGTGGAGGGCAGTTCAGTGACTCTGACCTGCAGCAGTGATGCCAACCCACCTGTGGACAAATACACCTGGTACAAGAAGAATGTAACCTCACCAAAAGCATCAGGACAGAGTTACAGCATCACTAACATCATCTCTGAGGACAGAGGAGAATATTACTGTGAGGCCCAGAATGGAAGAGGATCTATGAACTCTACAGCTCTGATGATCATTGTAGCAGGTAAAGTTCCATCTTCAATACTTCAATACAAAATGATGTTCAATAAGGAATGATGTTTCAAGGTAATCTTCTCATGGTTTACCTTATTACACTTTGGTTTATAACTTTACATAGGCTTCTATATACAAGTATTGCATTAATGTCCTGTATTGCTGTATATTCATTTTCACTTCATAATAACATGTTCTCATATCATCCATTTGTCTTTTAGGGAAACAGACCTCAGTTCTGACTGCAGCTGTAGGAATCATAGTGGTTGTTCTGGTTCTCATCCTCTGTCTCTCTGGACTCATGTGGTTCAGGTGAGTGAAGAAGGGAACATTGATATTTGTATTATTCTTTCACCTTAGACCTCTGATTGGGTACTAACTTCATTAATTCATTCATTCATTAATTCATTTATTGGCCCAATGCCCTTAACCACTAGGCCACCTGGGGTGGCAGGTAGCTTAGTGGTTAGAGCGTTGAACTTGTAACCAAAAGGTAGCAAGATCAAATCCCAGAACTGAAAATATAAAGTTCAGGTGATCTGCCCCTGAACAAGGCAGTTAACCCACTGATCCTAGGCCATCATTGTAAATAAGAGTTTGTTCTTAACCGACTTGCCTAGTTAAATAAAGATAAAGTAAGAAATCTGTTAAAATGTATTAGTAACTTATCCACTTACTTACTTACAGAGCAGAACTCACTCTGTCCCTCATTACAGGAGATGCACAGGAGGAAGTGATGCCACAGCAGACACACAGGTGATTCTATTAGTTACAACAGGGTTTCAGCTGTGTCTTAATGGGGCAACAAACTAAACGTGCCCCCAGGAGGTTATAACTCCGTTTTCATTCATTTACGGTGACATGACAGTCTCTCTCATACTATTTTCATTGTTACCTCTCTCTCTCTCCACAGAGTGTCCGTCCTGACTAACAGTAACATGACAGTCTCTCTCATACTATTTTCATTGTTACCTCTCTCTCTCTCTCCACAGAGTGTCCGTCCTGACTAACAGTGACATCACAGTCTCTCTCATACTATTTTCATTGTTACCTCTTTCTCTCTCCACAGAGTGTCCGTCCTGACTAACAGTGACATGACAGTCTCTTTCATACTATTTTCATTGTTACCTCTCTCTCTCTCCACAGAGTGTCCGTCCGGACTAACAGTGTCACGACAGTCTCTTTCGTACTATTTTCATTGTTACCTCTCTCTCTCTCTCTCTCTCTCTCTCCACAGAGTGTCCGTCCTGACTGTAACAGAGACACGTACACAGCTCTGAACATGAGGACCACGTCCCCTGACTACGACACTCTGGCAGTAAGTCTCTTATCATTCATGTTGATTGTTTGTGAGTGTGTTGGTGTTTTATATTTGAATGTGTTAAGAGAAAATGATGGAAAGACTGGTGTTTCAGAGAACACATGCATTTCCTCTCTCCCTCCCTCTCCTTCTCCTTGTCTCCCGCTCTCTCTCTCTCTCTCTCTCTGTCTCTCTCTCTGTCTCTCTCTCTCTCTCTCTCTGTCTCTGTCTCTGTCTCTGTCTCTGTCTCTGTCTCTCTCTCTCTCTCCCTCTCCCTCCCTCCCTCTCCTTCTCTCCCGCTCTCTCTCTCTCTCCCTCCCTCTCCTTCTCTCCCGCTCTCTCTTTCTCGCTCTCTCTCTCTTTCTGTCCACAGAGTGTCCATCCTGACCCTAACAGTGATACGTACACACCTCTGAACATGAAGACCAGGTCACCAGAGTATGACACCCTGGCAGTAAGTGTGTGTGTGTGTGTGTGTGTGTGTGTGTGTGTGTGTGTGTGTGTGTGTGTGTGTGTGTGTGTGTGTGTGTGTGTGTGTGTGTGTGTGTGTGTGTGTGTGTGTGTGTGTGTGTGTGTGTGTGTGTGTGTGTGTGTGTGTGTGCGCATAAAATGTTTAGTGGGAGTGCTACTTCAGTATGTCTTCTTTCAGAATGTGAGGGGAATCTCCCACTGAAGTGAAGCAACACAGAACCTGGACTGAAGAGAAGCACCACAGAACCTGGACTGAAGAGAAGCACCACAGAACCTGGACTGAAGAGAATCACCACAGACCCTGGACTGAAGAGAATCACCACAGATCCTGGACTGAAGAGAATCACCACAGATCCTGGACTGAAGAGAACCACCACAGATCCTGGACTGAAGAGAACCACCACAGATCCTGGACTGAAGAGAATCATCACAGATCCTGGACTGAAGAGAATCACCACAGATCCTGGACTGAAGAGAACCACCACAGATCCTGGACTGAAGAGAACCACCACAGATCCTGGACTGAAGAGAACCACCACAGATCCTGGAATGAAGAGAATCATCACAGATCCTGGACTGAAGAGAATCACCACAGATCCTGGACTGAAGAGACCCACCACAGATCCTGGACTGAAGAGAATCACCACAGATCCTGGACTGAAGAGAATCAGGAGGAAAAAATCTTATTTTCTTGTGTACCAATGTGTTTACTATCTTTAGTTTTATTTAGATCTTTTTCTATGGGATTTTGCCACATACAGATGTTTTATAACATCAATAGTCCTACTTTCCTCAGCAACTAACATTAATAATACTGATAACAGCTTTTTAATATTTTTAGCTCTTGGGTCAAGTTTCTCCTGATGTGTTCAATGATGATTTATTTTGTATTGCTGTCAGACATTATTACTTATTTTATATTACGTAATACCATATTATTACTCATTTTATATTAAGTAATACCATATTGTTCCGTGTCATGATATATTTTTTATATAAAAATACATGTAATCAGTCCATTACATACATTTAAACATTTGCAGTTTTTACTTCTAATTTCCAACATTTTGGTAGGCTATTTGTTAGTCAACTTGTCTATAATTTCTAAATACATGCAGTGGCGACACGTCATTCAAGGCAGCTGGGACAGAGCTCAATCTGTTTTCAGCCCCATGGTTAGCTTTTTATGTTGCTTTTTTGCCTATTTTGACATTAATACGTGTCACATATCAGTTTGCAAACAAAGTTTTTAAAAAAGCATTGAGTTAATAAAGTCGCATACAAACATGGTCTCGTTTTTGCTTTCTTGAGTAAGGCAGCTCCAAAATGCAGGTGTTGCAGCTTAGTGCTTTCTGTGGTGGTGGGGCAGCCAGCATAAAATACGGAGCGTAGGGGTTGGTAATGTTCTCTAGTTGTGCTGTGATTGGCTCAGTGTTCTGTCACTCATGGGGACACTACGTCACCGCAAAATCTACAGGTAGAGCTCGAAATGTCAATCTACTGTCAATCTAATGTCAATCTACTGGCAAATCCTTATCAATCCTTGTCATATGAAATGATGGATAAAACCTGTCAGTGCTCATTGGCCATTGGACATAAACATTACACAACAAGTTGGAAATCACAAATTCAACAATCAGTGCTAAGGCAGCACTGCAGGCCCGGGTTTGATCCCGGACTGTTACAGCCGGCTTTGACCGGGAGACCTATGAGGCGGAGCACAATTGGCCCAGGGTCATCTGGGTTAGTGGAGGGTTTAGCCGGCCGGGATGTCCTTGTCTCATCATGCTCTAGTAACTCCTTGTGGCCTGGCGCCTGCAAGCTGACGTCGGTCGTCAGTTAAACAGTGTTTCCTCCCACACATTGGTGCCTGCTGTTTGTCCTCCTGTCCAGGGGGTGGAGCTGGAGAGCACCAGGCTGGTGATCAGGTACCCAGACCGCTGGATGCAGAGAACCCCTCCCTCTCCTCAGAGGACCAACCCTATAGGCCTCAACATCTCCTCAGCCTCCCAGTACGCCTCCACAGGGTAAGGACATCTGTATTTGTCAAAACATCAGCTATCATTTATAAACATATTTAAGCAGGTTTTTACCAATCAACTCATATATCATACCTCCATAGTGATAGACAGAGGACTCTAGTGCCCAAAAGACAGTTTTAGCATTGGCAGCACCTTTGAGGACTTTCACTTTCAGGTTTCTCTCTCTCTCTCTCTCTCAATTAAATTAATTTCAAATCAATTCAAAGGGCTTTATTGGCATGGGAAATATATTATTACATTGGAAAAGCAAGGGGAATAGATAATAAACAAAAGTCAAATCAACACAAAAAAAAAATGTACAGTGATCATTACACTCACAACAGCTCCAAATGAGTATAGACATTTCAAATGTCATATTATGTCAATATACAGTTTTGTAACAATGTCTCTCTCCCTCTCTCTCTTCCCCCCTCTCTCTCCCTACCCCCCCCCCTCTCTCTCTCTCTCTCTCGCTCCCTTATCTCTCTTTCTTTCTCTCGCTCTCTTTCTCCCCCCCTCTCTCTCTCTTTTTCTTCCCCCCTCTCTCTCCCTACCCCCCCTCTCTCTCTCTCACTCCCTTATCTCTCTTTCTTTCTCTCGCTCTCTCTCTCTCTCTCTCCCCCATCTCTCGCTCTCTCTCCCCCCCCCTCTCTCTCTCTCCCCCATCTCTTGCTCTCCCCCCTCTCTCTCCCCCCCGCTCTCTCGCTCTCTCCCCCCCTCTCTCTCTCTCGCTCCCGTATCTCTCTTTCTTTCTCTCGCTCTCTCTCTCTCCCCCTCCTCTCTCTCTCTCTCTCTCTCTCTCTCTCTCTCTCTCTCTCTCTCACTCCCCCTCTCTCTCTCTCACTCCCCCTCTCTCTCTCTCACTCCCCCTCTCTCTCTCTCTCTCTCCCCCTCTCTCTCTCTCTCTCTCTCCCCCTCTCTCTCTCTCTCTCTCTCTCCCCCTCTCTCTCTCTCTCTCTCTATCTCTCACACTCTCTCTCTAACCCCCTCTCCTCTCTCTCTCTTCCCCCCTCTCTCTCCACACCCCCCTCTCTCGACCCCTCTTCTCTTTCTCTCTCTCTCTCTCTCTCTCTCTCTCTCTCTCTCTCTCTCTCTCTCTCTCTCTCTCTCTCTCTCTCTCTCTCTCTCTCTCTCTCTCTCTCTCTCTCTCTCTCTCTCTCTCTCTCTCTCTCTCTCTCTCTCTCTCTCTCTCTCTCTAACCCCCTCTCTCCTCTCTCTCTTCCCCCCTCTCTCTCCCTACCCCCCCTCTCTCTCTCTCCCCCTCTTTCCCCCTTCTCTTTCTCTTTTTCTCTCTCTCTCCCCCCTTCTCTTTCTCTCTCTCTCTCTCTCCCCTTTCTCTTTCTCTCGCTCTCTCTCCCCCTTCTCTATCTCTCTCTTTCTCTCCCTACCCCCCCCTCTCTCTCTCTCGCTCCCGTATCTCTCTTTCTATCTCTCGCTCTCTATCTCTCACACTCTCTCTCTCTCTAACACCCTCTCCTCTCTCTCTCCCCCCCTCTCGCTCCCGTATCTCTCTCTCTATCTCTCTCTCTCTTTCTCTCTTCAACCATAAGCCTGATCAGAGAGGAAGATACAGGAAACCATGGCAACTCTGACCACCCTGAAAACCACGCACCTTCCTGATATGACAGAGGGAGGAAGAGGAAGAACAGAATAATGAATATGAAGATTGAAAAAGAGGAAGACATTTCCCCTACTTTAAAAGAGAACAGGAGGCTTGGATAGAATGGGGGTGTTGGGGGGTGTCACCCCTTTTGTAGTCTTCTGACACACAGCACAGACAGCACACTGGACATACAGTATGAGTGTGTGAAGTGTCAATCAAAGTGATTTCCTTCCCCTTTCCCTCCCTCGGCCTTAGTGCCAGGTTTGTTATTTTGTTATTGAACCAAGTGGACGAGGATATGATTGGGACATATTAGTCTCCCAGGGCAGACAGGTTGCCTCTAACAATGTTAACAAGGTTGTGGCTGTTTCACTACGTCTGGGATTTCCTAGACAAGTGGAGACATATAGACTGGAGGTTGTAGTAATGTTGAGTTGCCAGTAGGGAGCGCTCTAGTATGGAACACTGGAACCAAACATACAATGCCTTTCATCTGTTCTGGAACCTTCAATAACACTTTGATGCAGCTGATGAAGAGTGATGGGAATGGGTCACATTGTGTCTCTTGTAAAACATGCAGATCCACTCCTCAAATAAAGAAATGTAACTACAGTATTCTGACTTTAGACCATTTTCTATTTAGATACAGTAACATCCCTTATGTGACATGCTGTTGCTGCATGTTAATGGCCTGACTAGGCTACTTTAAAATGTGTCAACCACAGAACTCACACAGGCTACGCCTGCTTCTACTAATACTTACAGTAGACTGCTTCTTGTTTCCACACAGTGACAGTACGTTGACTCACTGTACAAGACCTCTCCCCTTCACTCTGTAAGTACACTTGACGATATCTTGGAATATAGTTTTTGTTTTAAAGTTTTTAGCCATACATCACATGACTTCCTGTATCTTTGTACTTGTTGGTTAATTTTGATCTGTGTTTTGGTTGTTACATCAGGGCCTGTATTCATAAAGTGTCTCAGACGGTCCGTATAATTATGATCTAAAATGCTAAACTGATCCCAGATCAGCTCTCCTACTCTGATACACTTTGTGAATACTGACGCTGGACTGTTGTTTCACCAGTAATACCCAGATCTCCATTCAATAGGGTCATGTTCACTGTCAAAGAATAACAGGGTCAAGTATAACTGTGTGTGTGTGTGTGTGTGTGTGTGTGTGTGTGTGTGTGTGTGTGTGTGTGTGTGTGTGTGTGTGTGTGTGTGTGTGTGTGTGTGTGTGTGTGTGTGTGTGTGTGTGTGTGTGTGTGTGTGTGTGTGTGTGTGTGTGTGTGTATACATGTATTTTTATATATTAATCTGATTGTTAGATATACAGTCACGACCAACATTATTGGCAGCATTGACAAATACTGAGCTATATTGTGTGCTACAAAAGATGGGAGGTACATTGTACATGCGATTTCACATAAAAACTTGTACATGCTATTTTAAGAGCTCTGAGAGCAACAGATAGTGGTGGAGATATTTTGAAAATGGCCGAAAGTAAGAGTGAGAGAAAGAGTGATTGGAGTGAGTGGATGCTCCATAAGAGGTTTAGGAGTAGTATTAACATGAGACACAGTGATGGTGGGTTGTGTTTAGGAGTAGTATTAACATGAGACACAGTGATGGTGGTTGTGTTTAGGAGTAGTATTAACATGAGACACAGTGATGGTGGGTTGTGTTTAGGAGTAGTATTAACATGAGACACAGTGATGGTGGGTTGTGTTTAGGAGTAGTATTAACATGAGACACAGTGATGGTGGTTGTGTTTAGGAGTAGTATTAACATGAGACACAGTGATGGTGGGTTGTGTTTAGGAGTAGTATTAACATGAGACACAGTGATGGTGGGTTGTGTTTAGGAGTAGTATTAACATGAGACACAGTGATGGTGGGTTGTGTTTAGGAGTAGTATTAACATGAGACACAGTGATGGTGGGTTGTGTTTAGGAGTAGTATTAACATGAGACACAGCGACGGTGGGTTGTGTTTAGGAGTAGTATTAACATGAGACACAGTGATGGTGGGTTGTGTTTAGGAGTAGTATTAACATGAGACAGTGATGGTGGGTTGTGTTTAGGAGTAGTATTAACATGAGACAGTGATGGTGGGTTGTGTTTAGGAGTAGTATTAACCTGAGACACAGTGATGGTGGGTTGTGTTTAGGAGTAGTATTAACATGAGACAGTGATGGTGGGTTGTGTTTAGGACAGTGGTGGGCCGTCAGGGCCTGCAAGGCCTTCTCTGCTGGCCTAAACATCATCAGAATATAAATTTTTTTTTAAATATATTTTCCCACAAATATGTATTAAATTATTCCCCAGAGTAAGAGTTATACTCTTCATTTCATAGCTTTCCTCTTGGTTGCACTGCTTCCAGCCCCAGGTTGAGATTTGGAGGGCTGGTCTTTATGTTAGATCTTTTATCCAATCATATTCAGCCATCATGTGTTGCCAGGGGTCTAAAATCTGCTCTCAGGCCTTCAGAATCAACAGTGCGGGCGCTTGTAGCTTAAAGTGAATGGAAATTAAAATTTTGTGTCAACCAATCAGCTTTAGAGTTGGCTATTGTACGCCTGCTGGCTGGCTCCAGTGTTACACAGGAGCCAGCTAGCAGGCGTAGGGCGTCCACGTCCTTTGATTGGATTACCAATATTGAGAGGCAGGTCCTATGGGCAGGTCTATGCAGATCTAGGAAACTCTACTAAGCTGTTTTTTGAACCCACAATGGCGGAAGGAGGAGAAGATATCGATTTCGTCGAGGATATAATTATAACGCCATTCTCAAGACGAACTTTTCAAGAAAAGTTAGACATTGTAAGGAGAGGTCGCCCGACGCCACAAAGCCTGTCACAGGCGGGAAAGGGGTTCGTTCGCTCGCCACTTTCAAAGTTTCAACTACGAGGGCTGTCAATGGCTCAAAGGCTCCGAGAAGCACTGCAAACTGTACTGCTGGGAATGCCTATTATTTGCAAGTGATCGATTTGGTGTTTGGAGCCACACTGGCTTTGCAAACTTGAGTTGTCTGTTAAACACTGTTTACCCAAAAATTTCAATTTGTCAATTTCAAGGTGACGCAACGCCTGGTTATACTGCGTTTCTGTCTAAATGTATAGTGTCTAGAGCCATGGCATAATTGATGATAATAAGAGGTGGATTAATTCGGGTGGGACTGTGTAGTACCTCACTGAAGGCCTAGGCCCCAGGCCCACGGCACGCCACTGGTTTAGGAGTAGTATTAACATGAGACACAGCGACGGTGGGTTGTGTTTAGGAGTAGTATTAACATGAGACAGTGATGGTGGGTTGTGTTTAGGAGTAGTATTAACATGAGACACAGCGACGGTGGGTTGTGTTTAGGAGTAGTATTAACATGAGACACAGTGATGGTGTTTTGTGTTTAGGAGTAGTATTAACATGAGACACAGTGATGGTGGGTTGTGTTTAGGAGTAGTATTAACATGAGACACAGTGATGGTGGGTTGTGTTTAGGAGTAGTATTAACATGAGACACAGTGATGGTGGGTTGTGTTTAGGAGTAGTATTAACATGAGACACAGTGATGGTGGGTTGTGTTTAGGAGTAGTATTAACATGAGACACAGTGATGGTGGGTTGTGTTTAGGAGTAGTATTAACATGAGACACAGTGATGGTGGGTTGTGTTTAGGAGTAGTATTAACATGAGACACAGTGTTGTGGGTTTAGATAAACACAATCACTTTCCTGTTCTCCTTTCCTGTCTGTCCTCTGACAGGCCTCCTGAATCATATCAGAAATCTATATATGCACATTAGACTTTATAGAATATGGTCCTCTGTAGCTCATTTGGTAGAGCATGGCACCTGCAACGTTATGGATTTTGTTCGCTGGACCACCCATACGTAAAATATATGCACATATAACTAACTGTAAGTCGCTTTGGATAACGGCATCTGCTAAATGGCATTATTTATGGACAGCAGACTACAACACACTACACAGTCAATACAGCAGGCTATGGTGATGTTCATTGATGCCTCTGATAGATTAAGCTAATACTAGTACTGTACAACAGAGGAGGCTGGTGGGCAGAGATATAGGAGGAATGGCTGGAATTAATGGAACAGTATCCATTCATTCTATTCATATTACTGCACAAATGAATAAGGACATCAGGACTGGAGGCTGCAGTAATGTTGAGATGCCAGTAGGGAGAGCTCTAGTCTAGAACACTGCAGTAATGTTGAGATGCCAGTAGGGAGAGCTCTAGTCTAGAACACTGCAGTAATGTTGAGATGCCAGTAGGGAGAACTCTAGTCTAGAACACTGCAGTAATGTTGAGATGCCAGTAGGGAGAACTCTAGTCTAGAACACTGCAGTAATGTTGAGATGCCAGTAGGTGGAGCTCTAGTCTAGAACACTGCAGTAATGTTGAGATGCCAGTAGGGAGAACTCTAGTCTAGAACACTGCAGTAATGTTGAGATGCCAGTAGGGAGAACTCTAGTCTAGAACACTGCAGTAATGTTGAGATGCCAGTAGGGAGAACTCTAGTCTAGAACACTGCAGTAATGTTGAGATGCCAGTAGGGAGAACTCTAGTCTAGAACACTGGAACCTTCCGTATCACTTTGATGCAGCTGATGAGGAGTGTAAATTGAATGTGTTTGTAGAATAGAATGAATGACATCATGGAACTGACCAAATGTAAATGGAACTGTCACGCTCGTCGTTACGTGAAAGAGAGGACCAAGGAGCAGCGTGATATAAATACATTCTTCTCTAAATTAGAAGAAGACAAAACGAACACTATACAAACTAGACACAACAATAAACGTGACGCTATAATAAACAAAAGTGCAGACACTGGCAACTTACACATAGACAATCACCCACAACCTACCTAATGACTATGGCTGCCTAAATATGGCTCCCAATCAGAGACAACGATAGACAGCTGTCTCTAATTGAGAACCAATCTAGGCAACCATAGACTTACATAAACACCTACAATGAACACAACCCCATGAACTCTACAAACACCCCCTAGACAATACAAACACCCTAGACGAGACAAAAACACACAAACATCCCCCATGTCACACCCTGACCTAACTAAAATAATAAAGAAAACAAAGATAACTAAGGCCGGGGCGTGACAGGAACTTTGACCTGTTCCATGTAGAACTCAGAGGGACAAGGCAACACATTCTAATATATTATAAACATTCCATAAAGAATAGTCAACATATTGTTAACATGGTTCTGTATTTAAATAAATGTGGAAATGGGGGACATTTTGTCCATTATAGAAATGTAGGATCCATTTTAATACAGTAACCTTCCTTCTCTGACATGCTGGTCTGGTCCTCATGCATGTTAATGTCTTAAAGAGGAAGGAAAGGACAGTTCTGTATCAGCTACTTGTGTCTTAACTACTTTAAATATGTATCAACCACAGAACTGACACTTACTAGCAGTTCCCACTCACTACCAGTAAGTTGACTCACTGTACAACACCTCTCCCCTTCAGGCTGTAAGTACTCTTGATATCTTGAAATATAGTTTTGGGTTATTTGTTGTTAGTCATAAGTCATATTCTTGAAGGTAATGTATCATTTTACTTCTTGTTATGTTTTGAGCTGTGTTTTGGTTGTTACATCAGGGTCAGTATTCATAAATTGTCTCAGTGTAGGAGTGTTGATCTACATAGTGATGAGATGATTAAAAGGGTAAAATAGACAAGCAAACAAACATTTGAATCCCTGCTCAGTGTGTGGAATCCCTGCTCAGTATGTGTGTGTGTGTGTGTGTGTGTGTGTGTGTGTGTGTGTGTGTGTGTGTGTGTGTGTGTGTGTGTGTGTGTGTGTGTGTGAGAGAGTCACTTGCTGTTAATCCTCACAGCTTGGTGATAGGAGCTATCATTGAACCTGGTGGTCAGTCTTTAGGCTGCCGTACAGCTTGACGGACCGTAGAGGATTGAACATTTATCCTCCTATATTTGGGGTTCTGAGAATAAAACAGCTTCAGAACAATCAATATGTGTTTACAGTTCTACACATCTGGGGCCTGTTGCACAAAAGTAGAATTAAGACATCCGGGATAAATGACTCAGCTGAGCTCAATGAAGCCAAAACATGTGCGTCCAGGCTTAATTGGTTGCACAAAGACCAAGCCAGGATGAGCAGACACGGATTCATTAAGCCAGGTGAAACCAATCCTGGATAGGTGCGCGCTCACGGCTCACTCAAATAGACCCCGCCACAGATCACAGATTAACTGATTTACCATGGCAACTAGAGCCGCGTACTTTTCACCGTCGGAAGCACAAATCCTCATGGAGGCATACGAGGAGGTAAAAGATATAATTAAGAAGAAAGGCAACACCGCCACAGTGATAAAGCAAAGAGAAAAAGCGTGGCAAAGTATTGCAGACCGCCTGAATGCGTAAGTAGTGCACAATTACACACTCACCGC
Source organism: Salvelinus alpinus (assembly GCF_045679555.1). Taxonomy (NCBI): domain Eukaryota; kingdom Metazoa; phylum Chordata; class Actinopteri; order Salmoniformes; family Salmonidae; genus Salvelinus; species Salvelinus alpinus. The sequence continues at coordinate 88,636,431 of NC_092087.1, read as the reverse complement.
TCCGCTGAAACATCACAATTACAATTCAAATATTTAATTCACATCTCCAAAAATGCAGTTGTACTGTAATTATGAAACGGTTAAATTTTTAATTGAAATGCACTGCAGATATGAGTGAAATTGTGTAAAGTAACTCCATCACACTGTATAAAGCTATGATAATTTTTTTGATATTTTTACTGAAAACAAGACAAAAATACCAAGTAATTTTTTGCAGTGTGACTCCATTAAATGTGTGTGTGTGTGTGTGTGTGTGTGTAGATTAAACATGAACGGGCCAAAACGGACATGGCAGCAGGTCAAAATCAAATACAAGAACATTCTGCAGAATGGTATGGTCCCTGACTAATATTTAACAAAGCACAAGCATATATTGTACCCAGAAGGTGCCTACTCACACATTGTCTGTACTGTTTTAGCAGTGAAAAAGAATACCCACAGACAAGGCACGGGTGGTGGGTCACCAAAGGCTGACCTTACCCCAGCAGAGGACATGGCCTTGGAGCTAAATAAAGGCAGGCCCGTCTTAGAGGGGATCCCTGGGGGGAAAGAGACGAGCATAGGTTCCTCCCAAGATGCCACCCGCTTCATTCAAGGTATGTCCTTCCATCTCTACATGGGATACAACCACATTCATATTGAATCAATTTGGACTGTCTGACTTTGGTTTACCTATTGCCTTGCAGTGTCTGGCAGCACTGTGTTCCTGTTAGAGCCACCAGCACAAGCACCAGACGATGCTGATCCAGTGAGTACTCCATCAAAGGCATACTGTAGGCCTGGCATGTCTTGTCTACTAGCTTCAATATGAATCCGATTAAATGTGATAGGGTGAAGGCCCCAGTGCAGCAGCAACAGCACATGATGGAGACGATGATGAGGAGGAGACCATCTCTCTGGATTCCAGAAGGCATGAGGTATCATGTTAAGACTGTGAAAGTACTATTTACTCTACAATGGTGAGGAGTCCTCATCAAAATCAAAAAATCTAATTTCTTTTACAGGACCCAGATGCTATACAGTGGGAAAACCAGCCTGGCAACATAGTGCGTATTAATAAAAGGACACCACATCCTGCCAAATTCCAGCTGCGCTAATTGTATTGTGTTCACAGAGCTCACAAGCTATCAGAAAGTTGTATGGCAACCACCTCCGGCGCCAAATAGAACTGGCAGACATAGACATTCAGTACAAGAAGAAAAAGATGGAAAATCTTGCACTGGAGTCCGAAATAAAAAAGAGGACAATTAGGAAACTGGACCTTGAAATAAAAAAACTTGAGAGGGAGGTGAGATATGCCTTCAATGTACACTGTATGCTAACTGTAACACAAATGTATTAATCATTATTTTTCTTTCCTCCCCCAGCTCCAAGAAGATGACACAGCTCAAAATAAAAATTAGGTATATTCTCGTAAAGTCAAGTGAGCCATGACATATGAGCTCTTATTGTGAGCACACAGGACGGTGGCATCTTTCTAAGGTTTTTTTTATTTTCCCAGCAATCAGTACAACCAAGTCATCGTTATAAGGCATCGCCCTCTTTTGCCCACCCCCCCAGCACCAGGTGTGGCCACTAGCCTATATGAAGGCCCAAAATTGTGTGTTCCTTTCTGCTCTGACAATGGCATGCCCATTCGTGCGAGATGTGGTGGATGAAGAAGCACTTGTGCTGAGGAGAGCCTTCAGGCGAGAAAGGGTCTTCAGGGACCGGTTGGACCCACTGGCCTTCCCTGATGACCATCTATATGAAAGATACAGGTTTTCTGCAGATGGCATCAGGTATCTATGCAGACTACTGGGTCCCAGGATTAAGCACCGCACTGCACAGAGCCATGCACTGAGTGTGGAGCAAATGGTTTGTGTGGCCTTGCGCTTTTTTGCTAGTGGAGCCTTCCTGTACTCAGTGGGGGATGCAGAACAGCTGAACAAGGCCACAATTTGCCGCACAATAAGGAGTGTGTGTCTGGCTATCAAAGCATTAGCAGATGTCTTCATCTCCTTCCCTGGCCACAGAAGACTCTGTGACATCAAAGAGGAGTTCTATAGGATTGCAGGTAAGAGGATCTACAAATTACAGGACAACTGTTAACACATAGTAGGATACTCATTACTTTGTGTGACAGGTTTCCCCAATGTCATTGGTGCAGTGGACTGCACACACATAAGGATAAAAGCCCCCTCAGGTGCCCATGAGGCCGATTTTGTGAATAGGAAATCCTTTCACAGCATTAATGTTCAGGTGAACATAACTTTTTGATATTGTCCATTGACGAACACTCTTCATTGCCAG